>NC_086321.1:169018281-169350781 GCF_036172605.1 Pelobates fuscus | reverse complement strand
TAAACTTGAGGTAGTAGAAGAACGATTGTTAAGTGATTTCCCCAAATCTCACAGCAGCAAATTCACTGGACTTTTAAAAGGCACAATTAAATGTCTATTAATCCGAAGAACAAATATACAGGTTGACGTTTCAGGCGTAAAGTGGACGTTTCTCAATTTTATATTACATTCCTGCAAAGTGAAATACAGAAACTGGAGGCATGTTTCTAATTTTACTTAGCCCTTAAAATATATACTCCAACCATGACACTGGGGCCCACATGTCGATGACTCCATGTTGATCAGCTCTAGAGATTTTGCAATGCTTGGTATCATGATAAAGTGTATGTACCTGCAGCAGGGTGGAAGGCCATGGGGTATGTTTGAGATGCCTCACTTGTGATATGTGCCTTCCCAGACTCCTATGAACACTGCAGCATTCATCACAGATTAGGACTCCTCTGTTAATAGAAGCCCAGCGAGGGTCTAAAAGACAAAATATAAAAATAAAAAGTTAACAGAATTTTTAGCAAATAAAAATTCTCAATATCTGAGCTGCATAATTGCCCCACAGCCCTGAAAGCACATAGTTATCTCCCCAGTAGTGGATTTACAGTTTTGATGTCTCCTGGTGAAGTTTTCAGTATCAAATAACCATCAGGAGCTGCCCATCCTTGCATGGATATAAGAGACAGTTATGCAAACAATACATACATACATAAACCATTTATTTGCAATTTTTCTTCCGGGATATTTAGTTCTATTTGTTTCAAATAAATCTAGGACATTAGAATAAAAGTATATTCGCACACAAAGTGACATTTTTAGGGTGTCTGGATCACTGAACCCATGCATGCAACATTTCAAGCTGCACGACATGTGGTTCTGGATGCAATAAGAAGATGCAAGACATTAAACGGGTAATGTATAAAAAGTGTTGTGTTCTGAAAAGTGGTCTAAATTACTAAAGGTGTGGCAGTCACCACAGAAACCAGCATCCACACTGCATTGGTCAATCCTCCTTTTCCAGGTTTGCACACATTGTCAGAACAGGAACAATTTATATACAACAATGGATTATTTTATTTAGAGAGATAATATATAAAAACTGAAAACGTTATGTTCTGATTTACACCACCAAGGGATAAAACCAGCATATTATTGTATAATATTCCAACACATTCAGTAGTCATGTAGAATGCGGTACCCTAGAACAAAAAAAAGCAAGTCTAATTAATTTATTAACGGGACATTGCAAGCATAAAAACACCTATACTGTCTCTGTATAGCTCTTGACTGGGTTAGAATTTCAGTGAAATTCCAACAGTCAATATGAGTATTTCATAAAGTTGTCAGTGCCTTTTTGACTGACCTATAGAGGACACAAACTAAGGTACCTGGTGTATGTATGAGATTATATATACACACACACACACACACACACACACACACCACCAGCCTATGTAAAGGGCACCATAACAACTTCATGGGAATTAAGTTATGGTGCCTGGAGGTCCCTGGTGCTAGCTCACCTCTAGGGGTTAAAACTGTTCACAAACAAGCAATTTAACCCTAAAGTCTGTGCTCCAGTGCCAGATTGCTCTTCCCCCCCGATCATCCAGTCGTCCTCTTTTTGAAATTCTAGATAACAGAAGACTTGGGCAGGGTTGCCGCTTATTAGCTTAGATCAGTCAGCTGACACTCTAAACCAATCAGTAGCTCTCCAGTTAAAGTAAAAAAAAAATATGGATTTCAAAAGATTACATATGTTCTCCACTGGAATGCTGCTGTGTGTTAAAAGGCACTGACAGTGTTCTAATAATTGTAAAAATCCAAATTGTTGCATCCATAATAGTTAAAGTCACAACACAGACAGCACTCACTTAACAGAACACAAGAAACCTTTAATCGGTAGATTGTTCTGTAGAAGGGTATTCTGACCAGAATTCAGCACTTTTCACATCATTTCAAAACATCCAATGGATCTATTAATACTTTGGATGGTTCAAACCATGAGTAAGAGGAAGTTAAGCAGCAAGTACAAAAGGAAATGTAAATACAAACATAAAAAGTAAACGAAAGACAAAGCTGTGGTTTCAAAACGTGCAAAGTTTTTTGGGGTTTTTTTCAGTATGAATTATGGACAGCTGCCATTTTTACCTCAGGATTCAGTCCAATTAGAAATGGTCACTAGCTAGGAAAACATTTTTTATGTGAATGACAGAACTATTGCAATTGAATATTGCATAACCAATAGAAGAAAAAAAAAGTTACACAGTTACGGTAATACCATTGTGAATTTACTAAGGAATTGAATATTCTGATCACACCACCAAAAGTGGTATATCTATAGTTACAGCAAAATCATTTGGTTTCATTAAGGAGACAAAAAACACTTTACAATAATTTACCCATTACCTAGCTCCTACCAGGTGCTGATAATCCTCTCATGCCAACATGGTCATATCCTGCTTCAGTAGAGCTGCCAGATGTCTATCCTTCTTTGGCTGAGAGCATCATCGGAGTGCTCTCAATCAATGAATGAATCTATCTGAACAGAATTAAAAGGAACATTATAGTGTTAGGAATACAAACATGTATTCCCAACACTATATTGTATTGTCACGATTTAGATTAGACAATCCCCCACCAACTTCTCATAGAGAAGCATTAGAATGAGAAGTGCAAGTGTGGCAGCACTGCACACGTTTCCAATCAAATGCTTAGAACATCAATCACGTAATGAGTGAGATAGTGCCGGTCAGGAAGACAGCCACTAGAGGTGTGTTTAGCCCAGTATTCAAAACATTGCAGTATCTACTAAACAGCGAGGTTTTAGACTGCAGGGCTAAAAACAGCAAGTGCACTGCACGCAGACCATTTCATTGCAATGAATAGGCCTGGATGCCTCATATAGAAGCCTGTATTCAGACCATTTCGCTGGCTCAGAGCGCATGCGTACACTCCAGCCTGCCAAAAGGAGAGGAAGGGAGGTGGAAGGCAGAAAGGGGTGGAAGGTGGAGGAAAGGGGGTGGAAGGAGGAAGAAAGAAGTGAGGTAAAGGGAAGGACAGTAAAAAAATAAAAATAAAAAAAATTTAACTAAACACACAAAAACCAAACACCAATGTGCACAGAGGTAGGCAGGAGGGAGTGTGGGAGGAGGAAGCAATATTTCCCTTGCATGCACTCTGTCTGCAAGAGGAAGATGTTCACGTCTGACGGCAGAAAGCAGTGCGTGCTGATGACAGATGTTAAATATGCACAGAATTGACATTATAAAGCCCGGTACAGAGTGCTAGGCTTTTAATGTCACATGCATAAGGCACAGGCCTAATGTAAATTCCACCAGATTCTAAACGGATAATTAAATGAAACATTGAATTATGGGGCTCTACTCAATAACATTGATTTGCTGGCTTCACTTTGGGTTCCCATGGAAAACCAATGAGAAAAGTCAATAACCACAAAGAGGCCATGCACACACTGATTCCAGAGACAAGGACACAGAAGAAACACAATGTCATTATCTGCTGTACAGACATGCCACAAATTAGTTTTAAAATTATTGGCCTAGTCTGCGGATTTTAACAAGCAAATTTAGAAACTATCATCACACTTTACAAACTAAAATAGTATGAACTCACCCCTGATTCACATAAACAAAATGAAATGATTCAGGTCCAACAGGCAAGCTTATATGACAAAGAAAAAGTCTGGCAAAATCAAGACATTGCTGACACAATGGCTTCAGAAAAATAGAGCCACAGAAATAGCTAAAGTTTAACCTGTGCAGCATGAGGCAGCAATCACTTACAGTGACCCTGCAATCCCATTGCCGCCAATGAGCAAAGTAATTTCATGCTGTGGTCATTTGTAAACAGCTAACCTCGCAGTCACCTTGTAGACACAATCATAGTCTAGTTAGTAGCATGTTAAGTATGAGACACTGAAGCATTCTGATAAATATTGCAGGGGGCCAGTTCAGGCCAGGAGAACTTACAGAAATTGCTTCTTATCTTACCTCCTATTATTGGTCGTGGTTACTCTGCAGAAGGAGATTTGCAAAAAACAGATGACGTGAAAAAAATAAGTAAAAAAGTGAATAGTCTTAAAGGACCACTCTAGGCACCCAGACCACTTCAGCTTAATGAGGTGGTCTGGGTGCCAGGTCCCTCTAGGATTAACCCTTTTTTATAAACATAGCAGTTTCAGAGAAACTGCTATGTTTATACTGAGGGTTAATCCAGCCTCCAAAACCTCTAGTGGCTGTCTCATTGACAAAATTGTAAATGCTTTCCTATGCGACCGGCTGAATGCGAGCGCGGCTCCTGCCGCGCATGCGCATTCAGCCGATGACGTCGCAAGGAAGAAGGAGAGGAGGAGGAAAGCTCCCCACCAGGCGCTGGAGAAAGAGGTAAGTTTAACCCCTTCCTCCCCCCAGAGCCCGGCGGGAGTGGGTCCCTGAGGGTGGGGGCACCCTCAGGGCACTCTAGTGCCAGGAAAACGAGTATGTTTTCCTGGCACTAGAGTGGTCCTTTAAGTCATAAATGTCAGCAAAAGCTTTTTAGTTTGTGAGCTTGTTGGGTCAGGGCCCCCCACCTATTGGTCCCCATGTATCATATATGTAATGCTTCTCTTGTTTCCCATTGTACAGCGCTGTGAAATATGTTAGCACTATAAATAATTGTAATTATATCTGCATATTGAATGGTACTTAAAACTGGAACCGATCATACACTGGTAGATTTCCCTCAATAAACAGCACATGCGGATCTGAAAGTGGAATAGCTTATGTTAATGGGAAAAACACACTGTAAGAATAAAATCTATAAAGAGAGATTTAAACTGGGACCTATGACAAGCAAGCCTGATGTTAGATAACCCCTCTGTTCAAGAAATGAAAGGACATGTTTAAGTTAAAGGGACACTCCACTGTCCCCCAAAATTAAATAAATACAATTAACGTAGATAGATATACCACAATTGAAAACATGCATACATCAAATTATGCATTTTTCCCTCCACTGGTGATAAAACGGTCTGCAGCCTTTGCAAGCCCACTAGGACCATGTACACGGCACTTTAGCACACTCTGCACGAACTGCTTTGAGTGGGACTGGCCAGAAAGGTGGTCAGCCTGGTATGCATGCACAAGAGGCTGCCACATCCCTTCTCTGGGCAGCTCTGCCCATTTTAGGCATCACTAGCAAGCCTCTTTAAACTTGCCCATCCACTGTTCTGCTTTCAACCTCTCACTGTTATATGGTTTCCGATTTACTACAAATTTGATCGCGAGTGAATTAACCCATTAGTGATTAGACCATTCAGGCCAACAATCAGTGAGCAGTAGTGAAATGCACGTAAAAACAATGCAGCAAGAAATGATTTAGGCCATGCCTGGCAAGTTTACACACACTATATATACACACATATTCTAAATAACTACTTGAATAGACTGCCAATATCAAAGGCCTAAGCAGGATTAATACAGGAGGATACAGCAAGTACTCTAAAGTAACAAAACAAAAAAAAAAAAAAACTTTTGATGGGAAGTCCTGGCAATTAACAGGAATAGCATGTGAAGTGCCTTCCTTCAGTGTCACATCACGGTATATTTACATTTTCAAAAGCCACACACAAAAAATGCAATGTAGGAAGTGTGGTGTTGTCTAAACAATACAATGGCAAGAGAGAATGCCCTACACATCAAGACAAAGGACAGACAGGATGAAGAGATGTGTAACAGACAAAGGAAGCATCATCAGTACCCCTGTACTGGTGTTATGTCTACAAAGATGGATTTATACACATTGTTTGTACATTTATTTGATAGATAATAATATAGCAGCATTTGATATATTTCTTTAAATATGTGCCGGTTTTGTGCTGCACATGGACACTTAAGATATCTAATGGGAGAGTTCAAGACCACTTTCTCACAAGATTTCTATAACAAAAGATAAATGTAATTGCTCTGCTTAATGTACCGCTTAAACATAGTTGTTCTGGTGTCTACAGCCCGTACCTGCAGATCTTTCAATGAAAACACTGCCTTTTCAGAGAAAAGGCAGGGTTTACATTGCTGCCTAGTAACAGTCACTCCGATGGCCATGCTCTGAATGTTCCCCATATAGATGCATTGAGTCAATGCATCTCTAGGAGTGTAAGCCGATTGCTGCAGCACAGCGTTTTGCTGTGAATGTGGAATAGCTTTCCAATACGTTCATACAGAAAACATTAAATTGGCCAAGATCTTCAATGGAGGCAGAGCAGGGCTGGGACAGCCGCAGGAAGACCGGCGCAGCGCTGGAATTTGTTTTGTTTTTTTTATTACCTTTTTAAGGCAAAGATTTCAAAACTATAGTGTCAATGTTGATGGCTTGTTGGTACAATAAACCATTTCATTCATACCACCTGTCATTTCCATATGTGCTGTCTTTTTATGCATAGGTTACTGCATCCTTGTACGGATATTTCATGTTCAACCTCATGTTTGTCAACTGTTAACTGTGAAAGAAAAAAAAAAAAAAACTAAACCTTTTTTTGATGATCTACAGAGATACAGAAACAACCTAATTTGATTTAAAAGACATTGGACGGGGGCGGGGCCGGGCCGCCGAACTGTTTGGCAGCCATCTCACACAGCTCCGGCCTGGAGTCTGAAAATATGCTGAAATACTGCACACGGACCGCTCATATGCCTGAGGAACTCTCTGGCAACAAGTAGATCCCAAAATCCACCCGATACCACCAGGATTGAGGTGAAATTACCGCATGCGGCCTACTCTGACACCAGAGCCTGACAAGTGGCGACCCGCATGTCTGAGCCGGCCACTCACTGTCAGTAAAACGCCTGAGCTACAGATGAAGAAATCAAAGCCTGGATGCAAGCGGCAATGGAGTGGGGCCGGCAGTATGGAAGTGCCCTACAAACCTGCAATGTGAGACCGACATCGCACGACCGGTGCTTGCCGGTGGTGTGGCCCCGCTCCCCCCACAGAGTCGGCGGGGGTTATCCCGATCCCATGGCGGTGGCCCTCGCAGCGCCGGAACCCCCGCGCTGGTCTCGGGCCGATCGCCTGCACTGGCAAAGTCTGCCTAGAGAACAGCACGCCAGAAGATTTGCTTTCTTTCAAGCGGAGGTGCTCAAACGCAGCTTAGACCCGGACAGCTGCTGACCTGCAGATGGGTCCCTAGCCGGCCTACTCCCTGGAGAAGCAGAGGACCCTGCATCTGGGTTTGAGGGGGGCCCAAAGAAGATTGTCCCTGGCGCAGAGAGCCCTGTGGGACTGGGGACTACGGACCCCCGATATACCAATGGCCGCGGGGAGGGTCCCACGGTCTTAAGTGTGGACCGGCGCTGGGTGAGACATGCAGGACTAGGTGCTTCATAGCGGTGACTGTGGCGCTGGGGAGGTGCAGGAGACAGTCAGCGCATGGACTTTTGGAGGGGGGTCTGGTGGGCTGATCTGGACTTTGAGTGCCCACGGTACACACGTGTGCCTCGCTGGAGGGTCAGGTCCCGGGGAGCACAGATGGAGGACTGGCAACCCAAGGGTCACACGCAAGCGAAAAGGAGAACAACTCCCTTGCCTCTATACGCGGAACTGGTACTGCTGAGCAGACCCAGGTACTGCTGAGCGCCGGACGGATCCTCCACACTGTTTGCCCGCCAGCCAAAGACGTGAGTGCCCTGGCCTTTAGGTCTGAGGGGTCCCCTGAGGGCCTTGTCCCTGGTGTCGTGAGCTCTGTGGGGCGGGTTTGCGTGATCCCTCCGGCGGACCGGTGGCCGTGGGGGATGTGCACCAGCCTCAAGTATGTGGCCGGCGCCGGGTGAGACATGTGGGCGCACACTTCGCAGGGACTTAAGTGAGGCCGGGGAGGTGCAGGGGGCGAACAGCCCGCGGACTCTAGGTGGGGGAGTCCAGTGGAAGATTCTGCTCCTGAGTGCCCACGGCATCATGAGAGGCCCAATAGGCGAGCTGGGCACGGCCTGGAGAGGACAGATGGGGGCTCGGCACCCCGAGGGAGGTAATGCAGCTGAACCATAGGTGGCCCATCTCGGACGGCTATTAAGAATTGCTTGTTTACATCTGAATCTCATGGACTGCCGGATCTGACTGGGATGGAGGGGGGGGGGGAGGGGGACCAGATCAATAGCTGAATTACCATTCTCTTACTTTCTTCCTTTTATTATTTTACCTCAGGGTGTATTATTATGCCCGGCCGCACGTGCACGGCACAAGGCCCCTTTTTGACCACTGGGACACATTCTCACTGGTGCTTAATTGGGGACTTCACGTAGGCCCTTTCTTCCCCTTTTTTAGGTCTCTCCTTCTCAGGAGGGAATAATTTTGTTTTATAACATGACGTGACCGATACTATGCTTTGCACTGATTTATGTTATTACTGTTTAGCCAAATATGCTTAACTATGATTTGAACCAGTATACAGGTAGTGATGGACTGCACTGCCCAAATAAACACAGGAAACCTGTGCCATTAATGGCTACTATAGTTTATATAATGCTTCAATATTAAACTGACAGTTATACTGACTTAGGGTAAATTTCTGGACGTTAGCCTAGACTAGGTAGGCTAGATATGCCAGATAGGCACCTCATGCAGAAATAGGCGCTCTTTTTCTATGCCTAAATGTACTGTCTTATCATTAGAAACAATTATCGCCTCACACCATAATTAAACTTTGCCCTAAAGTGACAGAGTGCGACGGAACTTATAACTTTATCACAACTAGAACCACCTGACATAAATGGCTATCAAATCAGTATAATGTCTTGACACTGTTGTGATATTCAGACTTCAATTAATATAACATTTTGAGACTGACATACATTGTGACATAATTTGACTAAACTGTGTGCTGTAGGCTTATGTTATTTTCTGTTCTGTAGTTAAATAATACGCTATACCATGAAACTGTAAAGCTACATATTATCCTTGATGCACATATTTGCCTTCACTGATGTATGTAAAAATTACGTAAAAAGTGCACTGTTCCTCATGGCACATACTTGCTAAAATTCTACTCGATATTAAGCTTATGTTTCTCTACTTTCACTATTCTCACGCTAAACTTGTTAGCAATACTATGAAACGTCTAATTAATCAAAAAATGTGCAAGTTATTTTTATGCCACAAATATGTTTATCACTCTATGAACACCGCGCTTGTTAGAGCTGTTGTGGCTATACAAGCAATGTTGTAATCTCCTATGCACAACAAAATAAAGAAACTCTGAATGAAAAAATAAATAAATAAATGACATTGGACGAATTGAATAATGTCTACGTTGAACTCCGTGTTTACCGCTGGTTTAACAGCCATTGGCCAGGGCTGTGTTTGAATTAATGCTGGCTCTGCCCCTGATCTGCCTCTTTGTCAGTCTCAGCCAATCCTATGGGGAAGCACTGTGATTGGATTGGTGGTGTTAACACTATAGGGTCATGAATACATGTTTGTGTTCCTGACCCTATAGTGATCCTTTAAACATATCAGTAAGTAGATACGGATCCAATGCCGGAATTACATTTTTGTTTAAAAATATTAATATTAGTAAGGTACTGAACCAGGCTCTTGAGTATGGATTTATCCCACAAGAGACAATTATCTTTTACAAAATGTTTTTACGAAATGTAAAACTAATTTTGTTCATTTTATTTATTTTACCTACTTTAAAAATGTCCATCACCCACCTGGAAGGTCGTATTATCAAACTGGGTACGAATAGAAATTTGGACTGGGAGTGAAGCGGATATGCATCAGTTCTTGCATGAAATTAATATTTTAGCCGCACCTGTAATTTACACACAAATCAGTTTGGAGACCAATTACTTTTTTGAAAGAAAAAAAAATAAAAATGGCACCACTATTTGTCACCCCCAATTTAGTATGCCAGGGCTGAAATTACGTCATATTCTGGCTCCCGGGAGGGAGCAGAGCAGGGAGATTATGGCTCCCTCGTCGCCTACTCACTCTGCCTGCATGCCTCCCTCCCTCCGCTCTTCATGCTTCATGAGCCGCCTGCCAGTCCGCACGGCCATCTTCTCTCTACACGAGCCGCCTGCACGCGTCCCATCTCAGTTAGTCGGTCATCTTGTATGCTGAAGGGCGTACAAATCGCAGACGCCAGGACAAATCTCCTAGTCGCTATGGCGAACTAACATCCGAGATATGTTGAGCCCTGTCTTAACGGATTATTTATACTTGCACTTGTGGCATTGCATGCAATATTAAAAAGACATCAGTTTAGGTGGATATATGTTTTATGGAATCCTAGTTAACAGAGTAGCATTAGCTCATGCATTTTATGAGCTAACACATAACATCACTAAGTAAGACTTTTTTTCGTCAATTTATTCTCTTTGTCAAGCTTCCCGGGTCTGTTTAAACTCTTTGCATATATTATGTTATTTGTCTTGTCCCGGATGAGAACTGAAACGTTGACTTTAGTGTATCACTGCCAACAATGTAAATAAAGGCTGGACTTTAAAAAGCCCAAAGAGTGTGCTTGTTTTCTGGGATTGTGTATTGAGGCTAGCGATAGCACTGTGGCATGGTGTCTGAATTAGATGGCAAGTGCAGAATACACACACGATTAGTTTTTTTCTCACCATGGGGATAGACAGAGACACACACACACTTATAGTTGTGTCATATTGGTAAGAGATAGTGCCCTTTTTGTTATGGGTTACACCATACCACTGAACAGGTATGAAACGTGTAAGAAATATGATCTTGAAACCATCCTGAAGTCTGGCTCCTAACTAATATACTTAATTAGAAAAGATCTCAATTAGGATAGATAGGAGATATATTTATGTTTACATACACACACACAAACACCAACACTAAAACGGTTATGTCTCCCACAGTCATGCACTTCCTCTTCACACAGTATACAGATTAACTGCTCTGCCACAAAAAAAGGATGAGTGCACAAAACCACGTGTGTACCTAAAGCATGATTATGTGAAGACTGCCATCTATCTTTGTACAAATATTGCCTATTTATGGTATGTCTCTCTGTGCTACTATTAAGTCTGAAATCCAAATGTAACATATTTACTGTTGCATACCGATAAGAAATACATTGAGACGCAGCTCCAAAAATTAAGTACTTTCAATACAAAAACATATATATAAAAAATACAAAAAAATCTTGCCAATACAATGCAGAAGAAATTTGCACTAGAAAGCATCACATTCTAATTTTCTCATAGAGAAGCCTGTCATTGGACCAATAACCCGGCTCAGAGCGCACGAACGTACTCCAGGAAAGAATGGGGAGGAGAAAGGAAGCTTTAAAAAAAAAAAAAAAAAGAACAAAATACCAATGCGGGAGGGAGGAAGGGCGGGACAGAGAGCTTCTTCTTGCACGTTCTCTGCCTGCAGGATGAAGTTTTTTTTAATGTCTTGTTGGGAGTGTGCGTGCGTGTCATGGTGGGTGCGTGCACGTCTTGGTCATGGTATGTGCATGCGTGCGTGCGCGTGTCGGTCATGGTACGTGTCGGTCATGGTATGCGTGCGTCTGCCTGCCTCTATGGCAGAGATTATCAAGCTTGATATTCCCAGCCAATCCAATGTTTTCCCATAGGATTGGCTGCAAAACGCTGCACCAATCAGCAGCATCTTATAGAGATACATTGAATCAATGCATCTCTAAGGGGAACTTTCAGGATCTCCATGCAGGGTGTGGAGACGCTGAATGTAGGTGCTGCACACTTTGCAGCACTGACACAGGAAGCACCTCTAGTGACCGTCTGAGTGATGGTCACTGGAGGTGTCACTAGGAAGCAATGTAAACACTGGCAGTGTTTACATTAAAATGTCTGCAGGGGCAGGCTATAGACACCAGAACAACTACATTAAGCTTTAGTGGTCCTTTAAGAATTGTATTTTATCGAATATAAAGCTTTAAGTTTAAAAAAAAAAATCTGGCTCCTAACTTTTTTAGCTGCCTCTTAGTTTCAAAGCAAATGTGTCAAGTCCTGATTTAAGTGGTCATGGTGGTTTGAGTAACACTTTAAATGAGGGGTGTCAAACTCATTAGATGGAGGGTAGATATTGAATGGAGGACCCAACTACACAATTTTTTTTTATTATTTTTTTTTTTAAATTAGATATATTATTATGTACAAGCAAGCCTTATAGCCAATCAGACTTTTTTCATCTGGCATCTAAGAGAACTTTAAATGACTAGGCATAACAATGGTCAATAATATTATATAATAATGTCAATTTGTAACTTCTGTTCATGGATTACATGAAAGTAGAGTACAAGTTAAAATGTATACAAATATTGGCAGTTTATTAAAACAAAGGAAAACTAGGCTCCAAGAAGCACACCATGAATTACGGTAAACTTATTTCAGTCTAAATTTCCACATTAGTGTTTCCTATAAAAGATGTAACTGGAATGATTCTCTATTTAAAACACAAAACCTGTTCATTAAAAAAAAACATACAAAACATGAAATAGTAAACTGTAGTGTACGGGTTTCTGGCAAAAGTATAGATTTGCAGACAAACTAAAACCACTTAAAGGGACACTCCACTGCCAAATACATAATTAAAAAAAATCACTGTTTAGTAGATCTAGCCGAAATGAAAACGTGCTTGCATTTAATTATGCATTTTTGTGTGCCAGGAGCTCCCATGCCCTTTTGAAGAGGCTTGAAGGCCAGTCTCTTGCCCACAGACTAAGGACATGTCGCAAGAGCCTCTGAAAGGGGCTTGTGATGGTAGCAATTTAAATGAAAACTATTCATGGTTACCTGATAATTCTGCAGCGTCCTCTGTTGGCTGAATGGAAGTGTATATTTACATATTACTGGTATTCAAATTAGGGCAAATAAATACATAGTTAAATGTATATATTGTTGCTTTCTTTTTATTCTGTTTGAAAACGTTACTTCTATTATATTGTTCAAGTATTAATTATTAATTTGCTTGTTCTCCAACGCTCTATATATTTGTATTTTAAATGTGTCACCACATGTTCAAGGACTAGTCCCTAAAGGCTAGCCCTTGTCCAAAAATAAAGAATTGCATGTTAGTACCTTTTGGAACGGTTTGTCCTGTAACCCGGGACAAATCAAAGAGAGAGCTAGACTTGAGAGCCGCAAGTGTCTTTGTAAAGGCAATTGCTAGTCATATTACAGGCAGAAGTGTGAATACCTGCCTGGAAAAGAAGCTGAATAGGAATCGATACCTGCCTGGAAAAAGAGAGCTGCAGCCTGGTCAGGTGGAAGAGTTCCGGAGAGACTCCAGTCAACTTTGGCGACTGGGGCTGAAGGGATGGATTTTAGAATTAAAACACGTTTAATGCTAAGTGAAATGACGGTACCAGGGGACTCCAGACATTGTAACCAGTTTAATGAAATTAAGCAGATACAATGCCTACAGTGTCCCTTTAAGAAAGAATGACATAAAGAACTCCATAATGCCCCTACCCATCTATAGCAAAATGCATTTATTTTGGCACAGATCAAAGATGGTATCAATCCCACAATCACTGGAATTGGATATGGGGCAATTATCCCAATTACAGATTCTTATTTAAAACGGTCATTTAACTACTATAGGAATGCTGGGCCCACCATGATAGTAGGTATATTTTATCTAGCTAACTAATCTTCTGCCACACACTAAAAAACTAACAATCATTGCAGGAAGTTTATAATGGTTTTATCTTATGTTAAGTAAATAATGATATACCTTTTTGATAAAACTAATAAATGAGTTGTATAATCTTTATCAAACACTTTCTAACTACTGTTATCTAAAATGAAGTAATTTATTGCACATGCACAAACACCACTACACCAATTCATGAAAAGGAAATCTTAATAATGTACTGTCACAGATATAATAAGCCTATTGGCATAAGACCCTGTTGTAAGCCATGAAAGCAAGCTTCTAGGAAATGCAAAACTAATTCAGTCCATTATTTTTAATTTCTACTTTTTTTAAAGTGCCTCTGTCACCAAAAATACACTTTATCTAATCAGCATTTTGTTTCCCAGTGTCAGAATCATTTAAGTTTTATTTATTTTTTACACTAGTGCTGTATTTTATTTTTTTTAATTCATAAGGACATGTAGGATCTAAGGAACTACTTTTCCTTAAAGAGGCACTATAGGCACCCAGACAACTTCAGTTCATTGAAGTGGTCTAGGTAGTGTCCCTATTGCACTTAGTGCTGCAATGTTCCAGAGAAACTGCAATGTTTACATTGCAGCACTAAGACAGCAACTAGAGACGCTTCCGGAATGTTACCTGACTTTTGGTTCCGGTAACTGACGCTGGGCGTCCTCACACTCTGGATGAGGACATCCAGAGTAAGTCATTTCCCTATAGCATTGATTCCTATAGGGGTGGCCTAATGCGTACGTGGCACTAGTCGCGCATGCAAATGAGCATCCCCTTATTGAGCAACATCGGAGGAGGCAGAGCCATGACCCAGCGCGGATATCCCTCAAAAAAAAAAAAAAAAAAAAAAGGGGAAAAAAAATAATAATGACAGGGCCCTTCTAAAGGCAATACCAGAAGAGAAACAATTGCATACATTGAAAGCCACACTGTCACCGTCTGTGGACTTTGCCAAAATTGCAAAGGCCCCAGACGGAGACACTGCTGCTGGGGGTTGGAAGGTGAGATTTACTTACCTTAACCTGTGCCTTGCCAATGCTACCATCTTCTTTGGTCTGCTCCTGGCACTTCAGCACCCAGAGCCGGTATCACTGCTGTACTCTAGTGCAAGCACGAGAATACAGCATTGCGATCCATGGAGGATCCCCTCCATAGAAATAGCCAATTCCCTGCGGCCACCACTGGTGACGGATGTTGGGATTCATACTTAGACTCCGCCCTGAGTCTATGAAAGTCAGGAGGAGGAGACATGCAGACAGATAGTCCCTACTTTTTCTCTGTATCTCTCATGACTAGGTTGGAATTTTAGTAAAATTCCAGCGCAGTCAAAATGAGTATTTCATAAAGATTCTCTCTCTATGAAATACAAATTTTTCATGGGTAGGAGGTGGGGGGTTGACAGTGCCACTTAAATATACTGTGCTAATTAACCTGAAATTAAATTGAAACAAAATGACTAACAGCAGCAACTTATGGGGTATGTATTAGGGATAGACTTGTCGGTTCCTCCGATTGATGGAAACGATATTCAGCATTTTACCAATAATCTGTATCGACATTGTAATTTACGGATATTACAGAAACTTACTCACCACACACGCTCTTCCGCCAGCCAATGAAGCACCTCACGTTACCCCTTTCATTGAGTCCCCAAATGCGGAGCTCAGCTGAATGCAGGGAGCTGAGGCAATGAATAATCAGCTGTTTTGTATTGGGCTAGCTGACAGAGTGATAGGAAAGTGATTGGTGTCAGAATCATGCTCCTATCAGTAACAGCATTGTACATGCTTGGATCACAGTGATCCCAGCATGTACTGACTCTCAGTGATTGCAGTCACACTCTAATCAAACTCCTATCAATAACGGTACTGTACATAATGATATCTCACCAATCCCGGCATGTGCTGGCTGCCTGATAGTGAAAGGAGTGTGACTGATGTCAGCATGTTCAGTTAATGCCAGATTTGCATAGAAATTGTGTAATTCAAAATTTTAAAATGTATAGCATATTGGCACCAGTTATCGGCAATTGGTCTGAAATTAGATCAATAATCGGTTTAGGCATTGGCTCTGGAAAAATGATATCAGTCGACCCTTATGTATTTAATAACCAGGTTGCACGTCTCTTACCTCAGCCTCATTGGGTTTTTGGAAGTATAGACCATAAAGGAAATAAAGTGTTTTTTAGCTCTCATGAGGATAAAAACAAAAACAAACTTGTTGGGTCACTAAGGGTGTGTACTGAAACTGAAGGTAGGCAAAATTCAGCTGTGCTCTGTAGCGAACCATCAGCATGTATATTTACAAGTTTGATTTACACTGCATCAGTAGAAAATGCAATGTACCCATTGTACACAGTAGAATAGAAAACAAACTTCTGCAATTCTCTTCCTGTCTTGACCAACATAGATTTCATGTAACAAGTACGCATAACTAATTTTAAGCTAGAAATTAACTATTAAAAAAAGGAATGCTTTACAAAAAAAAAAAAAAAAACAATAACCTAGAATTATTACACATTAAAATGATATGCAACAGATGTCAGAGACTGCCTCTACACAACACAACCCAAAAAAGGGCATGTGTTTCTACTGCTGTCACTAATAAGAAGAAACCGTATTAAAAACAGGAAGACAGGATGTCTATCTCACCAAGATTTCTGGTTCAAGCACAGTCAAGACATTTACACGTATCCTTTTCTCAGCAGGCAGTGTATGTAGTATGTACAAATCAATAAATAAAAATAAGCATAGCAAAGAATCAAAGGTTGTCCAATCATGCAGAACAAACATACATGACACAATTACTGCTACATAAAAATATGCCTACTTTGTACAAAGTTTATAATATTATATTTTGAGCTTTCTACAGAGTTTATAAAATTATGAATAATGTCAATATCTACTTATGCCAAGCAACATTAAATGCTGTGAATCATGTAGATGCTTTCAATAGTCAATGACCAGTGATTCTATGATGGAGGTTTCCAACATAATGGCACACATGCCAAAAGCAAGATCTTATCCGCTCTATCTACAAGCAAGCAGTAAACGCCCCACTTAACCAGTTGTGTAACTGCGTATAATATTCTTAATTCTGAGAACATTTTAAATATTTTCACTTTATGTATGTCTTGCAAAGGAAATGTAGCATTTTTTTTAAGCACTCTTATCTGTTGAACAGCATGGTGTAGTGGATTTATAAACAATATGTATAATTCAAGCCACAAATGCCAATTAAGAGATGAATCAAAAGAGTTTTGGGAGAAAAAACAAAAAAATCTAAATAAAAAAAATGAGTAAATATAGTACCAAAACTTTTATAGACAACAATCCAGTTGTTGAGTGTTTTGCAAACTCTTTTCCAAATACACAAATGACAGATGTACAAAGCCAATTAACCAGATTATTACAGATTCTACAAGTACCTGTAATGCTGAATACCACTAACTTTTGAAGATACATATTAAAACACCCACTGGTCCTGTTCACGTACCCCCATACGCGGGTTTATATAACCACAGGTTTCTAAATGTCAGTTTAAAATAAGATACCAGCTCAGTATTGCAGGAATATGAGACATAAGATGTGACAAAATAAGTGAATTTCAAATTTTAGGCCAAAGTAGGAACCAAGGGTGACTTGAAGATTTTATTTTTCCATTTCTGCCCGTTGTATCTTAAAATTTAAATTTACTAGTCAATTCCCAACAAGTCTTGGTTAGTGAATAACCGGGTAGGGTTTTACTGACACATATTATTCATATTATTGGGGATTCACCAGAGAATATCAGAGTTTACCCTAAATAACTAAAACGGCATAAAATGTCAAGTTAATCAATTCCTGACAATTCTGCTTCTAGTAAATAACTGACATATGCAGAACTATATTAAAGGTACAGGCTTACCTTTCCTTACATTTCAATTTAATATGCAAAACGTTTGTGACAAACAACACAACAAACCACTTTAGAAAAACATTTTTGTCAGTATCAATAACTAAAAATACTGTTTCAGTGCAGAGAGCATAGGACATTAAATATACTTATGTGGGTTTGTAGCGTGTCAAGGCAAACATATCCACAAACCCTTAAGAAAACAATACCACAAATGTTAAACTATGTCATCTGCTACAATACATAATAAAAGTTAGAGAGAAAAAAAAATATCAGTGGTCTGAGATCTCTAAAGCGAGTTGTCATTGTCCTCTATTTTTGTATCAAGCTAACCCTCCTACAAAAAAGGTGTCATCTAGGAGTACTCACCCAAACAGACCACAACAATAACTGATACAACAACAAAAGTCACAGTAATATGATTTGCCCAGATTCCTAGTTACCTTACAAAATATCACATTAATAAACAGACACATAGTGAACATATTCCTTGGACAATGATAAAGTAAAATGATAAATTGCAAACAAAAACAAAGCATACCATAAATCCTGAACTATAATGTGACCCTTCCAGCCACCCCCAAAAAAACACCAAATATCCCCTTCAAAATGAGGAGTAAACCCCCCAGCACAGCAGTTGTTGTGAACTACATTTCCCATGAAGCTCAGCCAGCCTGTGGGCACAGCTAGAGGCTGGCTGAGCGTCGAGGGAGGTGTAGTCCCCAGCAGACACAGTCCTCCCCAGAATCCATCAGCTGCAGCCAGCCCCCACCCGGCCCCCAGTCTGCCAGTGGGTTCTGGGGCCCGTGGTAGCAGGCCTGCCCGGCACAGGAAGGGTGTGCAGGCTGTCAGCTCCCCCTCCCCCGGCCCCGGCCAGGTGACAGTCCGCTCACCCTGCACGCTGCAGTCCGCGCACAGCTCCGGGCTTCTCAGCCTCTTCGACATGACGGCCGCAGCCGGGAGGACAGGGCCCGGGGAGCTGGGAGCCGGCGGGGAGATGAAGGGCCAGCAGTGGGCGCTGCACACAGCGAGTCCCGGGACGGAAGGCGGAGGGTAGGAGGCAGACACACTGCGAGAGGAGAGCAGCAGCTACCCAGCCCGCACTGACTGACTGGCCGGATGGCCCCGCCCACACTGCGCTCGTCACTCCCCGTGTGCCCCTCTAGTGGTAGTGCAGGCATGTGTCAGGGTTACAGGATTACCCATGATGCTCAGCCACAGGGCTGCATGAGGGTCTTTCATGGAATATTGATATCGGTAATGTGTGCCCATAGCAGGGCTCACACTGACACTTTATACAGAGCATATTGATATCGGTAATGTGTGCCCATAGCAGAGCTCACACTGACACTTTATACAGAGCATATTGATATCGGTAATGTGTGCCCATAGCAGGGCTCACACTGACACTTTATACAGAGCATATTGATATCGGTAATGTGTGCCCATAGCAGGGCTCACACTGACACTTTATACAGAGCATATTGATATCGGTAATGTGTGCCCATAGCAGGGCTCACACTGACACTTTATACAGAGCATATTGATATCGGTAATGTGTGCCCATAGCAGGGCTCACACTGACACTTTATACAGAGCATATTGATATCGGTAATGTGTGCCCATAGCAGGGCTCACACTGACACTTCATGCAGAGCATATTGATATCGGTAATGTGTGCCCATAGCAGGGCTCACACTGACACTTCATGCAGAGCATATTGATATCGGTAATGTGTGCCCATAGCAGGGCTCACACTGACACTTCATGCAGAGCATATTGATATCGGTAATGTGTGCCCATAGCAGGGCTCACACTGACACTTCATGCAGAGCATATTGATATCGGTAATGTGTGCCCATAGCAGGGCTCACACTGACACTTCATGCAGAGCATATTGATATCGGTAATGTGTGCCCATAGCAGGGCTCACACTGACACTTCATGCAGAGCATATTGATATCGGTAATGTGTGCCCATAGCAGGGCTCACACTGACACTTCATGCAGAGCATATTGATATCGGTAATGTGTGCCCATAGCAGGGCTCACACTGACACTTCATGCAGAGCATATTGATATCGGTAATGTGTGCCCATAGCAGGGCTCACACTGACACTTCATGCAGAGCATATTGATATCGGTAATGTGTGCCCATAGCAGGGCTCACACTGACACTTCATGCAGAGCATATTGATATCGGTAATGTGTGCCCATAGCAGGGCTCACACTGACACTTTATGCAGAGCATATTGATATCGGTAATGTGTGCCCATAGCAGGGCTCACACTGACACTTCATGCAGAGCATATTGATATCGGTAATGTGTGCCCATAGCAGAGCTCACACTGACACTTCATGCAGAGCATATTGATATCGGTAATGTGTGCCCATAGCAGGGCTCACACTGACACTTCATACAGAGCATATTGATATCGGTAATGTGTGCCCATAGCAGGGCTCACACTGACACTTCATACAGAGCATATTGATATCGGTAATGTGTGCCCATAGCAGGGCTCACACTGACACTTTATACAGAGCATATTGATATCGGTAATGTGTGCCCATAGCAGGGCTCACACTGACACTTTATACAGAGCATATTGATATCGGTAATGTGTGCCCATAGCAGGGCTCACACTGACACTTCATGCAGAGCATATTGATATCGGTAATGTGTGCCCATAGCAGGGCTCACACTGACACTTTATGCAGAGCATATTGATATCGGTAATGTGTGCCCATAGCAGGGCTCACACTGACACTTTATACAGAGCATATTGATATCGGTAATGTGTGCCCATAGCAGGGCTCACACTGACACTTTATACAGAGCATATTGATATCGGTAATGTGTGCCCATAGCAGGGCTCACACTGACACTTTATACAGAGCATATTGATATCGGTAATGTGTGCCCATAGCAGGGCCCACACTGACACTTTATACAGAGCATATTGATATCGGTAATGTGTGCCCATAGCAGGGCCCACACTGACACTTTATACAGAGCATATTGATATCGGTAATGTGTGCCATAAGCAGGGCTCACACTGACACTTCATACAGAGCATATTGATATCGGTAATGTGTGTGTCAGACCTTCCGGCATTCGCTAACCGTGGACTTCCGGGTTCTCGGAGCGCGGCCACTCCCCCTCCTATGACGTGGTCGTTCCCAGGGTTCATAGAGAGTCCGCGCCAACACCACAGTGCTTGATCAACTCGAAAGCTCCCGCGAACTTCAAACTGGATATTTACTTCTACTGTGTATCGGACCCGGACTGTTTAATCATTTACCCTCCTTCTCCTCTCCTACGACCTCGGACTGTTTCTGGACATTCTCTTGCCTGTTGCAACCTCGATCCTCTGTGGAACCTCCATCACCAATTTGGATTATCTCTCCTTCATAAGTTAAGTAAACCAGATTGGCTCAAGTTTAATATAAAACCATCTCTAATCTAAGTGGTTTGCATTCTGCTCCACTTATTAATTATCTGCATCCTAATTTGGAACTTCTCGCTGGTTGTGTTAAAGTTACCTTATCCTAAAACAACTTCAAACACCGCTGCTGGTTATAACCTGCCAGGAATTAAAGAGACAGTTCAAAATTGATTATCTTTTTTATTTTAAAGTAATAAACGTTATCAAATTCAGAAATCTGCAGTTGTTTCCATCTTATCAACAATTGAGCGTTACAGATTGATCAAGCCTAATTAATGGATACAGCAGATCTCACTTCTGAAATCACCAGATTAAACCAAAGGGTGGATACTCTCACTCAAGGCATGCAAGATCTACAGATCACCAATGAAAGAATCCTTACTTATGTAAGGGACTTGCAAACCCATACTCCTCACACAGTTACACACTCGGCTAGTGACCCTGCTGTCTCCAACCCCGAAAAATTCTCTGGAGACAGGTCCCAATACCGAGAGTTCATCAATTCTTGCAAGTTGTTGATTGCATTAAAACCCCGATCATATCCCACAGAAAGATCTAAAGTCTGTTCTGTTATTTCATTTTTGAGAGGTGAACCCATGGCCTGGGCCCATTCCTTTCTTGAGAATGATGATCCCATATTGGATTCTCTGGATGAATTCTTTGAAGCCATGTCTCTCCTTTACGAAGACCCAAACAAACAAGCGACTGCAGATCTAACCATTAGAACACTGCAGCAAAGAAACCGGCCTGTTGAAGATTACATTGCTGAATTTAAACGATGGGCACCTGAAACTCAGTGGAATGACATAACTCTACGTAACCAGTTCCGTATTGGGTTATCTGAAGCTGTCAAAGATGAGCTCTCCAGAACTGAACTACCTACTACACTAAATACACTTATTCAACTGTCAATCAGTATCGACAGAAGACTTAGGGAAAGAAAAGCTGAGAAATCACTCACTAGCTCTCTATGGAAAAAACCCTTCACCTCTTCAAAGGCACCGGAGAAACCTATAACTCCCGCTGAACCTATGGAAATAGGGGTTGTGAGAAGTCCTCTTACTCCAGAAGAGAGAACCAGAAGAAGACAACTGAACCTCTGCATGTACTGTGCTTCGCAAGAACATGTGGTCCCAGACTGTCCCCTATTGAAACGTCCAAGAGGCGGTAAGCATGGTTCTACCACGGCTATAATGAGAGTACTTCCTTCTAAACCAACCTCTCATTTCTCCTCTGTCTCTCTCATATTACAGTGGGACAAAGAAAGAATTACTACTAAGGCCCTTATTGATTCCGGTGCTAATGGGGTGTTCCTGGACTCATCCTTTGTTACAAAAAATAAAATTCCTTGTGTTCAAAAACGTAATTCCGTCTCTGTCAGAGTTATTGATGGCTCCTTAATCTCCTCGGGGCCCATTCGCCTTGAAACTGTCCCTTTAAGGATTACTACTAATTATGTCCATTCTGAATTTCTTGTTTTTGATGTCATAAATTCTCCTCTTTATCCTATAATATTGGGGATAGACTGGTTACGGACTCACAACCCACTTATTACCTGGGCTCCTTTCTCTCTCACGTTTAACTCTGCATATTGCCAGAAAACATGTCTACAACACATCCCCATTTTGCATGTTACTAGGGAATCCACTATACCTTCCAGCTATTCGGAGTTTGCTGATGTGTTCAGTAAAAAGGAAGCAGAGACACTTCCTCCTCATCGACCATATGATTGTCCGATTGACCTTGTTCCTGGTGCTCCTATCCCTTTTGGACATATTTATCCCCTCTCTGAATCAGAGCTAAAAACCCTCAAGGAATACCTAGATGAAAACCTCCGGAAGGGGTTCATTAGACCTTCCTGTTCACCAGCCGCTTCCAGCATGTTTTTTGTGAGAAACAAGGACCAGACTATACGCCCCATCATCGATTACAGGTCTTTAAATAAAATAACTATTAAGAATCGTTACCCTCTTCCCCTGATCAATGAGTTGATTGAAAGATTAAGAACAGCTACCATCTACACTAAACTTGATCTTCGTGGAGCATATAACCTTGTTAGAATCAAGGCCAATGATGAATGGAAAACGGCGTTCAGAACCCGATATGGTCTTTACGAATATCTTGTCATGCCCTTCGGGCTATGTAACGCCCCTGCAACCTTTCAGCATTTCATTAACGATATCTTCCGAGATCTCCTAGACGTTTGTGTCATCATTTACTTAGATGATATTCTCATCTACTCCAACAACCTTGAAGAACACAGAAAACACGTGAGATGGGTATTATCCAGATTAAGAACACACAAATTATACGCAAAACCAGAAAAATGTATATTTGAAGTCAATGAAATCACTTTTTTGGGATATGTTATCTCCCCTCATTCAATAAGTATGGATACCTCCAAAATAGATTGCATTGTCAACTGGTCTACTCCTACTAATACTAAAGACTTACAACGTTTTTTGGGATTTGCCAACTTCTATAGGAAGTTCATTAAAAATTACTCTAAGGTTGCTCATCCCCTCAACCTGCTCAATAGCAGTAAACGATCCTTTGCTTGGAACGAAGAGGCTCAAGCAGCCTTTGATGAATTAAAACGGAGATTCACAAGTGCTCCCATTCTTCAACTACCTAATCCTGCTTTTCTCTACGTCATGGAAACGGATGCTTCTGATACAGCTATCGGGGCTGTACTCTCTCAACACCAAACGCCTCAAGATCCTCTCCATCCAGTAGCTTTTTTTTCACGATCTTTGTCTCCTGCTGAACGCAATTATCCTGTAGGAGAAAAAGAATTATTAAGTATTAAAGCTGCATTCGAAAACTGGCGTCACATACTTGAAGACACACGCACTCCTGTAATTGTTTATACCGACCACAGGAACCTTGAATATCTTCATTCCAACAAAACACTCTCTGCCAGACAAGTACGCTGGAATCTTTTCTTTTCCCGTTTTAATTTTCAAATCATCTACAGACCTGGATCCAGAAATAAAAAGGCAGATGCCCTGTCCAGAATTCACCAAGATCTTCCTGTAAACGAAACTCAACCTCCTAAAATCATAGGTATTATTTCGTCATTAACTGATGAGATTAAACATCTTAAAGAAGAAGATCTTGAACTTCCCAAACAAGACAATCTATCAAAAAAGGACGGGTTGTACTACTTCAAAGACAGGTTATACATTCCTCCCTTGCTTAGGAATAAAATACTCTCCTTGATTCATGATTCTCCTCTGGCTGGTCATCCTGGTACAAGAAAAACACTGGAGCTGTCTAAAAGATATTACTGGTGGCCTCGCCAGGACAGAACCATAGAATCTTATGTCAAAAACTGCCCAACCTGTCTGAGATCAAAATCTGACCATCATCCACCATTCGGTCAATTACTGAGCCTACCTGTTCCAGAAAGACCTTGGCAGTCCATCTCAATGGATTTCTTGGTAGAACTCCCTCCTTCGCAACATCATACCACCATTCTGGTGGTGGTAGACCGTTTCACCAAGATGTCCCATTTTATTCCTTTAAAGAAATTACCCTCTTCATCTGAACTTGCAAAAGTATTCATCAACAACATCGTGAAACTCCATGGTCTTCCTGAAGAAATCATATCAGACAGAGGAACACAGTTCACCTCCAAATTCTGGAATGAGATGTGTTCCTCCCTCAACATTCAACGTAAATTATCTTCAGCCTATCATCCTCAAACCAACGGACAAACAGAGAGAGTTAACCAATGTCTTGAACAATACTTGCGGTGTTATTGCTCTCATTTACAAGATGATTGGATCACGTGGTTACCAATGGCAGAGTTCTCATACAACAACTCAGTACACGCTAGTAGCAAAATGACTCCATTCTTCTCAAATTTTGGATTCCATCCTTCTTCATTTCCCGATCAAGGACTTCCTTCTTCTAATCCATACGTCTCCAACCATAACTCGTTCATGTCTGCCCTCTTCCTCAAGTTACGTGATAACCTTAAAAATGCATCATCTGCTCAGAAAAAGTTTTTCGATACTGGTAGACGACCTTCCCCTACTTACAAGGTTGGTGATCTCGTATGGCTCTCTTCAAAAAACATTGTTACCAACCGTCCCTCAAAGAAACTAAGTTCACTCTTCCTTGGCCCTTTTCGTATATTGTCACTCATCAACGAAAACGTGGTTAGATTGAAACTTCCACCTACCATGAAACTGCATCCAGTCTTCCATGTGTCGTTGCTTAAACCACACCACTCCGACCCTTTCATGAGGGATGTTCATACCACTCCTGATCCCATTCTGGTACAAGGTGAAGAAGAATACGAGGTTCAGAGGATTCTCGACTCACGAATCCATCGTGGTTCCTTACAATATCTTGTCCGGTGGAAGGGCTACGGTGTTGACGAAGACTCATGGGTATCGTCCTCCGCGGTGCATGCTCGTCGACTTATCAACGCGTACCATGCTCGCTACCCATCCAGACCTCGTTGACAGCATCCGGTGGCTGCTTCTTATGAGGGGGGTTCTGTCAGACCTTCCGGCATTCGCTAACCGTGGACTTCCGGGTTCTCGGAGCGCGGCCACTCCCCCTCCTATGACGTGGTCGTTCCCAGGGTTCATAGAGAGTCCGCGCCAACACCACAGTGCTTGATCAACTCGAAAGCTCCCGCGAACTTCAAACTGGATATTTACTTCTACTGTGTATCGGACCCGGACTGTTTAATCATTTACCCTCCTTCTCCTCTCCTACGACCTCGGACTGTTTCTGGACATTCTCTTGCCTGTTGCAACCTCGATCCTCTGTGGAACCTCCATCACCAATTTGGATTATCTCTCCTTCATAAGTTAAGTAAACCAGATTGGCTCAAGTTTAATATAAAACCATCTCTAATCTAAGTGGTTTGCATTCTGCTCCACTTATTAATTATCTGCATCCTAATTTGGAACTTCTCGCTGGTTGTGTTAAAGTTACCTTATCCTAAAACAACTTCAAACACCGCTGCTGGTTATAACCTGCCAGGAATTAAAGAGACAGTTCAAAATTGATTATCTTTTTTATTTTAAAGTAATAAACGTTATCAAATTCAGAAATCTGCAGTTGTTTCCATCTTATCAACAATTGAGCGTTACAGTGTGCCCATAGCAGGGCTCACACTGACACTTCATACAGAGCATATTGATATCGGTAATGTGTGCCCATAACAGGGCTCACACTGACACTTTATACAGAGCATATTGATATCGGTAATGTGTGCCCATAGCAGGGCCCACACTGACACATTTTACAGAGCATATTGATATCGGTAATGTGTGCCCATAGCAGGGCTCACACTAACACTCTTTATACAGGTGTCTTTATACAGAACAGCCGTCAATACTAGAGATAAGAATGTGGTCAATAGACTGCATGACATCACCATGTACCCAGAGACCCAGCACTCTTTTACTAAACTAATCAGCATGTGAGGGGGTACAGATTACATCCGTTTAATACTCTGGAAAGAGGTTTACAGGGTGTGTTTTCATGTTGTTTCTGTGGAGTTATTATTGCTGGTGTGGGGGACCAGAGCCCATTCAACCACAGATGTTGCTGAGTGCTGACTGCTAATTTATTTACTCATAAATGATATCACCAAGTATCACCTGGATATCACCAAGATATCACATGGATATCTGCTGAATATGGGTTCCTGAAAAATGTACATCATCAATGAAATGGGTGTAGTTGTGGTATGAATGAAAACACTTTATAGCTAAGTTCTTATCTTGTCCTACTCTAAATTACAAAGTAGAAAACAGGAGCGAACCTATGCACTATAACAACTTTGGATAATTGTTATGGTACGGAAAGTAGCCTGTTGCCAGCCTCCCTGCAAAGTGTTATAATGGAACAATTTTCAATAATCACCAAAGCTATAACCCTGTCCCCTGTGTTACAGACTTCAAAAGAGGAATTTCTACTCATCCCCTAAACTTATGCACACCGCAGGCTGCTGTGCACATGATCAATGAGCTGTGAAAAGGCTGATTGCAGCCCTGGTATAACTTCTATCAGTTCATTAAAATAACACTCCAAATGACGTGCTGTCGTAGTTATAGTGCCAGGAGTGCCCTGACACCATACCAGTGTAACTTGTCCATCTACCTGGGTTACCCAGGCATCCGAGTCATAGCAGGGCTTTTCCAGAAGGAGAAGTTGAATGTCTTCATACAGCTAAGCCTTACCAATCCACGACGACCCTCATTCTTTTACACACATCATTGTAATGAACTTAATGTGGTTAATTGTTTGAATTTGTTCCCCATAAAAATGTTAACCGCATTATTTAGGCTATATTATATTTTGAATTTGACAATTTTTATTTTGCAATAAAAGGTGGGGGTTAAGGGTACAGAAGGAAAAAAAAGGTTTCGGTTATGTCAGAGAACATGAAATGTGTCGCACACAATGACATAGTTACAGTGGAATAACATGGGTATAATACTGACACTTTATACAGAGCATATTGATATCGGTAATGTGTGCCCATAGCAGGGCTCACACTGACACTTTATACAGAGCATATTGATATCGGTAATGTGTGCCCATAGCAGGGCTCACACTGACA
Organism: Pelobates fuscus; assembly: GCF_036172605.1. NCBI lineage: Eukaryota > Metazoa > Chordata > Amphibia > Anura > Pelobatidae > Pelobates > Pelobates fuscus. The sequence continues at coordinate 169,323,197 of NC_086321.1, read as the reverse complement.
CTTCATGCAGAGCATATTGATATCGGTAATGTGTGCCCATAGCAGGGCTCACACTGACACTTTATGCAGAGCATATTGATATCGGTAATGTGTGCCCATAGCAGGGCTCACACTGACACTTTATACAGAGCATATTGATATCGGTAATGTGTGCCCATAGCAGGGCTCACACTGACACTTTATACAGAGCATATTGATATCGGTAATGTGTGCCCATAGCAGGGCTCACACTGACACTTTATACAGAGCATATTGATATCGGTAATGTGTGCCCATAGCAGGGCCCACACTGACACTTTATACAGAGCATATTGATATCGGTAATGTGTGCCCATAGCAGGGCTCACACTGACACTTTATACAGAGCATATTGATATCGGTAATGTGTGCCCATAGCAGGGCTCACACTGACACTTTATACAGAGCATATTGATATCGGTAATGTGTGCCCATAGCAGGGCCCACACTGACACTTTATACAGAGCATATTGATATCGGTAATGTGTGCCATAGCAGGGCCCACACTGACCCTTTATACAGAGCATATTGATATCGGTAATGTGTGCCATAAGCAGGGCTCACACTGACACTTCATACAGAGCATATTGATATCGGTAATGTGTGCCCATAGCAGGGTTCACACTGACACTTCATACAGAGCATATTGATATCGGTAATGTGTGCCCATAGCAGGGCTCACACTGACACTTTATACAGAGCATATTGATATCAGTAATGTGTGCCCATAGCAGGGCTCACACTGACACTTTATGCAGAGCATATTGATATCAGTAATGTGTGCCCATAGCAGGGCTCACACTAACACTCTTTATACAGGTGTCTTTATACAGAACAGCCGTCAATACTAGAGATAAGAATGTGGTCAATAGACTGCATGACATCACCATGTACCCAGAGACCCAGCACTCTTTTACTAAACTAATCAGCATGTGAGGGGGTACAGATTACATCCGTTTAATACTCTGGAAAGAGGTTTACAGGGTGTGTTTTCATGTTGTTTCTGTGGAGTTATTATTGCTGGTGTGGGGGACCAGAGCCCATTCAACCACAGATGTTGCTGAGTGCTGACTGCTAATTTATTTACTCATAAATGATATCACCAAGTATCACCTGGATATCACCAAGATATCACATGGATATCTGCTGAATATGGGTTCCTGAAAAATGTACATCATCAATGAAATGGGTGTAGTTGTGGTATGAATGAAAACACTTTATAGCTAAGTTCTTATCTTGTCCTACTCTAAATTGCTAAGTAGAAAACAGGAGCGAACCTATGCACTATAACAACTTTGGATAATTGTTATGGTACGGAAAGTAGCCTGTTGCCAGCCTCCCTGCAAAGTGTTATAATGGAACAATTTGGAACAATACCAGTGTAACTTGTCAATCTACCTGGGTTACCCTGGCATCCGAGTCATAGCAGGGCTTTTCCAGAAGGAGAAGTTGAATGTCTTCATACAGCTAAGCCTTACCAATCCACGACGACCCTCATTCTTTTACACACATCATTGTAATGAACTTAATGTGGTTAATTGTTTGAATTTGTTCCCCATAAAAATGTTAACCGCATTATTTAGGCTATATTATATTTTGAATTTGACAATTTTTATTTTGCAATAAAAGGTGGGGGTTAAGGGTACAGAAGGAAAAAAAAGGTTTCGGTTATGTCAGAGAACATGAAATGTGTCGCACACAATGACATAGTTACAGTGGAATAACATGGGTATAATACTGAGTCATAATAATACATGAGAACGCATGACGGTGCATGATAAAGCAGAGGCCGGATGGCCCAGCATGTCCGATACCTTCAAGGTCTCATAATATCAACTCTTATACCTGTGCGAATGGGCAGTGTGCAGCCACGGTGGGTCAGACATAACTTGGGCTTACGGGTAATACTGCCTGTGCGGCAGTTGTTGTTCAACACTAGAGTAAGGTTGGTCGGGGCATGGGTCGGGGGAGGGTAATGTGCGTGTGTGGATGTTGGGTTGGCGTGAGATGCATGTATAGCAGGGTACGTGTGTGGTGGGGTATAGAGGCCTTGCGCATGCATTTGTGGAGTAAGTGAGTGAGTGAGTGCAGGGCGTCCTAAGTGAGTATGGTTTCATTCACGTAGCCTCCAGTCAGGGAGGTTCATCATCCAAGTCAGGTAGCTTGTAGTGTTCAGTTCAACTTGCTTTGCTGCTATCCCATATGGTCCACGCTGTGGCCGAATAGGAGTCATTTTGTCCCGTTTTCCGTGCTGCAAGTTCGTAGTTCTTGGTCATTTCCACAGCTGTTATACATTGGAGGATTGTTGGGGCGTTGGATTGTTTCCATTGTCTACTTATGATGGTGAGGGCCGCCATACAGATGTGATAGAGCAGATATTTGGTGTGGGTGTGGGGCGTTTGTGGAAGCAGAATTAACAAGAATAGCTCCGGTGTCAAGGTTATGGGTATGCGGGTACACTGTATTGCTAGGTCCAGGACTTGGGACCAGTATCGTTTTAAAAGTGGGCACTGCCACCATATGTGTATGAGGGTGCCGTGGTCCCCCTGGCAGCGCCAGCATTTGTCAGGCACGTTAGGATAGCTATGTTTGAGTCTCGAGGGGACCAGGTACCACCGGTACAGCAGTTTACGTGAGAGTTCAATGTGGGATGCGCAGAGGGTACATTTTATGTTGGCTCGAAAGATGTCTATCCACTGCTCATTTGTGAGTTTGTGCCCTAGATCGCGTTCCCATGCTGCCATAAAGGATGGTGGTTTGGCTGGCGCCTCTGTGTTTTCAGAGGTATAAATTAGTGAAATTAGTCTCTTTGCCGGCTTCGACTTTGCGCAGATCTCGGTTATTCTAAGCCAGTATGGGTCAGAAGGGACTGCGGGTTGTCTCTGTTTTTGGAGATTTACCCAGGATTGCAATTGGATGTATGAGAAGGTCGCCGTCGTGGGCAGTTTGAATTCGGTGCAGAGATCAGGGAAGGTTTTGAGGCTGTCGCCTCGTATTACTTGTGATAGTGTTGAAATGCCATGTCTGAGCCAGAGGTTGTGGCTGAAGTCTGGGATAAGTCGTCTGATTGTTTCTATTGGGGTTGCTGGCGTAAGGAGTGATGTTGCTCCCCTCTTCTTGCGGTAACTGTCCCATATGGAGAGGGTTAGTGCAGTTGTTGGTAGTAGTTCCGACGGTTTGGGTCGTTGGTTCGCCGGCAGCCAGGCTAGAGTAGTGAGCGAGAGACCCCCGGCATGGGCACCTTCGATTTCAACCCACGACAAGGGTTCCCCGTGCTGTGAGGCCGCAAGGAGTGGGGCCATCTGCGCTGCTCTGTAATATTTCTTTATGTCTGGCAGGCTCATCCCACCCTGGGCGTGAGCTTTAGACATCGTGCTCATAGCCACTCTAGGTTTTTTATAGTTCCATACATAGTCATTTATGGCGTGTTGTATATCCCTCAGGTATATATTGGAAAGTTTGAGAGGGAGCGTTCTGAACATGTATTGTATCTTAGGCAGGATCACCATTTTGATAGACGCTATTCGGCCTGTCCAGGATACATATTTACCCTTCCAGCTGTGTAACAAGGTTTTAATGTCTGTGAGGAGTGTGGTGTAATTTGGTTTGTGTAGTGCGGCCGTGGAGGGGGTGAAGAGGACGCCTAAGAATTTTATATGGTCACGTCTCCAATCATAGCGGAAGTTTTCTTTGAGGGTACTCATTTCCTGGGTCGGGACATTAATACTTAGGGCGAGAGTTTTAGAGACGTTCAATTTGTAGTAGGAGCAGGCGCTAAATCGGGATAGAATTTTATGGAAGTCAGTCAGGGATATGTGCGGTTGTTCCAGGGTGAGTAGGATATCATCCGCAAACAAGGACAATTTGAATTCTCGGCCCATGGCTTTAACGCCGTGTATGTTTGGGTCATCCCGTATCATTTGGGCGAGAGGTTCAAGTGCTAAAATGTAAAGTAGAGGGGACAGGGGGCATCCTTGTCTGGAGCCGTTAGATATGAGGAATGGTTTGGAAATGAAGCCTCCGTTTACAACTCTGGCCGTTGGGGATGAATAAAGCGCTGTGACGAGGGACAGAAATTGCAGGGGGAATTCAAATTTCCTAAGGACTGCCATTAGGAAAGGCCAGTGGAGCCTATCAAAGGCTTTCTCAGCGTCCAAAGATAGTAGGACGCTGGGTGTTCTGTTTTGTTGTATCTTATATAGTAGGTCCAGGGTTTTCCTCGTACCATCTGCTCCCTGCCTGCCCCCCACAAATCCCACCTGGTCCGCCTGTATCAGGGAGGGTATTATATGTGTTAACCTATTAGAGAAGATCTTTGCTACAATTTTGACATCTGTATTTAGTAGGGATATGGGACGGAGATTTTGGCACCTATTCGGGGGTTTTCCTGGCTTAGGAAGTGTGGCAACATGGGCCATCAGCATCTCGCTTGGAAATTATCCTGTTTGTATGGCTTGGTTATATACTTTCTGTAAATAGGGGGCTAGTAGCGGCGCAAACTGTTTGTAATAGGCGTTGGTCATGCCGTCTGGGCACGGTGATTTCCCGGAGGGTAAGGCGGCAATGGTTTCTAAAATTTCTTGTATGGTGACCTGAAATTGTATAGTATTTTTTTGTGTGGTAGATAGAGTGGGGAGTTTTGTGTGTGCGAGAAAGTCTTCTATCTCTGTCAGAGTCGGTTGGTGCAGCGTTGGGTCTGATTTAAGGTTGTAGAGAGAATGGTAGTAGTCGGCCATACTGTCGTTGATGTCTTGTGGGTTATGTATTTTATCACCGGAGGTGGTGACTAGGTGCGGAATCTTAGAGTGTGCTTGTTGTTTTTTAAGCAGGGTGGCCAAGTATTTCCCTGCTCTATTGCCCTGAGAGTAGGTTCTCAATTTCAGTTTAGATAGAATATGGGCCGTTTTTTCTAAGGAAATTGAGTTGATTTGATTGGTGATGTTCTGTATTTCTTCTGAGTGGGCTTGTGAGGGCTGGAGGAGATAGGCTGTCGTGGTGTCCCTCAGTCTTCGTAGAAGGTCTATGTGTTTCTTGTCCTTCATGCGCTTCAGGAAAGACGCGCGGCTGATTAGTAGGCCTCTGAGAACAGTTTTATGGGCTTGCCATATCGAGAAGATGGATGCGTCTGAGTAATCATTTGTCTCAAAACAGTCTTTCAGGCTAGACTGTAACGTCGTTAAAAAAGATTGGTCATAGAGTAGCGAGTCATTGAGGCGCCACGGTGGTTTACCTCGGTGTTGGTAGGTGGAATGCAACGTCAGTGTCAAAGGGGCATGATCCGACCATACTATGCTGCCTATGGAGCAGTCTTCTATATGTGGAAGTAGTATGCTGGAGGCTAGGATGTGGTCTATTCTTGAATAAGTCTTATGTACTTGTGAAAAAAACGTGTATTCTTTTCCCGAGGGATTCTTTGTTCTCCAGACGTCATAGAGGCTGTTTTCATGAATAAGTTTTACAAGTGCCTTGGCGTGTGGTTTGAGCGTGAGATGTCTGTTTGATGTACTAGGAGCAGTGGAGTCCAGGCGAGAGTCCATAGTATGGTTAAGGTCGCCGCAGATGATCTTGGGGTCTGTTGCATCTTCAGGCAGTTTGTTGAGGACTTTATGTAGGAAATTGCGTTGTTGGTCATTCGGGCTATAGAGGCATACTATGATGTAAGGGTGGTCATTGATTCTGCATTGTAGAATGATATAACGTCCTTGGGTGTCTGTTTTGATCCTAAGCGTTTCCACTGTCAGAGAATTGTGGAGCAGGATCGATACCCCCCTGGATTTGGAGGAGTGTGTGGCATGGAATTGTTTAGGGTATTCTCTGGATGCGAATGTGGGGACTCTTCCTGTAACAAAGTGCGTTTCTTGTACGCAAACTATGTCTGCCTTGGTTCGTTTGATATCATCCAGTAGCATACGCCGTTTATGTGGAGTATTGAGGCCTCTGGTATTGTGTGAATAGATGATCATGGTTGTGAGTGCGGGTTGTGAGTGTCCGGGGGGATGTCGGAGTATTATGATTCCTAGGCAGGTATGTGTGGAAGTGGGCTGTGTTGGCGGGAAGAGGACGGGAGTGTGTGGGGAGATGGGAGGTGTCTTTCGGTAGGGAGGGTGAGCTTTACAAGGACCTAACGGTCTGGTACGCTAGTCGCACCGTGGGGTTGAGGAGCAGGAGCTTCCAAATACGTGGCTGAGTGGGCTCCATTGTTAACAATTGGGTAGAGCTGAAATCTCAAAGTTGAAGTCAGTAAGTCAAAAAGATAAAACATAAGGCAAAGGCATAGGAACATGAAAATATAACAATTAACATTGAATGCGGAAGGGCAAGCAAATATCATATCTTTACTTGGCACAGCAGGTCTGTGTGTACCCCTTTGGTCATCCCTTGAAGGCCAATATGTCCTATCTGGCCTACTTAGGGTGGGCTGTTTACCTCTATGTGAACGTCATTTGGTTTTATACATTGTTCCGTACATTTTGTAATTTACATTTTTTTTTTTTTTTTTTTTTTTTGTGCATTTCTTTTTATCCAGTAATACTGTACAAACAATAATGCTTACAACACCACATCTATCTTACAGGCGTCTCTAGGTTAGTCACAGTTGTTTCTGTTTGATGTGTTCACTAATCACATTTTTGGTACCAAAAATACTTAAAAATTAAAGCATTGTCACAATGCCACAACTTGCAACAATTAAAAACTGCTGTTTTTGGGTTCGCTTTCTAAGCCCTTGAGTGTAAAAGGGGTTTGTGATATATTGCACATGGATAGACAATTTGGAAGGGTCTCCAGTCACTCGGAAAGAGACAAGCAAGCCTATATAAAAACGTGCTAATTAACTGTAACATGGATGGCCAGCCATGCCCCCCACCCAGAGATGACCAGGTCATAGATCATATTATACCCTTACAGCAACCCTTTAGGTTTGTCGAGCATTCATTAAAACGTATTCACAAACCTCTGGAATGCCAAGTTAGTCGTCATCTGCCTAGAACCCTGGAAGGACTGGTAACACGCCAGACTAAGGAATAGTAATTTCTCTAGCTACCAGTATCCTCCCTAGAATAGGGCTGAGTGAGAAAGCTATGCGTATGTATCCACCTAGTGTGGTAGTTAAGCCGGAGGTTTGTCATATCTGTATACAGATTTCCCATTGTGTTTTCATATAAAGGGAAAAAAAGAAAGTTAGAAAATTTGCACAGTGAAAACTCAATAGTGTAAAGAGGCATTAACTGGGTATTTGCTGATATGACCTTTAGCCTCTAAAATACAGCACTTTGGTAACGTCTGCTTCGTTTAGGTGTTTCCAAAAAAAACACCATTAGACTCCACCGCAAAATATACCACCAAGGTAGGCAAGCATCACATTATCTGTACTTAGTACTTACAAATTCAATGTTGTTTAGTTTAAACATTAATCTTCTTAGAAAGGAGTGTAGCTAATGAGAACATTAAACAGTGCTGCACTGCCTCCCGTGTGGGATCAGGTGGAACAGTGGGTTATGGTGTATGTATTTACATGCCAGATGGTGTTCCTGGTGTGGCGGGAAGGCAGTCAAAATCTCCCGCACAATATTATCTTAGGCATTAGCGTTAGTGAGACATAGAAGCACAGTACCTGACGCGAGTTGTAAGCTTGCTTTACATTACTAAAGTACTCTGCAAGGTTAAGATATGCGCATGTACAGGGGCAACATTCCTCAGAGGCGCTTAAAGGACCACTCTAGTGCCAGGAAAACATACTCGTTTTCCTGGCACTAGAGTACCCTGAGGGTGCCCCCACCCTCAGGGACCCCCTCCCGCCAGGCTCTGGAGAGAGGAAGGGGTTAAACTTACCTCTTTTTCCAGCGCCGGGCGGGGAGCTTTCCTCCTCCTCTCCATCTTGATCGCGACGTCATCGGCACAATGCTTTCCTATGGACGCTTGCGTGCTCTCACTGTGATTTTCACAGTGAGAAGCACGCAAGCGCCTCTAGCGGCTGTCAATGAGACAGCCACTAGAGGATTTGGAGGCTGGATTAACCCTTATTATAAACATAGCAGTTTCTCTGAAACTGCTATGTTTATAAAAAAAAGGGTTAATCCTAGAGGTACCTGGCACCCAGACCACTTCATTAAGCTGAAGTCGTCTGGGTGCCTAGAGTGGTCCTTTAAGGGGTAATTAATATATATATACAATTATATTCAATTAAATAGCGCCTGGTGCTGTAAAGTTAATAAAAGCAAAATTATTAGTAATCAGTTCGTGATACTTCCGCAAGTTTGCCTGCCGCTTCCAGACAACATATTAGTCCGTATTAGTTGTGCGGCCGGGGCGACGTTTGTTAGGCCGCGGGTTCTCAGACGGGTCTTCCGGGAGGTTCCATTGTTCAAGGAATCGCAGCCCTTCTTCTGGGGACGATATAACGGTCATTTTCCCATTCTTGGTGATAAGCATTTTCGTGGGGAATCCCCACCGGTAGCGTATGCCGTGGGCGCGGAGTGCCATGGTGGTTCGGGTGAAATCCCTTCTGCGACGGAGAGTGGCTGAAGAAATGTCCGGCATGATGCGGACTGTGGGGAAGTCGTCATGAGGTTCCGGCCTGTTCCTATGTGCTCGGAGGACCAGTTCCTTTATATGAAAATAGTGGGCTCTAAGCAGGACATCCCGTGGTACAGAGTCTGGCAGATTCTTTGGTTTCATGACTCTATGAATTCTGTCCACTAAAAGCATGTCTGCCGGGATATCAGGGGCATACGCCCTCATGAGGTCTCTTGCATAGGCCTGCAGATCTTCGTGGAGAACCGTTTCAGGGACGCCGCGGAGCCGGAGATTATTCCTGCGTGCCCTGTCCTCGTGGTCCGCCATGCGCTCTTCCATTGTCTCCATTTTCTTTTGAAGATCGTGGAGCTGTTCCGCGACAGTTGCCTGGCTGGTCTCCCTCTCCTCTCACCTCTCTGGATTTGGACAGCCGTCTTTTGCCAGGTAAGTATTAGTTTTTCAGCCATAGTCTCCATGGCTTGTTCGAAATGGCCCTGTGTTAGGTAGTCTGTGGGTCGGGAGTCAGCCGGCAGTATCAGAGAGGGGTTTGGAGTGGCGTCGTCCAGGCCCTCGTGCGTGGCTGCCTGCGGTGGGTCCGCTAAGATGGGGGGTTTGTGCCCGAAGAAGCTCATTTTGTCGGCTTTGGAGGTAGACTTATTTTTTTTGGTTGCTGCCATTACGGTTTGGTGGAGGTATTAGGGTTTCAGCTCAATTAAGATGAAGTGTAGTGGAGCCCTCATGCCGGAGCAGGGTATCAGACGTCCATCTTGCTCGGCGGTCGGCCACGCCCCCTAGGCTATATTATATTACAACTAACAGCAAGTTTTTGACAGGTTCATCAAAGGGAAACAGCCACATAAGCAGCCTCAACTGGAAAGGTAGTTAAAGGGACACTATAGTGTCAGTAATACAAACATCTATTCCTTGCACTTTAGTTTTAAAATCACTATTTAGACTCCCGACTCCCTCACTTTACCGTAAAAAAGGTGATTTTACTCAACTTTTTTTCTCTGAGAAGGCAGTGTTAACATTAAAAAGCTGACCGGGACAGACTGTAGACACCAGAACAACTACAGCTTAATGATTATAGTGTCCATTTAAAATCTACGCTTTACACCCATATCCAGTTGATCCATGTTCTATAGCTTTGGTTACTTAGGTATCTTCTACTAATGTACTCACATCTGCATGATGGCGCACAATAATGGGATTGTCAGTTCCCAAACAGCAGTTGTTTGTGTGCATGCTGTTATTAGTGATGTACCGAACTGTTCGCTGGCGAATAGTTCCTGGCGAACATAGCGTGTTCGCGTTCACCACGGCGGGTGAACACATGCGCGGTTCGATCCGCCCCCTATTCGTCATCATTGAGTAAACTTTGACCCTGTGCCTCACGGTCAGCAGACACATTCCAGCAAATTAGCAGCAGACCCTCCCTTCCATACCCTCCCACCTCCTGTATCCATTTTAGATTCATTCTGAAGCTGCATTCTTAGATAGAGGAGGGAAAGTGTAGCTGCTGCTCATTTGATAGGGAAATTGAAAGCTAGGCTAGGGTATTCAGTGTCCACTACAGTCCTGAAGGACTCATCTGATCTCTGCTGTAAGGACAGCACCCCAAAAAGCCATTTTTAGGGCTAGAACATCAGTCTGCTTTTTATTTATTTTTATTTTTTTTCTGTGTAATGTAATTGCAGTTGCCTGTCTGCCTGCCAGCTTCTGTGTCAGGCTCACAGTGGATACTGTGCCCACTTGCCCAGTGCCACCACTCATATCTGGTGTCACAATAGCTTAAGCTTGCATTTAAAAACAAACTGTTTTTTTCACTGTAATAGATTGAATAGCAGTTAGTTGTCTGCAAGCGTCTGGGTGTCAGGCCTTCAGCGTGTACTCTGCCAACTCTGCAAGTGCACTTTGCCACTCATATCTGGTGTCACTATAGCGTGCCTTTAAAAAGAAAAAAAGGTTTTCACTGTAAGCTAATAGCAGTCAGTGTCCTTAAAGCGGGTGTCAGGCCTTCAGCGTGTGCTCTGCCAACCTCTGCAAGTGCACTTTGTCACTCATATCTGGTGTCACTATAGCGTGCCTTTAAAAAGAAAAAAGTTTTTCACTGTAAGCTAATAGCAGTCAGTGTCCTTAAAGTGGGTGTCAGGCCTTCAGCGTGTGCTCTGCCAACCTCTGCAAGTGCACTTTGCCACTCATATCTGGTGTCACTATAGCGTGCCTTTAAAAAGAAAAAAAGTTTTTCACTGTAAGCTAATAGCAGTCAGTGTCCTTAAAGCAGGTGTCAGGCCTTCAGCGTGTACTCTGCCAAACTCTGCAAGTGCACATTGCCACTCATATCTGGTGTCACAATAGCGTTGATTTAAAAACAAAAAAATTTTTTTCACTGTTATAGATTGAATAGCAGTTAGTTGTCTTCAAGCGGGTGTGTCAGGCCTACAGCGTGTACTCTGCCAACCTCTGCCACTGCACAGTGCCACTCATATCTGGTCGCACAGTAGCTTGCACGCATAGTACCACTAATCCAAAAAAAAATGACAGGCAGAGGCAGGCCACCCCGCAGGGGCCATCGTGGTCGTGGTGCTGTGATTCCCTTTTGCCCTAGAATAATTCCCAGTTTTCAGAGGCCACGTACCCTGAACTTGAAAAGTTCTGAGGACATAGTTGACTGGCTAACACAGGACACCCAATCTTCTACAGTTTCCGCTCGGAACCTTGACGCACCATCCTCCTCCAGCTTAGCTTCGGGCACCTCTCAAGATACCACTCACCTGCCTGCCGCCACCACCAACACTAGCACCACAGCCGCTTCACTTGGTATGTTAGAGGAGTTATTTACACATCCGTTTGAAGAAATGAGTGATGCGCAACCATTATTGCCAGAGGATGTAGATAACAGGGATATATCTCAGGCAGGCAGCATTACACACATGGACGTACGGTGTGATGATGATGATGTTGTACCCGCTGCTGCTTCCTTTGCTGAGTTGTCAGATACAAGTGAAGCAGTTGATGATGACGATGCGTCCATGGATGTCACGTGGGTGCCCGCTCGGCAAGAAGAAGAACAGGGCGAAAGTTCAGATGGGGAGACAGAGAGGAGGAGGAGGAGACGAGTTGGAAACAGGGGGAGGTCGTCGCAAGGAGCTAGTGGCACAGTCAGACAGCATGCATCGGCACCCGGGGTCAGCCCGACAGCACGCCAATCAACGCATGCTGTGTCCACCACCAGAATGCCGTCATTGCAGAGCTCAGCAGTGTGGCATTTTTTTTGTGTGTCTGCCTCTGACAACAGCGATGCCATTTGCAACCTGTGCCAAAAGAAACTGAGTCGTGGGAAGTCCAACACCCACCTAGGTACAACTGCTTTGCTTAGGCACATGATCGCACATCACAAACGCCTATGGGATCAACACATGAGTACAAGCAGCACACAAACTCAAAGCCGCCATCCTCCTCCTGGTCCAGCATCTTCAGCCACGTCAACCACTGCTGTCCTCCTTGCCCCTCTCAACCATCCGCCACTCCGTCTCTCGCCTTGAGCAGTTCCCGCTCATCTGCCCACAGTCAGGTGTCTGTCAAGAACATGTTTGAGCGTAAGAAGCCAATGTCAGAAAGTCACCCCCTTGCCCAGCGTCTGACAGCTGGCTTGTCTGAACTATTAGCCCGCCAGCTTTTACCATACAAGCTGGTGGAGTCTGAGGCGTTCAAAAAATTTGTAGCTATTGGGACACCGCAGTGGAAGGTACCCGGACGAAATTTCTTTTCACAAAAGGCAATCCCCAACCTGTACTCGATTGTGCAAAAGGAAGTAATGGCATGTCTGGCACACAGTGTTGGGGCAAGGGTCCATCTGACCACTGATACCTGGTCTGCAAAGCATGGTCAGGGCAGGTATATCACCTACACTGAGCATTGGGTAAACCTGCTGACGGCTGCCAAGCATGGAATGCGTGGCTCTGCAGAGGAGTTGGTGACACCGCCACGACTTGCAGGCAGGCCTGCTGCCACCTCCTCTACTCCTCCTACTCCATCCTCTTCCATAACCTCCTCGGCTGAGTCCTCTTCTGCTGCTGCGTCGTGCTCCACATCAACGGCACCCCCCCCAGCTCCCCAGGTACTATTCCACATCCCAGATACGGCAGTGCCACGCCGTCTTGGGTTTGACTTGCTTGAAAGCAGAGAGTCACACCGGACAAGCACTCCTGTCTGCCCTGAACGCACAGGTGGAAAAGTGGCTGACTCCGCAGCAACTGGATATCGGCAAAGTGGTTTGTGACAACGGAACAAATTTGTGGGCGGCATTGAAGTTGGGCAAGTTGACACATGTGCCGTGCATGGCACATGTGTGTAATCTGATCGTACAACGCTTTGTGCACAAGTACACAGGCTTACAGGACGTCCTGAAGCAGGCCAGGAAGGTGTGTGGCCATTTCAGGTGTTCCTACACGGCCATGGCGCACTTTGCAGATATCCAGCGGCGAAACAACATGCCAGTGAGGCGCTTGATTTGCGACAGCCCGACACATTGGAATTCAACACTCCTAATGTTCGACCGCCTGGTCCAACAAGAAAAAGACGTTAATGAATATTTGTATGACCGGGATGCTAGGACAGCCTCTGGAGAGCTGGGAATTTTTTTGCCACGTTACTGGACGCTCATGCGCAATGCCTGTAGGCTCATGCGTCCTCTTGAGGAGGTGACAAACCTAGTCAGTCGAACCGAAGGCACCATCAGCGACATCATACCATTTGTTTTCTTCCTGGAGCGTGCCCTGCGAAGAGTGCTGGATCAGGCCGTAGATCAGCGTGAAGAGGAAGAGTTGTGGTCACCATCACCACCAGAAACAGCCTTATCAGCATCGCTTGCTGGACCTGCGGCAACGCTGGAAGAGGATTGTGAGGAAGAGGAGTCAGAGGAGGAATGTGGCTTTGAGGAGGAGGAGGAAGACCAACCACAACAGGCATCCCAGGGTGCTCGTTGTCACCTATCTGGTACCCGTGGTGTTGTACGTGGCTGGAGGGAAGAACATACCTTCATTGAGATCACTGAGGAGGAGGAACGGGAAATGAGTAGCTCGGCATCCTACCTTGTGCAAATGGGGTCTTTCATGCTGTCGTGCCTGTTGAGGGACCCTCATATAAAAAGGCTGAAGGAGAACGACCTGTACTGGGTGTCCACACTACTAGACCCCCGGTATAAGCAGAAAGTGGCGGAAATGTTACCAAATTACAACAAGTCGGAAAGGATGCAGCATTTGCAAAATAAATTAAAAGGTATGCTTTACACAGCGTATAAGGGTGATGTCACAGCACAACGGGAATCTAACAGGGGAAGAGGTAAAAGTCATCCTCCGGGGGCGGAGCCTGGCATCCAAACGGAGCGGTTGTGCTGCACCTCAGCTCCTGCTCAAAACGGCACAAATTGGGGAATTAACCCCCCAAATAACGACACAAAGGCATGCAGGAGAGGTGCCATTAAGTAGGGAACACCCGGGTGACACTTGGGTGCAAAAACGAAGCGTGTAACCCATCGAGACCCTGCATCAACACCCGAGGCCTACCAGAGATCGGGCGGTGGAGAGACGGCCGCTCTCCACGCTGCAGACCTGAGTATGGACTCCCAGGGGTTCCCAACGCCTACCCCCCCCCTTTGGACCGATGGGGGTTATCTCGGTCTAGCTTGGGCAACCGGAGAGACAGACGGAGCCTGAAACCACAGCTCACAGAAGAGAAACTGAAGAGCTATCAAGCACATGGCCTGCCTAAGATGGCGCCGACAAGCGAGACAAACCACACACAAGGGGCAGTCACAGCTTTATTCCCGCAGCCCGGGGAGATTACAGCGAGATCCACCGATTGCCTTACCGAGCGATCAAATTATTCTGCAAGGCTGGATGAAATATTCGACAACTTCTGGAGAAACCTGGCCCTGCGCCAGCGGCAGCAAGCACAGCCTCGGCAGGCCGACAGCCCACCTCACGGCACCAGCAAAATGGCCGCTGCGCCTAATGGTCGTCCCATACGCCTTCCTGGGCCGAAGACCACCCGGAACAAACCTCCGAGGCACCGACCACAACGCCGCAGGCTTGACCGCTGCAGGCGGCGGCAGAACACCCAAGCTGATAGTGGCGCCCAAAGAAGGGAAGACCCGGCCTCATTGAGACACCGAGTCAGTGGAGTACAGGTGCAGGCCTTCACCACGACCTGGGGCTGGCTGATGGCCATCGAGCAACGGCGCCCCGCTGCCTTCCCGCGGTCTCACCTGGATGGGGGTGTCGTCCTGCCAAGCAAGGGCATCGGCTGAGAAGGGACTCTCGACCCCAAGGACATTATATGGTTAAACTAGCCATGTTTAAACCGTGCAACCGACCATGTAACGTACTGACAAAATGTTTCTTTATCCTGGGAGCGGCATATTGTCTACCCTGTCTACTGTGTTACCAACTACCTAAATGCTTAGCACTCTTAGGCTTGTGTTTATAATGTTACTGTTTAGACCCTAGCATTTAAAGGGGGCTATCCCCCATACACTTGATCTCTAGCCTGTAAATAACCATGTCTTTCCTGAACATAACCTAAGTTGATCACGCGTTTCTAACGCTTGCAAGAAAGCTAGTATCAGCCTATAATGATTACCCTGCAAGTCGCATTAGACTACTCGTAACTGCTTATTTAACTTCTTAACCTTGTATGTGTTTGCGCACCTAGAGTTGTATGTCCACAGCCTGTAATACAACGCATAGATTAAAAATAATGTGGCGCCAGAATGGCCGATAAATCCCTTACAATTGAACGAATGCATCATTGTAGGCTAGCAGTTGACCTGTACTGTCAGTAACATTATGTCTCTTCATGTTTCATCAAGCGAAGATATACCGTGTGTTATAATAATACATACCAAGCGTTACTCATTTACATTATCACATGTTATTTTACCTCATGACACTTAACTAAACCTGTAACGTTGTGTATATTCATGTTCTAAAAAAAAAGAAAATATGGCAGTCTTTCTTAGGAGAACCATCCTGTTAGTATTCACGTATGTTATCCCTATGTACCTCCTTTCTTTATTCTGTACCCCATAACGCATATGCCATAATAAAAGAAAGATTTACAAAAAAAAAAAAAAAAGTCATCCTCCTCCTCCCACGACCACACCGGCAAGGACAGGACGCTTTAAAGATGTGTTGTTGATGGAGGACATGCGGAGCTTTTTAAGTCTTACGCATCGCCACAGCCCTTCGGGATCCACCCTCAGAGAACGACTCGACCGACAGGTAGCAGACTACCTCGCCTTAACTGCAGATATTGACACTCTGAGGAGCGATGAACCCCTTGACTACTGGGTGTGCAGGCTTGACCTGTGGCCTAAGCTATCCCAATTTGCGATAGAACATTTGGCCTGCCCCGCTTCAAGTGTTCTGTCAAAAAGGACCTTTAGTGCAGCAGGAGGTATTGTCACTGAGAAGAGAAGTCGCCTAGGTCAAAAAAGTCTAGATTACCTCACCTTTATTAAGATGAATGAGGGATGGATCCTGAAGGGACTGACAGTGGGCGATACATTCGACTAATGAGATGAGCTGCCTTGGGCTAAAAATGGTCCACATGCTGCTGTATTTTAGCTCTGAATGCCGGTTGACTTGCGTGACTTATCCGCCACCAACTAGGGTTCAAGCCGCAATGTTTTAGGGCACTTTCTGCCTGGGAAACAAACATCAATTTTTATGGCCGCTGCTACAGCAGCGGCTGCAACAATACCTAATTTTTCAGGCATGTGTACATGCCTAATTTTTCGACCCTCTGGTGCTGCACTGTGGCTTCAAAAACCGAACCAAAAAAAAGGCACATAACAGGGATTAAACTGATAGGAATAGTACTACTTAACACACCACTCCTATCTGGTAGCACATTAGATTGCACGCGCAGTGCCCCAAATTTGAAGTAGGAGGACCGACCAAGCATCTTTTTCCATCTCCCGGTTCCTAAAATCGATGCCATATACACGTCCCCTGATAGGGCGCCAGCTCGTTATTCTCTTGGGCGCCAGCTCGTTATTCTCTTTTTCACTTCACTAGGGACACTTTACTGCACTATGGGCACTTAGACCCACTCTTTGTCTTGCACAGTGTTATTCCTAGCCAGCATCTGTGATGGGAAATCAGGCAGTCATCTAAACGTTTAGATTGAGCTTTAGCTTAGAACACCCTTGAAGGTGTTTAAGGAGATTAGGGCTAGTTTAGAGGATTCTTCTTAGACCTCTCTGAGTCTTTATAGCCCTTCTACCTATCCAGCATTTCTGGAAACTAGCTAAGAGAAAGGGTGGCTGTGTGTCTGTGATACATTTAACTTTATATCACCTTATTGACACTTTATCACTCCGGTCTCCATACTCTCTGCCTATACCCATCTATTTAGAGGGAATTTCCTTGCCCCTGCCAATATTATATAATAGGTAATAGTATTACCATTATTACACAATTAGCCACTATAGGGGAATGAGTATAGTATCCCTTTGTTATTTATAAATGATACAATAAAGACTTTTGTCCATTACTCAATTTACTTTAACAAAGGGTACTAACCACGGTATTAGGAAGCATTACTCTGCTTTCCCTTTCTCCCTCAATTATACACCTATGCTCACTAGGATTTGTAGGTATCACTTTATTATAGTTGTCTAACCTTTTCCTATGCCAGTTTTAGATCTCCTTCTTGGGAGATTTTTTCTTTTTTCAGTTTATTAGCATACTTTCAGTGACCCTTGATGTTGTACGTGGCTGGGTGGAGGAAGAGACCTTCAATGACATCAGTGAGGACAAGGAACGGACATGGCTAGCTTGGTATCCAACCTTGTGCAAATGGGGAGTTTGCGGTTGTGCAAATGGACTGTTTGCGGTTGTTTGCGGTGCGTTAAACGGGGAGTTTGGTCTGTCACTGTGAAGCGGGCGTAACCCTTACACTACCTGATCGATACAACATCATACAGTAGGTCCCCCCCTCATTATTTTTATGGCCCCCACCCACCACTCACGGGTGGGGGCGGGCGGGAGGACGGTAGGCCCCCCCCCATTGTGATTTATGGCCCCCACCCACCGCGCAGGGTTGGGGGCCGGGGGGGAGGACATTAGGTCCCCCCCTTATCCTTATTTACTGAATATTCCCCTGCATAACAATGTTTGGCATTTAGTGAATATTCACTATTCTGCTTTGTGTCAGTGTGTATCAGGGTCCCTGAGGACAGGTGTCAATCCATATCTGCCAAGTGACCCTATGTAGGGGGAACAGTCCCTATTCTGCTCTGTGTCAGTGTGTATCAGAGTCTCTGAGGACAGGTGTCAATCCATATCTGCCAAGTGACCCTATGTAGGGGGAACAGTCCCTATTCTGCTCTGTGTCAGTGTGTATCAGGGATCCTTAGGATAGGTGTCAATCTATATCTGCCAAGTGACCCTATGTACGGAGAACAGTCCCTATTCTGCTCTGTGTCAGTGTGTATCAGGGATCCTTAGGATAGGTGTCAATCCATACCTGCCAAGTGACCCTATGTAGGGGGAACAGTCCCTATTCTGCTCTGTGTCAGTGTGTATCAGGGTCTCTGAGGACAGGTGTCAATCCATATTTCAAGGTGTCAATATGTCATATGTCAGGTGTCAATCCATATCCATTGTGATTTAGGAATGTTAGGTGATTTATGCCCTTTATGGATTAAAACCAGACTCTGCATCAACTGTGTAATTTTCCATGTGAGTTTTGCCATGGATCCCCCTCCAGCATGCCACAGTCCAGGTGTTAGTCCCCTTGAAACAACTTTTCCATCACTATTGTGGCCAGAAAGAGTCCCTGTGGGTTTTAAAATTTGCCTGCCCATTGAAGTCTATGGCGGTTCGCCCGGTTCGCGAACGTTTGCGGAAGTTCGCGTCCGCCGTTCGCGAACTGAAAATGTGTTCGCGACATCACTAGCTGTTATAACACACAATCAGACATCTTGATGCTAGCTAGGAGTATGCTTCATTCGGAACAGGTTTATTATTTTTCTTACAATATGGATATATAATGGGTGGTTTGCAGAGAAGGTCATCTAAGACAGGTATTGAATTTACTAATGATTATAAATAGCCTGGTGCCAATAAGATGAATGCTGAGTAATCTTGTACTTGTCAAGACCACTCCAGTGGTCTATCCCAGTCTCCAAGAGATCATGAATCTCCTAAATTCCCCAGAGACCACTAGATCATTCTGCAGAAGTGCAGTGAATTTATGCCAGGGATATCAAAGGTGTTTGACTATCTTGAACCTAAATAGTAAAACCAATAAGTATCTACTCATTCATCAACATATCAGCAAAAGAATGGTTACGAAAGAAGGAATAATTCTGTGTTTCTAAAGGACCTACTTAAAATCCATAGATACAGAGAAACAATTGTGCAGAGTTCAAAATTCAAAGTTTAGGAGCAGCAGCGGCTGCCCATCCACTACATTAGGAATCCTTACATTGCATAAGCTCCTTGAACATTCCTTTCCAAAACCACAAAACCATTGGAATTACTATGCCCCCTTTTTGCTGTAACAGCTGCCATTCTTCTGAGAAGGCTTGCGCATTCAGCCAAAAGAGCATTTGTGATTTCAGACAAGAATATTGGATGAGTCCATAGGAACTTATTGCAAAGGTGTTGGGTGGCGACACTTACCTGTAGGACCCCCGCTGCATCTCCGCCTGCGGCTTCAACAGTCTCCTCTCAATACACGCCAAGGACTCCAGTGTACCCAGCGACGTGTGCAGTCAACCAGCATCCCTGCAACACAAAGACGTGGTACCGCAGCTCTCCACACCATGCTGTGACCCGCGGGAAGCTCCAGCAGAAACCATGTGTAATTCTACTTTCAATAGGCCCGTGCAAGCTCCTGAACGATGACCTCTTAAAGGGACAGTACACCTGAAATTGTTTACAGGACTAATCACTTTTTAACCAATAGAATGTGAGAGGTGGACAGGGGCGGACTGAGAACCCTCAGGGCCCCCGGCAAAATAAATCAAGGGCCCCCTTACAGGCCCCACCCATACTCCGCAGCAAGCGCCACCCATGTCCCGCCTCCATGCACCGCCTCCAGCCAAACCCTACACAATCTTTAGACACAAGGAACAAAAGTGCAATAATCCCTTCAAGGCCCCAGTAGAGACTACAATTGAGGGCTAATGGGCCATGGAGGGGGGTCTTTCTAGCAGAGGCTATCTCAGTGTCCTTTAGAGAGTGTGTTAGAAAGAATCCCCTCCAGGCCCTATTAGAGACTACAATGGAGTCTAACAGGCTTGGAAGGGGGTCTTTCTAACAGAGGCCATCTTAGTGTCCCTGCTGGAAACAGTCGCCTCCAGGCCCCAGTAGAGACTACAATTGAGGGCTAATGGGCCATGGAGGGGGGAGCATTCTAGAAGAGGCTATCTCAGTGTCCTTTAGAGAGTGTGTTAGAAAGAATTTCCTCCAGGTCCCATTAGAGACTACAATGGAGTCTAATGGGGCCTGGAGGGGGGTCTCTCCAACACTCTGGTTCCTATTCACAATATAGCAACACAACATAGCTGATACCTAGGCCAAGTTGGCTCCTCTTACCTTAATTACTGTTGCTGGCTGGCAGTCTGTGGGCTTGCTGGAAGGCTGTGAGCTTACTGGCTGCGGCTGGCAGGCTGTGGGCTTGCTGGCAGGCTGTGGGCTTGCTGGCTACTGCCGGCAGGCTGTGGGCTTGCTGGCTGCGGCTGGCAGGCTGTGGGCTTGCTGGAAGGCTGTGGGCTTACTGGCTGCGTCTGGCAGGCTGTGGGCTTGCTGGCAGGCTGTGGGCTTACTGGCTACTGCCGGCAGGCTGTGGGCTTGCTGGCTGCGGCTGGCAGGCTGTGGGCTTGCTGGCTGCGGCTGGCAGGCTGTGGCTTGCTGGCTGGCAGGCTGTGGCTTGCTGGCTGCGGTTGGCAGGCTGTGGGGTTGCTGGCTTTAAGCCTAACTGGTGGCCTGTAGGCTGGCTGTCTGTCTACTGGCCAGCCTGTGGGCGGGCTGGCCTGTGGGTTGGCTGGCTTGCTGGCTACTGGGGCACTCGTAGATTATTTAAAGAAATAATCCATGCACAATAACCACTACTACTCTGTGTAGTCGTTATGGTGCCAGGAGGGCCGGGCCCCCCTCCCAGAGTAAGTAGTCAAACCGTTTAAGAACAGTTTGACAACTTACCTAGGGTCTGCTGGGATATGAGGCTGTAGTAGGGTATAGGAGCAGTGGTGCAATGTGTAAGGGGTGCAGTCTGTGTGAAAGGTTCAGTGTGTGTGAGGGGGTGTAGTGTGTGAATGTGTAGGGTGTGTGGGGCAATGTGTGTACGAGGGGGCTGTGTATGTGTGTGGCAATGTTAGTATGGGGGGCTGTGTGTGTATGGGTGGGCAGTGTATGTGTGTGTGTGTGAGGCAATGTGTGTAAATGTGTATGGTGTGTGTGGGGGCAGTGTGTGTGTATGGTGTGTGTGAGGGCAGTGTGTGTGTATGGGGGGCAGTGTGTTTATGGGGCTAAAGTTCACTCTCACCACTGCGACCACCAGGAATACCTGGTGGTCACAGTGTTCAGAGTGAACTCTAGCCCGTAGCTCCAGGGCTAGAGTTTACTCTTGCAAGAGCCGTAACGTTGCCGTGGTAACCGCGGCAACGATCTGTGCTCACACAAGAAGGACCCAGAGGAGCTGCAGGCTGAGCTCCCGGGTCCTCTCTTCCTCCCTCCCCTGCCGGCTGCCCGCACGGTGCCTGCGGACAGGGGAGGGGGCAATTGCCCTCCTCTTACTCCCCCCTCCCCCTCTTCTTACCCCCCTCCCCCTCTTCTTACCCCCTTCTTACTCCCACTCTCTTCTTACCCCCATTCTTACTCTCCCCTCTTCTTACTCCCCCCTCCCCCTCTCCTTACTCCCCCTTCTTACTCTCCCCATCTTCTTACTCCCCCTCCCCCTCTTCTTACTCCCACCTCTTCTTACTCCTCCCTCTTCTTACTCCCCCTCCCCCCTCTTCTTACCCCCTCCCCGCTCTTCTTACCCCCCTCCCCCCTCTTCTTACTCCCCCTTCCTCTTTTTACTCCCCTCTTCTTACCCCCTTTACTCCCCCCCTCTCTTCTTAATCTCCCCTCTTCTTACCCCCTCCCCCCTCTTCTTACTCTCCCCTCCCCCTCTTCTTACTCCCCCCTTCCTCTTTTACTCCCCCTCTTCTTACTCCCCCCTCCCTTCTTACCCCCTCTCTCTCTTCTTACCCCTCCCTCTTCTTACCCCCCCTCTCTTCTTACCCCCTCCCTCTCTCTTCTTACCCCCCTCCCTCTCTCTTTTTACCCCCCCTACTCCCCTCTCTCTTTTTACCCCCCTCCCTCTCTCTTTTTACCCCCTCCCTCTCTCTTTTTACCCCCTCCCTCTCTCTTTTTACCCCCCTCCCTCTCTCTTTTAACCCCCTCTCTCTTTTAACCTCCCCTCTCTCTTTTAACCTCCCCTCCCTCTCTCTTTTAACCCCCCCTCCCTCTCTCTTTTAACCCCCCTCCCTCTTTTAAACCCCCCTCCCTCTCTTTTAACCCATCTCTTTTAACAACCCCCCTCTCTTTTAACCCCCCCTCCCTTTTAACCCCCCTCCCTCTCTCTTTTAACCCCCCTCCCTCTCTCTTTTTACCCCCCTCTCTCTTTTAACCCCCCCCCTCCCTCTCTTTTAACCCCCCCTCCCTCTCTCTTTTAACCCCCCTCTCTCTTTTAACTCCCCCCTCTCTCTTTTACCCCCCCTCTCTCTTTTAACTCCCCCCTCTCTCTTTTAACTCCCCCCCTCTCTCTTTTAACTCCCCCCCTCTCTCTTTTAACTCCCCCCCCCACCCCTCTCTCTTTTAACTCCCCCCCTCCCTCTCTCTCTCTTTTTACCCCCTCCCCGTAGCGTGGCCGAGAGGCTCTGCGTCCGCGGTGCCGACCGGATTGATAGGAAGGTGCACACACACTGAGTGTGCACCTTCCTGTCAGTCCGGCCGGGTACAGGAAACAGAAACTCCTGTTCCGCGCGGAACAGGAGTTTCTGTTTCCTGTACCCGGCCGGACTGACAGGAAGGTGCACACTCAGTGTGTGTGCACCTTCCTATCACTCCGGCCGGCACCGCGGACGCAGAGCAGCTCGGCCACGCTACAGGGAGGGGAGGTGAGAAGCTGCAGCCGCCTGAGCGCTCTTAAGAGAGAGCGCTCAGGCGGCTGCAGCATTTAAAGGGGCGGCCGGGCCCCCTGATGGCGGGCCCCCCTCCCGGCCGGGCCCTCGGACCATGTCCGAAGTGCCCGACCGGTCAGTCCGCCCCTGGAGGTGGATACCTCTCCCCTATATAATCTCAATCTACCTCTACCTCATTGCTCAGTTTTACCGCGTTTACTGTGGTGTGAACTTCAGTGTACCTATCCTGCCTTGTTTGATTTATCTGGTATCTGATCCTTCGCCTGTTCTATCGTCTCTGAACCCGTACCGCCTGGCTTTCCTCGACCCCTGGCTTTCCTCGACTACGACTTTGGTTTTCCCTTTGATACTTCGTCTTGGCTGATTCCTGCCTCCTGGACTCCTCCTGTCAAATATGTAGCAGACGTAACAAGGCCACTCGAGTTTCTTCTTTCAAACTCACCAAATCATGTTTTCATTGACCTTGCTTTGTGCACAGTGACACAATCATGCTGGAACAGGAAATGGCCTCCCACAAATTGTTGCCACAAAGTTGGAAGCACCCAATTGTCTAAAATGTCTTTGTATCTTCTAATATTAAGACTAGTTTCCAAAAATAGACTGCAGACCATTATCCTTCCTTCACACAACTTTACAGTAGTCACTTTGCACTACAGTAGTGTTCTCCAAACATCTACCACACCCATCAGACTGTCAGATAATAAAACACAATTCATCACTTCAGATAACCTTTTGATGGCGTGCTTTATTCCTATCTAGCCGAAACTTGGAATTGAGCTAGTTGATGTAAGGCTTATGTACAACTGCTTGGCCATGGAAACCCATTTCATTAAGTTCCCAATGCACAGTTCATGTTATAATGTTATTTCCAGAGCAGTGTGAAACATTGAAGTGAGTGATGCCTCAGATAATTTGTATGAACAATTTTTACACACCACACAACTTCAACACACTGCAAGCTTATTTCGTTGCCGGGCTGTTGGTTCTCCTATACAATTACTCTTCTCATCAATAGCACATACTGTTGACTCAGATCTAGTAGGGTAGATATTTCGCTAACTTGCGGCAAAAGGTGGTTTTCTATGACAGTGCCATATTTAAAGTCACTGAGCTCTTCAGTACGACTCATTGTTTTATCAGCGTTTGCCTGTGGAGATGTCATGTGCTGCATGTTATGTATCTTTTAGCAATGGCTGAGGCTAAAACATGAACTCAATAATTTGTAGTAATGTCCATATACGTTTGGCCTTTAGTGTATTTCTATACATTTGTGTATCTGGTAGTGTACATCTGAATCTGTGAATCTGTACATAAGTGTGTTACTGTGAATGTGTTAATTGTCTCTGGGTCTGGCAGAGTGTATCTATGTGTGTCTAGAAACGTGTATATATTAGAAATGCTGTTTAGGAACAGCACCTGGTTAAAATGAAGTGGCTATAGTCGTACAGTGTGTCTGAGACTATACTTGAATTTTCATTTAGAAACTAAATGTAGAAAGATCCAGGCACACATAGACCATTAAAAGCAGACTTTATTTCGAAATCGGAGCAGGCAATGTTTTAGCACTGAAACAGAGGCTTGATCAAGCCTTGATAAAGGTTCAGTCAGTGCACCTCTTGTTTGTTATATGAATTTGCAGACTGGCAATTCAGAATTTGAGACATCAAGTGCACAGCCATGGGATATGGAATGAGGTGGGGGCTTGTCAGAACTCGAATTGTAGTATGTCACTCACATAATTTGGGAGCTGGCTGCCACTCTGGCCATTTTAGGAAACCATGCCTGTTTTCCGTACATATTTCCTTGTTTTCAGCTAAATTCCAAATTAAAATATTAATGGCAAATATTGGGTAGCTCTGACTATAGTGTAGAATAGATGGATTTTTCCAAATCGGTTATACACTTTTGCTTTTGTCCCCATTTCTCATAAGCTGAACTCTAAGACTTTTTCTATGTACACAGGCCTATTTCTCTCAAATATTGTTCACAAATCTGTCTAAATCTGTTAGTGAGCACTTCTTCTTTGCCGAGATAATCCATCCACCCCAAAAGAGGCTGGATTAACCCTGCAGTGTAAACATAGCAGTTTCTCTGAAACTGCTATGTTTTCAGCTGCAGGGTTAAAACTAGGGGAACCTGGCACCCAGACCATTTAATTGAACTGAAATGGTCTCAGTGCCTATAGTGGTCCATTCAATTTAACGTTTACTTGCTGCCTAATATATCCCACCCTTTAACAGGTGCCATTGTAACAATATAATCAATGTTATTTATGTCAGTGGTATTAATGTTGTGGCTAATCAGTATGTAGGTTTGTTTCAGTTAATGAGCATATGTTTTATTCTATAAACTACTGACAACATTTTTACAAAATAAGAATACTGTAATTTTTTGTATTTATTTGCAGAAAATTACAACAGGTCAATGTCATAAAAGAATTACTCTGCCCAATTCCAGCATGCTGAATCCAACCTAAAACATCACCAATCCTCCACCAAAACACTGTGGCTTGTAGACCTCTCCAGGTCTGCGTCTAACCATTAGATGACAATGTCAAGGGCAAAGCAGGAAATTGGACTCATCGGAGAATATAGCCTTATTCCAACAGTCTACGGTTGAAACTCAGAATGGCTCTTCTTTGCTTCTCATTGACCAAGGGCTTTTTTTCTAGTCTTCCACAACTTCCACCCAGACCCCAGGAGTTGATTTCAATTCACCCTCATAGTGCACTTCACCCTAGTTGCGATTTGTCATTTTTTTTGTTGGCCACTTTACGTCATCCTATGGTTGCTGTGTCACATTTGAATAAGTTGGTAGTCATTCCAGTCAGCGTAGTCTTTTTTGCCCTATGCAGGTCTGTACCATTGTTATCTCCCAGTGTCTGCTGCTTGACTTTGTTCTTAAGAACTGCGGTCTTTGAAATATAAAGGATGGAAGAAACCTGGCTCTCTGTTTCCAACTGCCAGTAAAATTAAAATGAAACCCATCTTTTCCTCACTCAAGACCTTTCTTTCCATCTTTTTCATGGTCAATAGTTATTTTTTTATTCTAAATACTGTGGTACTACTAACACTGTTTTTGCCATCCAGCCGGTTCTATTGTAAGAGGATCGTAATGACCACTGCAGTATTTTTTTTTATACTTTTGCTCATTAAAGGGACATTATAGGCACCCAGATTACTTCAGGTCATTGAAGTGGTCTGGGTGCAGTGTCCCTTTCCCACTTTGTCCTGCAATGTAAAACATTGCAATTCTTGCGAAACTGCAATAATTACTATGCACAGCCACTAGGGTCGCTTCTAGGATTCTAAGGGACTGAGTCCCTTAAAAAAAAGCTGGATGTCCTGACGCTCTACATGAGGACATCCACTGTCAGTGAAATCTCCATAGGAAAGCATTGAGGCTCCTGTTAGGTCCCCACCCACCCATCGGATTACGTTAAAGGCGTAGCAACGAGCCACACAGGTGCTGGTGTCGGGTTTGAAAAATAAAGTTTTTTTTCTTTCTATGCTCATAGAAAGCATAGGGCACTATAGCACTAATAGTACAGATTTGTATTCCTAACACTATAGAATCCATTTAAATAAGATTTTGGTTCAGGTGATCACCCAATCAGTACCTCATTAAGTAGAATGCCTGGAACGTTATAGCTGCCAGCCATGTAGAGATAATGATTGGGGGTGAGGCAGAGAGCTGTATTATATAAAGAAACTTTGTAATTCAGATCCAGCTCTTCTATATTTATCAACAAAAAATGGCAATACTGCCAACAATCAGACACTGGACACACAACGAGCAGTGACTGAGCCCGCTCTACAAGTACCAAGCCTCGTTTTCAAAATATTCCTCACTAATGCTTCCTGTCTATATTTGACCTATGAGCATCGAGCACACCGCTCCGCTGTCTAGAGCGAGGTTTGACACGCAAGATTTGGAACGCAAAGTTTCAGTTTCCGCATACAGGTCCGCTTGTCAGGGAAAAGCTGGGGTTGTGGCTGTCACTACGGCTACCGAACGGGACCATTTATTGTTTTCCTGTTTGAAGTCACGGAGCACCTGACCCACTCAGGGGTGGACCTTTCCCTCACCCTGCCTGTGGGCTGGTCTATTGGCAGGTATGCTGCTGTCACTGTGTGTCAGTGAGAGGTGCCGTGTCAGGGCTGTCGGTCCCCGCGCTCAGTGACACTCACACACAGTGACTGGTTATTCCAGGACTGTGTCTCCATATCACTACAATCACAATCCTCTCTGCCGTTACATGTCCCGTGTCAGGCCCTCCCCCCCCGTTACTGTGTGGTACAGTCCGGGTACCATCCTTGGACTGTACCATGTGCAGCGCTCCCAGGGGTGTCCTGCGTGCCGGGCTGTGCTGTTAGTGCCGCAGCGGGCCGGTGGTAGGCAGTGATTGCAGCGCTGAGCCTTGTATTGCCGGCAGCAGTTCCGGGCTGAGGTTACCGCTCTGTGTGCCGGCTCTCCGTCTCCCCAGTGACGCTGCTTTCATGTCGCTCCCCCGCAGGTACCTGCGCTGAGCCTGCTGTCGCTTCCCTGTTTTGAAAAGTTGTCTCCGCGGAGAGTCCTGCGTTACCCGAACCGTGAGATCCGCGAGAGAGCCGGCGGCTCCGGCCTCCCAGCTCGGCCGGCAATGATGAACTCCGAGGAAGACCCTCCGGCCGCCTGCCCTCTGCATGTCCACGTCTGGAATAACGACTACCGGGCTCTGGAGAGTGAGCTGCCGGGGAAGGTGAGGTCAGCCGCCGCACCGTGTGCCTGGTAATGGGCTGGGGTGTGTGTGTGACAGTGGGTGTAAGAGAGCTGTGAGGAGGCCATTTCCCTAATGTTACAACATGATCTGTGCCTGAACGTATGCCTATCACATGTACATAACAAGGCAACCATGACACCCTGATTCAACCATGACACTGATTCACAAACACACTGCACTCAGTCATATCTTGCTATCCTGGATGGCTCTGAACCCTTATTCTCTCTCAGGGCCCCTGACATGGCTAAGCATTATGGGAAATGTAGTTCATAAACATCTGGGGAGCTAAATGTAGCCATCACTTTTATACAGAGATTTGGATCATTATATAAGGGTTCCTATCTGGTTGTCATATATTTGTCACATCGTCTTTAAATTGGACCCATGGCAGCCTTGATGTTCGCTTTGCACTTACAATAATATGTCACATCCAGCAGTTTTACTCAAATATATATATATTTTTTTTATTCTATTTTGTGGAGGAATCATCAATGGCAACATTAGAAATTCGTGTGCTAAATGGTTTATTCACCAAACATTGTGATGAGCTGAAAGTCAAATTACAAAATCTTGTCGAAAAAAAAGCCACAAAGTGACAACAACAGAATTGGGGAAAAAAAAATAAAAATATATATATATATAAAACCATGTAAGCCTTTTGAAAGAAATATTGCAAATCTGTTTTTGGTTCAATGCAATTCAATGAGTAGTGCTTAAACCCTAAAGTCTTTTGTTCTGTTCCTGCAGCAGTGGCTTCAGCTGTTATATGACAAGCACCCAATGCAGTCAGATTGTGTACTGTATTATTGCTGTCATCAGCCCTGATTTGTATCATGAGGATAGTGGATAGGCTGATAAGTATATTATATCTGTTGCTGACTGCAGCTCATATCTATAGTATACTTATTTGTAAACATGCCATCCCCATTTAATTTTTTTTTTTTTTACAGCACTATGCTACATAAATGTAATAATTTCAAGCTTATTAGCTTAAGTGTACTAAATGCCTGAAAGTAAGTTGCATGGTTTATTTCATTACAAAAAGATGAATGCCTTGGATGGAAGTACAAATTTGGCTAAAACAATCAAATTTGCCCTTTGACTAGCCAACTGGATTTTATATAGCAAATGGTTGGTTGAAAATGCTGAATTTGAACAGCTGGGTCTTTTTCCATGCTTAGCAACCAGATCCTTCAAAGTCTCTTTTAGTTATGCCTGTTCATTGAAGGGGCTTTTGCTTTCAAAAGGTTTGGCTAAAATTGGGAGTCACTGAGGCACCCACTGCCTGACCCCTGCTTGTCAGATATCCAAATACAGACATATCACTTCTATATTAGCAATATTAGTTTTATCCATATTGAATTTGTAATTGAAACTTCCAACGAGCAAGGTCGGAACCTTGGTTACCCAAGGCTTGACCAGGAACCAGGTAACACGGCACACATCCCCGTAGTACCATCACTAATACATCAGTGTATACTGGTTGTTACACTTATACTGCTCCTTTAAAAGGACATTGTACACTGATCAGCCACAACATTTTTATAAAGAGATTATATTGTTAATATGGTATGTGTCAAATGGTGAGATATATTGGGCACCAAGTAAAGAGTCAGTCTAAGAGCCAAATAGTGATGGCTAGACTACTGGCGCAGAGCATCTCTAAAATGGCAGGTTTTGTGGGGTGTTCGTGCCATGCAGTGGTTAGTATTTCCCAAAAGTGGTGCAAGAAAGGTCAACGAGTAAGGGGCCTGGGTTCTCAAGAGTCATTAATGCATGTGGGGTGTGAAGACTAGCACATTTGGTTTGATCACACAGAAAAATGACTAGCTCAGATTGCTAAAAAAAAAAACTTAATGCTGACCATGATAGAAAGGTGTTAGAACACACCATCATAGTTTGGTGCAGAGCGGTCAGAGTGCCTTTGATGACCCCTGTCCACTGCCGAAAGCCCTTTCAATTGAGACGTGCACGTCAGAACTGGACCATTGACCAATGGAAAAAGGTGGACCTCCAAGTTCCCCAGATCTCACTACGATTTAAGCATCTTTGTGATGTGCTGGAACCAAAAATACAATCCATGGAGCCTCCACCTCGCAACTTGTAGGACTTAAAGGATCTGCTGCGAATGTCTTGGTGACAGAAATCACTGAACATGTTCAGAAGTCTTGTGGAGTCTATGGCTTGACTCATCATGTTTTGCAGCACAAGGTGGGCCTACGTGATATTAGACAGATGTTTTAATGTTGTGTGTGTGTGTTGAATCAATGCATCTCTATGAGGAACGTTAGTGCCTCCATGCAGATCGTGGAGGTGCTGAATGTC
The DNA here is from genome assembly GCF_036172605.1 of Pelobates fuscus. Lineage (NCBI taxonomy): Eukaryota > Metazoa > Chordata > Amphibia > Anura > Pelobatidae > Pelobates > Pelobates fuscus. The sequence continues at coordinate 169,293,375 of NC_086321.1, read as the reverse complement.
AGTGCTGTACATTGTGAAATACTGGCCCCTGAAGTCTAAGTGATTGCCACTAGAGGTATTCCTAGGCCATAATGTAAACACTGCATTTTCTCTGAAAAGACATTGTTTGAAATTTTGCACCTTCCACAGTCTTATCAAAAACAGTATAACCACCTCTACGTTGTCTAGGAATTGCAGTGAAATTTCAGGGGAATTCCAATACAGTTGGCATGAGATATTCCTAAAGATTCTATCTTGAGTAGTGACTTCACCGTGTCGTAATTGTTGCTACAAAGCTTGCATTACTCAGTATCTCAGATACAACTTCCTCACGTGATTCTTATGCATTAATGTCCTAGGGTTTACAGGAAGTAGTGCAGTAAACAAAAATCACCAAGTGAGTTTCATTTATGTGTGAGATAACCTTGTTAAAGAAACACTACAGCGTTAGGAATTCTAACCTGTCAGAGTGACAACCACTAAAGGTGGTTTTAGGCACCAGTTTAAACATTGCCAAGGCCGCAAAGTCTGTCTGTGTGCCCCAGGACCATTATTTTTACACTGTAGTGATACTGGTGCCTATAGTTTCCTTTTAGTTAGAGACTCTTTGAAGTAGATAGACAGCAAATCCTTAACCATTCTGCAAATTATGTACTTTGCATCTTAAGCAGAGGGTCTAAATAGAAACTGGAGGAATATCACATTATCCTAGCAATAAGTTCTTATGGTGCTTGCATTGTCCCTTTAAATCATGTATAGTTGTAAATTGAGAAGATTTATACAGATGTTATGTGTATGTAGTGACGATATCACATATTGATACAAAGAGACAGGCTTCCATAAAGGGATACTATTGTATCAGAAATAAAAACATGTATTTCTGACACTATAGTCCTGAAGTGGCTGTTTAGGTGACCTGCCCTCTCTCTTTGCAGTAAAAGATTATTTTACTCACCTTTTCATCCATGCCATGTTGGTCAATGATATAATTTTTCACTGTAGAGTAATAGCTTCTTGATCCAAGGATAAATCTGACTGCCATTCTGGGGTCAAGAGGGAATTTTTTTCCTAGTTTGTTGCAAAATTGGAAGTGCTTCAAACTGGGATTTTTTGCCTTCTTTTGGATCAACGGCAAAAAACAAATGTGAAGAAGGCTGAACTTGTTGGGCACATGTCTCTTTTCAGCCTATGTAACTATATGTCTTGCTGTGGCTTGGCCCGCCTGCCTCTGCCTCCATGGCTGAGATCATCAATCTTGATGATCCCAGCCAATCCGATGCTATCCCACAGGAAAGCTTTGGAAGGCTATTGTTCGACAAAACGCTGCGTTGCCTCTGTAAGCTTCTCCTCATTTAATCAATGCATCTTTATGGGGAGCGTTCAGCGTCTCCATGCAGTGCGTGGAGATACCGTCTGTGTGTCTCTGTGTTAATCTGAAAAGGCAATGTTTACAGTGCTATCAGTACAGGGACATGCTATAGTCACCAGAACCACTACATTAAACTGTAGTGGTTCTGGTGACTATAGGGTCCCTTTATAAAGGACACTATAGGCACCCAGACCACTACATCATAATGAAGTGGTCTGGGTGCCAATGCATTCTCATTTTAACACCGTGTATCTGATCTCCGCATAGATGCAGAGCCTGTCGCACAGGGGCAGCTGAACATGGGCTAAAAGGCAAGTAAAAACCTTTTTAAATCATGGGGTCCTCGCCTAACAGGTGACTAGAACACTATAGTGTTCTTTTAATAATCAAAGTTATACAGATGCCTTGAATACCCCTTTTCTGAGCAATTTTACCTTTACATCATTCTCTTAGTATAATTTTCTCACAACAGTGAAACTTAGGTCCTAGGACATTACACATAATATACGTTTATTTTTCTAGCAGCTTTGTATGCTTGAACTCAGAGCATATATTTCACAGCTGATGCAGTTCCTGTACAAGCAGTAGAAGACCTGATCACTTTAACCCCTTGAGGACACATGACATGTTACATGTCATGATTCCCTTTTATTCCAGAAGTTTGGTCCTTAAGAGATTAAAGGAACACCATAGGGTCAGGAACGCAAACATGTATTCCTGACCCTACAATGTTAAAACCACCCTCACGACCCCATCCTGGCTCCCTCTTGCCTCCCTAAATATAGTAAAATCTTACTTGTATTAAAGTCTGCAATTGCTGCTGCCTCTGCCCCTGATCTACTTGCATGCCTGACTTTCTGTCAGCCAACCACAATGCTTCCCATAGGATTGACTGAGACTGTCAAGGAGGCAGATCAGGGGCACAGCCAGCACTATTCAAATCAGCATCTCATCATAGAGATCCATTGAATCAATGCATCTCTATGAGGAAAGTTCAGTGTCTGCATGCAGAGGGTGGAGACACTGAATGGCAGTACTGCACAGTGTGCAGCACTGCCCTAGGAAGTACCTCTTGTAGCCATCTGAGGAGTGGTCAATGGAGTTATCCCTAGGCTGTAATGTAAACACTGCATTTTCTCTGAAAAGACAGAGTTTACTGCAAAAAGCCTGAAGGGAAAAAATATACTCACTAGAACAAATACAATACGCTGTAGTTGTTCTGGTGACTAAAGTGTCCCTTTAATTTCAAGAGGCCTGCCATTTTATGTACCTGGGCCTACAATCAATCTGTTAGCTTGGTCCTAGCGGGTATTCATGGTGCAATATCACAAGTCATCACATGTACAGTCTGCAGAATTGTAGTCTGCACAATCCATGCTGCTGAATAGTCTTTGATATGGGAAAATGTTCTACAGACCTCGCTGTGGCTAAGAAACAAGTTAATTCTACCAGGGAGAACAGATCACAACATTAAAAGTGAAAGTATCCAGGTCGCCCAAGGTAAACACAGGTGTGCACATATAGATAGGCATTTAAACAAAGGCGCACTGTAGTCTTCATTTCTATTTCTATGTATTTTTTATGTACGAAGCACCAACTTATTCGGCTGTGCTGTATAATAGTGTGTATGTCACCAGGTAAAAAAATAAAATAATAATAAAAAAAGAATTACATTTGGTCATACCATCAATTTCTCAACAATTCCCCCGTCATTTTACTAAGATGGTAGTTAAGAAATATACATTTGTCTGGACAGAGGAATTCCACTGCTGTGAGAAAGCAGTTTAATTAGCCTTGTATTTGTATGTGGATAGACCACTCTGACCTGCCCACCTGTACCTACCCACTGTAACTGTACAAAGTCTGCTGTTTTGCACTGCTATCTTCCAGTGCATTATCCTGAATAACAGTCATTCTTGAGGAAAAGAACAGAGTTGATGTACTCTTGAGCCTGATGTAAGGAGTTTCCAATTGCAAGGACTAGTATCTGAACTGAACATTGGCTGCAGCATTCTTGAGTGCTTGGAGAATGTGTGCAAATATTAGGATGTCACAACACTGAGTGGGAATGAATACACATTGCTTGGAGTAGGTGTACTGAAATTAAAATGTCACAAAGCTGAGTGGGAATAGATACACATTACTTGGAGAAGGAGTACAGAAATTAGAGGTTCTGTAATGCCATACTTACCTTTCTTAAATTGATTCTGCTTCTCTCTCTATCCAAATCAGGACTTCATTTTTTCCTTTCAGATGTTCTTCGTGTAAAATACATAAGACAAAATAGGAACTATTTGTCTTCTGTATTTTCCTATGTTCAAGCTCCACTTCCTTTGTCAAGCTCGGTATTCCCTAAATTTTTTACCTGTCTGTTGTGTCCCTCAACTGTATTGTCGCCAGGTGGTCACATAACCATGAATGAGTAGTCTACAGCAGGCATGTGTAGGAATTTGTATGCAGGTTTGGAGTGTGTGCAGGCGGGGCAAGGAGATTTCATCATTGAAATTGAAGTGACTTCGCATTTATTTACTGTTTTTGCATGTCCTTTTAGTTTTATGTAATTTTTTGCACTGTCACTTTTGTGTGTTGTGTGGTTGTTGTTTTTTTTTTTTTAATTATTATAATGTTAATGACGATATTTGTATTTTGGGATCAAGAATCTGGATTCACAAACCTGAAGACCGTAATAGTATATATGGAAACATGTTTTTCTAAATAGTTTTTTTTATGTGTTGGTTAATCTAATTTGCATGGGGAACTAATACATTTTCTTAGTGGTGGCAGCTTTTGATAATAGAGTTAAGTGTGGGTGGTGTTAAGCAGGATTTGTTTATCAGTATTTTTGGTGTATTGCAGACAAAGTGATTTTTAACCCTTCCACCAATAGAGCCAAGTCGCATGCACGCTTGGAGTAGTGTTTTCTCTGACCAGAATATAATAAAATTTACTAGACGTGCAAAAAGTCCTTTGGTGCAGTGCATCTGAAATATATTTCTTTAAATTTATGCCAGAACGAATTCCCAGATTTTACTAATAACATGACGTAAAGTCATGATTTTATTAATGACACGGAGGCGGGTATTATGCTATCTCTTTCTTACTTTACTCCTCAGCAGCAAAGAAAAAATATACTGAAAGAGAAAAATATGTAGAATATGAAATATATAACCGATACAACCATATCTGCCTAGTAACAGGGCAGCCAATCAGTCTCTAGGAACAGTCCATAAATCTCCATCCTTGTACTTCCACTTCCTCTTCTTTGCCTTCTGAACCGAAGACCCAAACCGAAACATCCATATTAGTAACGAGTAACTTTCCAACTGGTAACTTCCACAAAACGAAATCAAGCTGTAAAACAAAGAAATATGTGGTAAACTCCAAACTTAGGACCTGAGTGTAACATATCGTATACATAAAACCTGTACATCACGAGTATCCTAGTTAGATTAATAAAGATATATGTCACACCCGACGAGAATATGCATTCAAAACAAGTAAACCAAGTGTACTTACCATGAGTGAAAAAAAGATCACCCCGATTGAACCATAAACAGAAACTTACCCCAGATCCATGGGCGGGTGGGTGGGAATAATACTCGCCTCCGTGTCATTAATAAAATCATGACTTTACGTCATGTTATTAGTAAAATCTGGGAATTTTATTAATGACACGGAGGCTCCTATTATGCTAGTTTAAAGCTGAGCCACCACCAACGAAGAAACATGTTCAATCGGGCGGAAATAGAAATCACGGAACGTAGATTCCTTAGACCAGTCCGCCGCTCTCAAGATATCGTCCAGACGACATCCCATCGTAGAAGCCTTCGATGCCATGGCACCCCTAACCGAATGTGCCGAAAAAATCGAAGTATCAATTCCTGCAGCGGAAAGCAGACCCTTAACCCAGCGGGCTAACGTAGTCGAGGAGACAGGTAGAAACGGTGCCTTAAAGGAAATAAATAGTGGAGGCAAGTCCGTTGACCTCAACTGACGAGTATGAGCCAAATAGACCTGGAGACAAGCCACAGGGCATAAAGCCGGTCTGACGGAGCACCTAGGGTAGTCCACCGACTTGGAAGCCGACTTAGTCCTCCTTGAGATATTAAACGACACACCTTCCGGGGTGAACGAAATCGCGTTCCAATCCAGAGCTCTGACGTCCGATACTCTTTTGCACGAAAGTAAGCACAGAAGCATGACCAGTTTCCATGACAACTGTTTGAGAGTCAGGTCCTCATTACAGGGCCAGGAGTCCAAAAAACCAAGGACAACGTTAACGTCCCAGAATGAAGAGTATCTAGAGCTTGGAGGCCTAGCGAAACGGATACCCTTCAACAGTCGACACACAACAGGATGTTGTCCAATCGGAGATCCATCTAGCCCTCTGTGTCCGGCCGAAATAGCCGATCTATAAACATTAAGGGTACGATAGGCCAAACCCGAATCGAAACGTTCAGTCAGGAAACTGAGCAGAGCAGTTAGAGGGGCAGAAAGTGGATCCAGCAATCTTCCCAAGCACCAGCTAGACCACACGCGCCATGCGGACTTGTAGGCCTGCCTGGTACCTGGCGCCCAGGCATTTTCCAAGAGTCGAGCAGTCGCCTGCGAAACGTCCGTGACACACCAGGGTCCCCTGAGATCAGCCAAGCCGTGAGTTGGAGCAAGTTCTGATCCACCAATTCGTGCGAGTTCCCATCCGGGTCTAGAAGCACATCCGGCCTCATTTCGATCAACCGTGGGAAGTCTATGGCCATTTCCAGGAGACGGGGGAACCACGGTTGAGATTGCCACAGGGGAACCACCATTACCAGCGTGCAATCCTGTCTGGTCGCGTACGTCAGCGTCCGGGATATCAGATTGAACGGTGGGAACGCAAAGTGGCGCCCTATCGGCCACGTCTGTAAGAACGCGTCCACCGCAGCGGCTGTCGGGTCCGGTCTCCAACTGAAGTATTGGGGCAGTTGGGAGTTCAGTCTGGACGCGAACAAGTCCAGGTGTAGAGGACCCCATAGTCGGTCCATCCTTTGGAAGGTTGAGGATAGTAAATGCCAGTCTCCTGAATCTTTCAGGTAACGCGAATTCCAATCCGCCCATTCGTTGTCCAGTCCCGGAATATGTTCGGCCGTAACCGATATAGCGTTGTGGAGGCAAAACTGCCAGAAGTCCCTTGCCAGGTTCGCCAACTGTTTCGATTTCGTACCCCCCAGGTGGTTTATGTACCTGACTGCGGACACATTGTCCATGCGCAGTAGTACGCAGCAATTCCCCTGAGTCGGAGATAGACTCCGAATGGCGAACGAACCCGCCAGAAGTTCCAGGCAATTTATGTGTAAGGTCGACTCGACCTCGGACCATCTTCCACCGGTGGAGATACTGCCACAGCGAGCGCCCCAACCGTGTAGGCTCGCGTCCGACTCTATAACCATGTCCGGCGCGGAGCCGAAGATGGCCCGGCCGTTCCATGCCTCCATGTGGTCCAACCACCATCGTAGCTCGTCTCTGGAGTCGTCGTCCAGGGTCAATACGCTCTCGTACGAGCCCCCGGCCCGAAGATGGGAACCTTTCAAACGTTGTAGGGCCCGGTAATGTAATGGGCCTGGGAAAATCGCTTGAATTGAAGAGGCCAAGAGGCCGATCACTCTCGCCAGTTGCCGGACGGAGAGAGAGGAGGCCCGTAGTGCACGCCGTATCTCCTTCTTCATCGACCGAAGTTTGCTTTCCGGTAGGAACAGAAACTGGGTGATTGAATCGACCTCGAAGCCCAGGAATTCTATCTTCTGTACTGGTTCCACAATGGATTTTTCCCAATTCACGAGGAAGCCCAGGCCTTCCAGGAGGTTTACCGTCCATCCCAGGTGTCTGAGAAGTTGGTCGGGGGACGAGGACATAATCAATATGTCGTCCAGGTAAATAATCATGCGGACCCCTCGGGCCCTGAGGAAAGCCACCACAGGCTTCATCACCTTCGTGAAACACCATGGAGCCGAAGATAGACCGAACGGCAGACAGGTAAACCGCCATCGACGACCTTGCCACGTAAAGTGCAATAAGTCCCAGTGCTCTTTTGCCATGGGTATAGTCAAGTAGGCATCTTTGAGGTCCAATTTGACCATCCAATCCCCTCGACGTAGCAGGTCCCGGAGACAGTGTGCACCCTCCATCTTGAAGTGATGGTAACGGAGGAAAAAATTCAGGTGTTTGAGGTTTATCACCGGGCGGACACCTCCGCCTTTCTTGGCGACAAGAAACAAATTGCTCAGAAATCCTGGGTGGTCGTAAGGGATTTCTTGAATGGCCTGTTTGGCCGACAACTCCGCGATCTCCGCGGTAATTAGCTCGGACTGATCGTCCGGCAGTCTCATTTCCTGTGGGATAAAAGTCTGGACAGGGGGGGATAACAGATCCAGACGGAAACCCCTGACCGTCTCCAGAACCCATACATCTGTGGTGATCATACCCCACATTTCCAGAAATAGTGCTAACCTGCCCCCCACACTCGTTCTGCAAGACATACGTTTTGGGGTACTCACCGTAAGGGCGTCTGTATGAGGGTTGTCCACGACCTCCTCGACTTTGCCAAGGTCTCCCACGTGAGGGGAAGAAGGGTGTTGGCTTATACTCCTGGTAGGTTCGGGGGGCGGAGAAGGAACCTCTGTGGGTCCGCGAGGGACCTCGAGCTCCACGGCCGGGCGGACGGCTCCTATACCTCCCGGCCCCATGGAAAACCTTAGGGCCAAAGACCCGCTTTAGATTAGACTGCGCTTTATCAAGAGCGGTGAAGGTACGCACAAAGGAGCCCAAATCCTTGACAAAGCACTCCCCAAAGAGCATACCTTTGGCCGAGGCACCCGGCTCCTTCACAGCGAGGTTCACTAACTTTGGCTCAATCTTGAGCAAGATCGCCTTGCGGCGTTCGGCCGACATGGCCGTATTTGCGTTGCCAAGGAGGCAAATCAACCTCTGGACCCACCCAATCGCCTCATCGAGGTCGATGGGTTTTGTCCCAGCTTTAGCTGCCTCCAAAAGCTCATAGAGCTTGGCAGCGGGGCCCAGGGTGTCCAGGATCTTGTCCTGGCAGTTATGCAGTGAAAACTCTAGCCCCTTCCTGGGTTTCCAGCCTGTTTTAGCCAGGAATTGGGAGATCTGAGGGTCAACCTCTGGCGTCTTGCACGCCGCATCAGGCACGGAAGGCCTCGGGCACTCGGCCCTCAATTTATTGCGCCCCTCTTTGGAGAGAGGGGTACGCATACGAAGTGCCAGATAACTGGCAATGTGCGCGGGCGGGTCCCATTCCGCCGAGCGAGGATGGCGGAGATCATCGGGATCGAACAGGGGGTAACCCTGAGGATCACAGATGTCCTGCCCCTCACCCGGAGGAAGTGCCGAAGCGTCAAACTCCGCCTCATCGCCGGAGCCCCCCTCCTCATAGGAGGCGTAATCAGGGGGGTCCGAATCCGACTCTCCAGTCTGATCGGTATCCGATCCATCATCACGGGCACGCGCCCGTTTCCATTTTCTGGCCGATTTTGCCCGGCCAGCGGCTCTCTTGCGCGGAAACGCGCCATCTTGGACGGCCATGGGCACGTCAGTCAGGGCAGGTAACACCTGCGTCACATCTGGAGAGACATGTTTAACCTTAGTTTGAGCCTTGCGACCCGCCTGAGTCTGAACTGCAGGCATGGGAGCAGGCAACATGACAGGGGTCAAAGGCAGTGTTAACGCCTGTTGGATAGTGTGGGAGAGGGACGAGGACACGGTCCCCATGGCCGAAGCCAGAGCCCTCTGCATAGTAGAATCAATAAGGGCCTGGAACTCCTGGGAGGGAGTAAGGCCTAAGTCCCCTGCATTAGGAGTCTGAGAGGGGTCCATAATGGGGTAACTGGGGCTACCAGAACCCTCATCTCTAGCCTGCATGATAAGCAGATTAAATTATAAAATCCAAGTACTGTACCTTTAAATATTTATAACAGGTACAGGGCAGTAAACGAAGTTAAATATCTAAACTGAACAGGAATTAGGGAGAACAAATAACCTAAACGGTAAAGGGGTTGAGTAACCCACTAAGAAAAATACCTGCACAGTAAATACAGTAATAAGAGAGGTAAAGGGAGCCGACCCGTTGAACCGACCCAGCCACGTGAGTGTCGATGCCGAAAATGGCCGCCGTGCAGAGCGCGCCGCGGCCGCTCCCAAGCTCCTCCCCCGCCAATGGCCGAGGAGAGCGTGAAATACACGCGGCCGGGAACTCCCTCGCACCAGCGGGTGCAAGGAGATAACGGTCGGGTCGGCAGATAAACGCGGCCGCACACGCGGCCGCGAGGGGAAAGGGAAGGGAAACCAGAGAGCCAAAGCTCCGGTGCAAATCTCCCCTGTTAGCCGCGAACCCTGTCTGGGTGAATAAAAGAGTAACACAGACAGGGGAAGCAGCGGAAAAATGCAGGGGAGGCGAATAGCAGAATTACCAATAAAAATCAGATAATAATACCAACGCCAACATACAGAAAATGAAACAGAATAATACCAACAATAATCAATCATCAAAAAAGACACAGGGTGCATAACCCTAGCAAATAAAATCAATCACAAAAATGCAAGAGAGAAAATAATACTTAGCTGGTCTGAGGACAGCAGCAAAGAAAGAGGAAGTGGAAGTACAAGGATGGAGATTTATGGACTGTTCCTAGAGACTGATTGGCTGCCCTGTTACTAGGCAGATATGGTTGTATCGGTTATATATTTCATATTCTACATATTTTTCTCTTTCAGTATATTTTTTCTTTGCTGCTGAGGAATAAAGTAAGAAAGAGAGCATAATAGGAGCCTCCGTGTCATTAATAAAATCGTCTGTCCATTAGAAGATTTAATATTTATTTAAAACCCTTGTATCCCTGTGATCTCCAGGTCACCAGATTTCATAAAGTATTCCACTGGGCTCCACTGTAACTACGCACCCCCTTTCTTAGACTAAAGGTATAGGGGGTGCGGGAACTCTGAAGATTGGGAGACATCAGACTACAAGAGATTCTGGTCCCCTTGTCTGATATTTTCATTAAAATAGGATTAATTTAGAGAATATTATAAATACTTACCAATTTGAAATTACCTATCCTTTTCTCCAAAGCTAGAGACTTCTCAGGGCTCTCTGGTACTCACTTAGCTACTAAACATACCTTGGCCAAAAATGAATCTCACAATGCTATTTTTACTTTTTAAAATTTCCTGAACCTTGTTCATACAAAGCACAGTGGCCCACTGACCTACATAGAGAAAAAATGGAGGAGTGAATATCATCAAGAGGGCTAAAACATTGCAGTTACTCTATAAAATGGTAATGCAGGGCATGGCAAATTCCAGGCAGTGGGTTGCCTCAGCATCTAAGACTTTTGTTCTGGTGCCTGGGATTCCAGCCCACACTCATTCCTCAAAGCCGCCCTCCAGCCTGTCCCATTCCGCTGAGCGGGCCTCCAGCCTGTCCCATTCCGCTGAGCGGGCCTCCAGCCTGTCCCATTCCGCTGAGCGGGCCTCCAGCATGTCCCATTCCGCTGAGCGGGCCTCCAGCCTGTCCCATTCTGCTGAGCCAGCAACCTCAATTTAAATCCCTGCGCCACCCTTCTGAGTCCAAAAGGTAGGAAACAGGGTGGCTAAAAATATTGTGTGTGTGCGCGCGTTTGCACGTGTATCTGTTATGTTGTGTATGTCTCTATGTGCATTTGTCTGTGTGTATCTGTAAATCTTTGTGTGGGTATGTGTATCTATTTGAGTATCAAATAATAAATACTTTGTGACTGTGTGAGAGTCTGTCTGTCTGTCCTGTCTGTCCTGTCTGTCCTGTCTGTCCTGTCTGTCCTGTCTGTCCTGTCTGTCCTGTCTGTCCTGTCTGTCCTGTCTGTCCTGTCTGTCCTGTCTGTCCTGTCTGTCCTGTCTGTCCTGTCTGTCCTGTCTGTCCTGTCTGTCCTGTCTGTCCTGTCTGTCCTGTCTGTCCTGTCTGTCCTGTCTGTCCTGTCTGTCCTGTCTGTCCTGTCTGTCCTGTCTGTCCTGTCTGTCCTGTCTGTCCTGTCTGTCCTGTCTGTCCTGTCTGTCCTGTCTGTCCTGTCTGTCCTGTCTGTCCTGTCTGTCCTGTCTGTCCTGTCTTTACATTGAAAAGCCTGCAGGGACAGGCTATAGATAATAAAGCCACTGCATGCTGTAGTAGTTCTGGAGACCATAGTGTCCCTTTAAGAATATTTTTTTTGTCATAAAAAACAAACAAAAAACTGGCTCCTAACCTTTTTAGTTGGCTTCTAGATTGAAAGCAAATTTGTCAAGCCCTGTTGTAATGAGATGTTATGTTGTGCCAGCAAGGTTTTCTCATGTGTTTGGTTTATTGATACATTGGTGTTGGAGATTCTGTGGCAGTAGATGAACATATCTTCATGTGTGATGGGACTGACTCTTTTTAAAGACCCTTTGGTCTTTCAGCTGATTTCAATATGAATTGCAGTTTCTGTCCACTTGACCCAGGCATGGCTTTACTTAATATTTTCTGCTCTAATCTTCCAAAACCATTACTGTGTAATTTATTTGTAGCCACTGAAAAGCAATAGTCAAACACTGACATAGTGTCTCTATTCCCTTCCTAGCCCAATCCATGGAGATTTTAACAATCCATCGAATGCAGGAAAAAATATTTCATAGAAGGAACATTCTATAAATTCCATGAGTTTTGAGGCACCCTATCTCTGCCTTCTGATTGAATCACATACTCTGTACCTGTGTTGCCTTGGTTCTCAACCTCTTGTTGCAGCACATAATATTCAGTGTATTATTTAATTTCTGTTATTATGTTTTGAATGATTTTTTTTCCTGCCATGTTTGCATAACTCTCTATGTGGCAAAATGCATGAATGCTAAATCCTCCCTAACTTATAGCTCTCTTATCACACAATACCTGCATCAATGACAACTTTCATTGCCTAACTACTGATAAACTTGTCACTCTCTTCTGGTGTCACATCAACATTATCTGTTTCTACATTGATGCTTGAAAAGTCTCCATAAACTTTCTTCAAGTGGGGAGAAAAAACATTTCCACTGGCTAGTGATAATTTATCCCTGGGGAGTGTGACCCCCCCCCCCCCCCCCCCCCCCCCAAGCTTGCAGTGGCGAGTAACTTTGAAAGCCTGGCTAGTACTTGGCATTGGACTTTAAATTCTAAGCCTTGTTTATATTACTACATGATGATTTGTCTGCAGCATGTTCCAGGCATCGTACTTGTTACAAGAGAAAGTGACTTTAAAAAAAATATATAAATTTTTTTTATAGCATTATTCTTTTTTTCCCTACAGGATATTGAGCAGCTGGATCCCCGAGGAAGGACTGCACTGCACCTTGCTGTTTCTTTGGGACATCTTGAATCAGCCAGAGTTCTTCTTAGACACAAGGCGGATGTCACCAAAGAGAACCGCGAGGGCTGGACAGGTTAGCTACTTCATTATCACATGATCATCAAAATGTGCTAAGTAGTGAAAAACCTATTGTCATCTTTGAATTGCACAACTCCCAGTAAAAGTAAAATTGTTATGAATGATACATGGATGCATTTACTTTTAATGGGAACACTGCTTTTTATTTCCGTCCTGCAGCAACGTAAAGGGACACCATAGTCACCAGAACAACTACAGCTTAATGTAGTTGTTCTGGTGAGCATAGACTGTCTCTGCAGGCTTTTTAATGTAAATGGCTATAAGAGGTACTTCCGGTGTCAGTGCTACGCAACATGCAACACGGTACATTTCTTAAAGTGATACTTTATATTACTTTGCTTATTCAGCCCTAGCCACACCTCTCCTGGCTGAGACAAAAAATATTAGCCAGTTTCTCATAGTGTGTTTAATTTAGAATTTCTTATATCTTGCTCTGTTAGCCTGTAAAAGCCTCCCTATAAGTTCAAGTAACAGAACAAGAGATGAGAACATCTAATGTAAAATCTGATTGAAAATGTAACTAATTTTGTGTGTTTTTTTTTTTTATCTCCTGCTCTGTAAATTGAACTTTAATTACATACAGGAGGCTCCTGCAGGGTCTACCAAGCTTTAACAGAGCAGGCGATACGAAATTCTAAATTAAACAGAATTTGCAATAAAGTGCAAACATTAGACTTCACAGGAGTTGTTTAGGAAGGCTGTCACATGCAGGGAAGTGTGACTAGGGCTGCATAAACAGAAACAATGTGCTTTAACTCCTAAATGGCTGATAACTGCGCAGTGAGCCTGCATGGACGTGATCTATACACCAAAACTGCTTAATTAAGCTAAAGTTGTTCATTTGGTGACTATAGTGTTCCTTTAAACAACAAAACTTTCTGTTGGTGCACAGCTAAATGAAACCTAATCATGTATATACATATTAGATGTGCAATTTCCACCCATAAACCCTTTTATGCTGCATTTATTCTTACTTCTAGTATTCAAGCCAACAACAATTTTAAGTGAGATTTTATGTGACTAAATGTTCTACTTGTGTGAATTACATACCAACAGCTGTATGGTCTCCGCAAGAATTTTCAAAAATATTCCACTGTGTGTTTTACAGTTTTACATGAAGCCGTGAGCACTGGAGATCCAGAGTTAGTACAGATGGTCCTACAGTATCGTGAGTTCCACAAAGCATCTACAGCCCTGGGAGGTGTACCTGAGCTTCTTACAAAAACCCTACAGGTGATTTCACTTTCTTCCTAATCCATAGTAGCGTACTGATGATTTAAATTATATATAAATATAGTGAAATGGCACTAGATAAATGAGTAAACCCAGTGCAGCTGTACAACATCCGTGAATTAAACTAGTAAACTACTCACAATCAAAACAAAAGTGTAACCAAATACAAAGTGCTAGCATACTGTGAAGCACATTTACAGTTGTAAGAAAAATTATTGAATCCACATTGAAAATCTGATTTATTGTCAAAATCTACGGACTTTCAGTTGTTTGCAGTGAGCAAATCAAACAAATACAATTGCAATAATGTAACACAACAAATGTTTCAAGTGGTCTCATCAAATACAACTTAAAATGCAACTTTTAATATAATCATATAAATAAGCACAGACGTTTTGGGATTCTGTCTTGTGGAGTAATGAAACAAAATTGGAACCTTTCTGCCCAATTGATCAGCCGTATGTCTGGCGGAAGAGGAACGAAGCATTAACTAAAAAGAACACTCTGCTTACAGTTAAGCATTGTGGTGGCTTGGTGATGCTTTGGGGCTGCTTTGCATCCTCTGGCACTGGAAACCTGCAGCGTGTGTAATGCCAGATTCATTGAAGTATCAGGAAATCCTAGGAGAAAATGTCTCGCTGTCTATGAGGAAGCTGAAGCTTGGGCGTCATTGGACCTTCCAACAAGACCATGATCCCAAGCATACCTCAAATTCCACCAGGGCTTGGTTGTGTCAGGGTACCTGTGGTCTCTACCTCCGAAAGAGGTAGAGACTTAGCTGTTCCTCCATCCAGACGTTCTGATGGCTCCCTTCCCCGCGGTCTATCCGGTCATGCTAGGCCGTCCGCGAGGGAGTGACTGCCTTTTACAGCATCTAGGCAGGAAGTAGTCATCAGGACACTCCCCCGGAACAACCTGTCAGTCAATGGCTGCAGGACCAATCAGGACGCCTTGGAGGCGTGGTTACTGCTCTGAACAGGGTATTTAACAGAGCTTCTTTCATTAGCTCATTGCCCTGTCGTGGTTCTAGCTTGTTCTAGTCACTCAGTGCTTGTGTATTCTATTATCCCTTTTGGTTTTGACCCGGCTTGTTTACCTTACTCTGCTTATCTCTGTTACCCTTGATTCGGCTTCTCTCTCGCTTACCTGTCTTCTGTTACCCTCGACCTCGGCTTGTCTTTGACCATTCTATACTGTACTACTTACGTTAGTCCGGCCATTCTAAGGTCCGGTATACGTATCTGGCTACTGTTTGTACTCTGCGTGTTGGATCCCTGTCCCGATCCTGACATTACGACAGGGCCAATGGATCCTGCAAGTACAAACAGTCAGCTGGCTGCTCCTGATCCTAGGTTTGAAGCCATGGATCACAGAATGGATCAGATGGCGCTTGCGCTACAGGCTCTATTAGCTTGTGCCAATAACCCACCAGAGGAGATACGTAATACCCCTGTTTCTCCTGTCTGTTCAGGTCTAGAGGTAACCACAGTGGGTGCTTCTTCTCGCATTACCCCCCCAGTACGCTATGGTGGGGCTCCTGAGAAGTGTCGTGGTTTTTTAAACCAAATTAGTATCCACTTTGAATTGCAACCTCGCTCTTATCCTACAGATAGGGCAAAAGTAGGATTTATTATCACCCTACTCATTGAGAAAGCTCTGAGATGGGCCAACCCACTATGGGAGAACGATAACCCATTAGTTTATAACTATAACGCATTTGTAGCTGCTTTTAGAAGAACATTTGACCCTCCAGGTAGAAAGGTTAATGCAGCCAGATTACTGTTGCGCCTGAGACAGGAGAACCGAACACTGGTGGATTATGCACTAGAGTTCAGGTCTCTGGCGGCAGAAATCAAGTGGAATGAGCAGGCGTATATGGATGTATTTTTGAATGGCCTATCTGATGTAATCCTTGATGAGGTTGCTACCAGAGAACTCCCTGAAAATTTAGAGGATTTAATTTCGTTCATCTCTCGTATAGATGAACGTCTAAGAGAGAGACAGAACACTCGAGAGAGGAACCAGAGACCTTCTTTTAGGTTAGCTCCTGCTTTTCCAAGTCCTGACTCCACGATATCTTTGCTTACTGAACCTATGCAGATAGGGTATACCCGCCTCTCTGAGGAGGAAAGACAGCACAGGAGAAGAGAGGGTTTGTGTATGTATTGTGGAGCCAAGGGTCATTTACTCTCGAACTGTTCTAACCGCCCGGGAAACGCTCGCACCTAAGTCCCTCTAGAGGACAGGCCTTGGGTGTTTCTATTTTGTCCTCTACTCCTAATTATAAGGATCACAGGCTTCTGCTACCAGTTTCCTTAACTTGGGGGAAGGAAGTAGTAAGGGCTATGGCATTGATAGATTCCGGTGCTGCTGAGAATTTTATCGACCAAGCCTTTGCTAGTAAGAACAATTTTCCATCCCAGCTAAGGGAGACACCTTTGGCCGTTGAGGCCATAGATGGTAGACCACTACTAGACCCTGTTATCTTTCGTGAGACCGTACCCATTGATTTAAATGTTGGTATCCTACACGTGGAGAATTTATCTCTTCTGCTCATTTCGTCTCCTTCCGTTCCCATAGTTCTGGGGTACCCATGGTTGAAAAAACATAACCCTATTATCGATTGGGAGTTAGGAGAGATACTCTCGTGGGGCCAGGGCTGCCAGGATCGGTGTTTGTGCAAGGTTTCTCCATTAGCTAATATTAACATACCGGAGAATCCTACTCAGTCCACAGAAAGACAAATACCAGACCTTTACCTAGACTTAAGGGCAGTGTTTGACAAGAAGAATGACGATTCTTTGCCTCCACACAGGTCATTTGACTGTAAGATTAAGCTGCTACCCGGCACTATGCCTCCGAGGGGCCATGTATATCCTTTGTCTGTTCAGGAGAACTCGGTTCTAGAGGAGTATATTCAGGAGAATTTAGAAAAGGGATTCATCAGGAGGTCTTCTTCTCCGGCCGGGGCTGGGTTCTTTTTCATTAAGAAGAAGGATGGCACGCTGAGACCTTGTATCGATTACCGAGGCTTGAATAAAATAACTGTCAGAAATGCCTATCCTATCCCACTGATTACCGAGTTATTTGATCGTCTTAAGGGCTCCAAAATCTTCACCAAGTTAGATCTCAGAGGGGCTTACAATTTGGTGAGAATCCAGCAAGGTCACGAGTGGATGACGGCATTCAATACCCGGTATGGCCATTACGAATACACTGTTATGCCATTTGGACTATGCAATGCTCCTGCAGTATTTCAAGATTTGATTAATGAGGTACTTAGGGAGTTTCAGCATGATTGTGTTATTGTTTACCTGGACGACATACTAATACACTCTAAGGAGATTGAGACTCACCATAGACAGGTCAGAAAGGTATTACACAAGCTGCTGCAACATGGTCTATATTGCAAATTGGAAAAGTGCAGTTTTGATCAGTCTCAGGTAGACTTTCTTGGATACGTGATTTCTGGGGAGGGTTTTAAAATGGATCCTGTAAAACTCCAATCTATTTTAGACTGGCCCTTGCCCAAAGGACTCTAGGCTATCCAAAGGTTTATTGGTTTTTCCAACTACTATAGGCGCTTCATTAAAGGATACTCCTCTATCATTGCGCCTATTACCAATATGACCAAACAAGGGGCTGATACTAAGTTCTGGTCTAAGGAAGCTCTTGGTGCTTTCAAGACTCTCAAGGAACTTTTTGCCTCTGCTCCCATTCTAGTCCATCCTGATACGACTCTGCCTTTCTTGCTCGAGGTCGATGCCTCTGAGACAGCAGTTGGGGCTGTTCTGTCTCAAAGGTTAGGGGTGGATAAACCGTTACACCCTTGTGGTTTCTTCTCTAAGAAATTTTCTGGGCCTGAGAGCAGATATGACATCGGGGAAAGGGAACTGTTAGCAGTCATTAAAGCCTTAAAGGAGTGGAGACATTTGTTGGAGGGGACCCTACACCCTATTACGATTTTGACGGACCACAAAAACTTGTCCTATATTGGGGAGGCTAAGCGCTTATCCTCTAGACAAGCTCGTTGGTCCTTATTCCTGACTCACTTCAATTATGTACTGACTTACAGACCTGGTTCTAAAAACTCTAAAGCCGATGCATTATCTCGCCAATATGAACCTTCTACTGTACCTGAACCAGTTCTTTCTTCTATAGTTCCGAAATGCAATCTCATTGCTAATACGAATCTCAGGATTCATTCTCCATTACTGGCCGAGATCATTAAGTTGCAACATCTAGCACCTAAACAGACTCCTGCGGGCCGTCATTTCGTTCCTCCTGCTCTTCAACTGGAACTTTTACAGTGTTTACATAATAGCAAGATGGCGGGACATCCTGGTATTCGCAAAACTTACGCGTTGATCTCTAAGGACTTCTGGTGGCCTGCTTTACGGAGGGATATTGAGGAGTTCATCGCTGCATGTGAAGTTTGTACTAAAACCAAACAACCCCATACGCTTCCATGTGGATTCCTGCACCCCTTGGAGGTTCCAGAAAAACCATGGTCCTGTTTGGCCATGGACTTTATTGTCGATCTACCTATCTCTAAAAGACAGACTGTTATCCTCACCGTGGTTGACAGATTTACTAAGATGGCACACTTCATTCCCCTGCCTAAACTCCCGTCTTCTCCCGAATTGGCAGAGATATTCGCTAAGGAGATTTTTCGCCTACATGGGATACCCTCTCAAATTGTATCGGACAGAGGCTCCCAATTTGTTTCCCGCTTTTGGAGGTCCTTCTGCTCTCAACTTGGTATTAAATTAAACTTTTCTTCTGCCTATCATCCTCAGTCTAACGGAGCTGCTGAACGTACCAACCAGAAAATCGAACAATATTTACGATGCTTTGTTTCTGAACACCAGGATGATTGGGTCGGTTTGATTCCTTGGGCGGAGTTTGCACACAACAATCTCGTTTGCGATTCTACTCCTTCAAGCCCCTTCTTCATGAATTATGGTTTTCATCCGTCTATTCTTCCTTCGGATTCCCCTTCCCAGGGGGTGCCGTCGGTTGATGTTCATGTTGCCAATTTGAGGAAGTTGTGGGCTCAAACTCGACAAATCCTTGTGCACAACTCTATGTTGGTCAAGAAACACGCTGATAAACGTAGAAGGGCGGCTCCGGTCTTTGTTCCAGGTGATAGGGTATGGCTGAGCACGAGGAACATCCGTTTAAAAGTGCCCTCCATGAAGTTCGCTCCTCGTTATATTGGACCCTACAGGGTGCTGACCCGTATCAATCCAGTTGCGTATCGTTTAGCTCTTCCTAATACCTTACGCATCCCGAACTCGTTTCACGTTTCATTGCTGAAACCACTCATATGTAACAGATTTTCCTCCACAATAGCCCCTCCTCGCCCCGTTCAGGTGGAGGGTCAGGAGGAGTATGAGGTTAACTCTATTATTGATTCTCGAATCTCCCGGGGGAGAGTACAATATCTGGTTGATTGGAAGGGATATGGTCCTGAGGAGAGGAGTTGGGTACCTCAGGAGGATGTTCATGCTCCCCGTCTCCGCAGGGCGTATCACTCTCGCTTCCCATCTCGTCCCGGTTCATTCCGCCCGGTGGGCGTATCTGAGAGGGGGGGTACTGTCAGGGTACCTGTGGTCTCTACCTCCGAAAGAGGTAGAGACTTAGCTGTTCCTTCATCCAGACGGCCTGATGGCTCCCTTCCCCACGGTCTATCCGGTCATGCTAGGCCGGCCGCGAGGGAGTGACTGCCTTTTACAGCATCTAGGCAGGAAGTAGTCATCAGGACACTCCCCCGGAACAACCTGTCAGTCAATGGCTGCAGGACCAATCAGGACGCCTTGGAGGCGTGGTTACTGCTCTGAACAGGGTATTTAACAGAGCTTCTTTCATTAGCTCATTGCCCTGTCGTGGTTCTAGCTTGTTCTAGTCACTCAGTGCTTGTGTATTCTATTATCCCTTTTGGTGTTGACCCGGCTTGTTTACCTTACTCTGCTTATCTCTGTTACCCTTGATTCGGCTTGTCTCTCGCTTACCTGTCTTCTGTTACCCTCGACCTCGGCTTGTCTTTGATCATTCTATACTGTACTACTTACGTTAGTCCGGCCATTCTAAGGTCCGGTATACGTATCTGGCTACTGTTTGTACTCTGCGTGTTGGATCCCTGTCCCGATCCTGACAGGTTGCAGAAGAAATCCTGGAAAATTCTACAGTGGAAATCAGTCATCTGACTTAAACCCCTTTGAAAATCTCTGGTGGGATTTGTAGAAGGCAGTTGCAGCACACAAACCCAATAATATTACTGAACTGGAGGCCATTGCTCATGAACAATTGGATAAGATTCCTCCAGATGCTGGTGTCTGGCAATGCATCTCATTTGCAGAAGGTCATAACGGCAAAAGGGCGCTCTACTAAGTACTAAAGATGCTTGTCATGAAGGGGTTGAATTATAATGAGACTGTAGAAGTCATTAAAAGCTGCATTTTCAGTTGCATTTGGGGAAACCAATTGAAGCATTAGTTGTGTTGCACTATTTCAATTGCTTTTGTTTAATTCGTTCATTGCAAACAGCTGAAAGTCTGTCTATTTTGACAATAAACCTGATTTTCAATGGGATTGAATAATTGTGATTACAACTGCATATACAATACAGTACAATATTTATTTCTGAATTTAAATTGTCAGAAAGGCTATTAGTTCTGTGTGAATAATAAATAGGAATACAATCATAGTGTAGTGTATACCCTCAGTAGTACACATGAGGTTATGTACTACACTATGATTCCATTCCTATTTATTATTCACACAGAACCAAGAGCCTTTCTGTGTTAATTCAGCAAGAGACGTCCTGCACTATTGTATAGAAGTATACTGTATGCTTCACTGTACTCTAGCAGCTTGTATTTGGTTACAACTTAAAGGACCACTATAGTGCCAGGAAAACAAACTTGTCTTCCAGGGTCTTTGGGTCGTCGTCGTCCCCCCTCCCGCCGGGCTCGGGGGGGAGGAAGGGTTTAATCCCTTCGGCGATGGGGACTCTCCTCCTCCTTCCGACGTCATCGGCTGAATGCGCATGTGCGGCAAGAGCCGCGCGCGCATTCAGTCAGTCCATTGGAAAGCATTCTCAATGCTTTCCTATGGACGCTGGCGTCTTCTCGCTGTGAAAATCAGTGAGAAGCATGGAAGCGACTCTAGCGGCTGTCAGTGAGACAGCCACTAGAGTCTGGATTAACCCATAAGTAAACATAGCAGTTTCACTAATGTGTTTGAGAAAACACAGGATGACCATATATCGCCGTATGTGATTTCCAGCCTAATAACAATGGAAAAATTGATCAGTTTGTTGATTGATCGCTGTCTGGATGGAAACCCCTGCAGGCTCCAGATACCTTTACATCATTATATATTCGATAATGTATTCTAATTATATATATATATATATTCCTTCTTCAAAAACACTTGCATCTTAGCTTTAAACCCTTTACTCCTGATTACAAGCTGATGCAGTGTGACACCTAAAAGGAGACTTGCTCCTGTTCACTTATGTGAATAATCTTTCATAGTTTTCATTTTGAATTATAATCATTGCATTAGTCTGACTCTCATAGCACAACTCAGAACATTAAAATTAATTGAGTTCTGTGAACAATGGTTTGCATTACGTGGTTTCATTTTATGGACTTCATTGAACCAGTGATGCAAACAAATCTTATGAACCAAAGAACAGCAAGGCATTTAGGTTTCTTTACTAAATAGTCAATAATTCCATGTAAATTTTAAACTTGAGGCCAAAATAGTAAAACTGAAAACCTTACAGACTAGGAGAATTTTTCTAATTTAAATACTTTGCTCTAAAATTTGAGATTCAGTTTGAATCTCGGCTTTAGGGAATAAACGGATTGCTTTGTGTTTTTGGGTTATTGTTTTTTTTTTTGTGTATCCCATTTTATTTATATTGCACTTTTCACATGTTTTCCAAGCTAAAAAGTGGAACTTTGACTTCTGATATTCATGATTATTTCAAATTCTTCAATGTAATCTATTTTATTTATTTTCCCCTGATTTATGTTTATAACTCCTACACCTTTTGAATTATATTAACTGTTTGAACATGGCCAGCAAATCCGTATTTCAGCTCAGGAAACTAAAAGCAATCAAGAAAAGTGTTTTTTTTTTTCTCCTCTTTTTTTGTTGTTGTTGTTTGTCACTGATGCATCTGATTCATTTATTTCTTTTTATTTTTGTAGTAGTTTGAATCAGTATTTCTGCAAGTGAACGACCCATGGCTTTCCTCCATTCAATCTCTGCTTCTGTTTGTGCCAAATCATGGTTGAATGAAAGCATTGAATTTTACTGGGGAAAAAAAGATACCGCTTTAGCAATCACAATGCAGGTTAAAGTAGTATTTTATATTCTTCTGAACAATTTCTCAAGCAAGAATGAAGCAAAATATACAGTATATCGACATATTAAGTGACTTTCATAATGTTGAGATGGTCACTACAGCTTTAAATCTTGAACAAAGCCAGATCTGTGGACTTCACAGTTTACTGCAAGCATCTGGCAGGCCCAAAGGCCTTGTTTAGTTCAACTTCCTTTCCATTCTGCTAGGGGAATAATCTAATTTTAAATCAATGTACGGTCCATGACCCATTCATTGTTTATTAATTATAATAGAAGCTTGCTGAAATCTGACTCTTAAAGAGGAACTTTCAACACTGTGGTGGTTGCATGTATTTGTGTATATATGTGTATTTTTTTTTTCCTTTTATTAAATTAATGTAAAATTTTCTCCTCGGCCATTAGTGATATCCGATTTCACACATTATGTGTGTATTGGTCTATCTATTGTGCTCAAAGTAAAGCCTTGTAAAATCTTATCAGACTAGTGATGTAAACAAAAAAGTCAAGGACTAATCTGTTGCAGCTTCTTTTGATATGTTTGTAAGTTGGTCAACTCCGGACTCCCTGACCATTGCCTGCAACCTCACCTCCATTTTTAAAAAATATATATTTATTAATTATATAGATAATGCTTTGCAGCTTCTATTGTGAGGTCATAGAGATCCAGGAAGTGACTCGCCCATTGCTCCTATTATTTTTCCATGACTCGAGCTGAGTATATTCCATAAATCCTAGTTTAAAAACCTACAGTAAAAAGCCAGTTACAAAAATAGCTTGTAATGTGTTTATTGCAGTTTCCTGTTTTTCACATAATGCTATTTTACAATCCAGTGTTTCCTTCATTAGAGAAACCCTAGGAGTTGATGTGATGCATAAAAGGAGACATTTATATTATTCTGTCTCTGAAAAGAAAAAAACAAACAAATATATGTTTTTGTGGGGTTTTCTGTTCAATGTATGTCTATATTTACAGACCTCTTAAAGTTTTGTGAACATATCTGGATGCTCCAGTCTTTTCAGCTGATGATCACACATGGGTGCAGCACAATGTGATGTAGGGGCTGGTGCAGTATATGTTTTACCAGTCACTTCAGTTATAAGCCAACTTGTGATCATAAGTTGTTATGGTGCGTGGAGTGTCTCTCCATCACAACCCAATTCACTCCATTGACAATACTTTTAAAGGGAAAGACTAGGAGGTACATAAACACTTTGCTATAAGTGACTCCTAAACCTTTTGTTTGTTTTGTTATATTATAATCCCCATTGCGTGGAAGAGATACATCATGTTGTTAAGGCTTACCTGGACAGCTGCCCACAATACATTTTGCTATTTTAGCAACACTCCCTCTTCCTTTAGACAGGAGAGGCCTTTGACTTTGGGAAGAGTCTAATGAAGGTGTTTTGTTGAACTTGTTTATTTTTGCAATTTAAGAATTGCTCACTAAGCAAATATTTGAAGGTAAGGGATGGATTACTAATTTAGGTCCCTGCCTTAAACAAATATATTCTAACATATTGCTTATTAAAATTTTAGACTAAACCGGTCATACTAAAAAATAGCAGACATTGAACTTTTCCATTTGGCCTAAAATATTAATTCTCTTTGGAGAAGGTTCTCTTCGGCTGGTGACATTTTAGGTTGGTAGGGCACCAAAACTGTACCATAGTATTAACGTTGCCCACTCATTTCAGGTTTTACTCATCAATACGATTATGTCTACATGGCACTTTTACTTTAAAAATATGTAGAAAGTCCAGAAATGTAAAAGGTAATAAAGCTGTGCTGCTTTATATTTTTCAACATGCATAAAGACCGCAAGAAGAATGACACCAATAGGAAAAGGTGTGGAATGACCCTCAATCACCAACCCAATTCAATCTATTGGCAATCTTTCTTTTTAAACGGCTAGGTTTTGTTTTGTACGTTTAACTCTTTTAGTGATATAGAGTTAAAGGGACACTATAGTTACCCAGACCACTTAATCTCATTTAAGTGCTCTTGGTGCGCTTTCTCTGTTCCTTTAACCCTGCAATCTAAAACATTTGTAATTTCAGAGAAACTGCAATGTTTTTTTATTTATTTTTTATTGCAGGGTTAAGCCTGCCTCTAGTGTCTGCTGTTGCATGAGGACGTCCAGTATCTTCAAATCCCCCATAGGAAAACGCCGGATCAATTGCAATGCATTAGGTTCCCCTATTAATAGATTGGGCAATGGTAATAGCCAGGGAGCAGGTTAACTCGCTGGCAGTCACTGCCTGTCACCACGTTGGATTTTGGTCTCAGGGCAAGCAGTATCTGGGACTCTGGAAGTCCTGCTTTAATCTTATTAAGGCATGCACTGATGGGGGATAATAAATAAATATCAGAAAAAAGTATATAGTTTCATTGAAAAATAAATACATTTATTGTAACAAAAACTGGTGAGGAGCTGCCCCAGTGGGCTAGCCTTCACAGTTCCCAATAATACACTTAAGTAAATAGCTCTGTTATTGATACTTATATATAGTTTCCTTTATAGTCCTCTTTCACAGAGAATTGGATTTAAACTAATTCTTAAATATGATCCAAATAAAGTTCCTTCCTATATATCTCATAACTTTTGAAAGCTAAGTAGTTTTTTCTTTTTTTTTTTCTTTTTAATTAGGCATCTGATTTTTATGTGGAAATGAAGTGGGAGTTTACAAGTTGGGGTAAGTGTAAGATTATATATATTTCTGGTTTTATTGCTCTACTCTTTCATCCCATATGCAAGAGTGAGGACTGTAATATGGGACGGGAGGTTCCCAGTCATCTGGCACATCAAATATCCATTTTAAGGTCAGGCCTTCATGTACAGTATCGCCTAAGCATTCAAGTACTGTGCTATGAGATTCCAAAATCTATGTAACCTTGGAAGCTTTATGGGGGGGGGGAAAATGCCATAAATAAAATAGGCAAAAAGGAGAAGCCAAAAAACTCATAGATGTGTATTTTTGTATGCTTGATTTAATGTTATCACGTTTCATGTTGGCTCTTTTTTTCCTTTTTCATCCAGTACCACTGCTGTCCAGGGTGTGCCCCAGCGATGTCTGTCGAATATGGAAAAGTGGTGCCAAACTTCGAGTTGATGCCACCTTGCTGGGATTTGAAAACATGAGCTGGATTCGAGGGAAGCATAGCTTTATATTTAAAGAAGAAGGTATGGTGCATTTCTTTTCAATGCCTACTATTATTTGTCCTCAGGATCTATTGTACTGGGTGAATTAAAGCATCTTTAGACTGAGAGCAATTGGGGGGGGAGAAAAAAAAAACATCTATTTGATTTGTTGTTGTGTTTAGGTTTTTTTTTCGTTTTTTTTATATATTGTTTGTATATTGTTACGTTATCCTACAGTTTCTGTAGGAAACTGTACTTGCTTGGTATGTTTAAATGCACAGCAGAGAGTGCTTGCAAAACATGCATAAATACAGCAAGTAGATCTTTTAAAACACATGCACAGTAGTTTCCTATGGGAAAGCATTGGATTGTCAGCCATAGCAAGCACGGCGTGGGGAAAAAGGTGAGTAAAAACACATCCCATGCGATCAGAGGGGGGCCGGTAACCTAAACAGACACACTCACTGACACACTCACAAACACACACACACACACACACACATTTTGTCATACACTCAAACATAGAATGTGACGGCAGATGAGAACCATTCGACCCATCTAGTCTGCCCAAATTTATAAATACTTTCCTTAGTCCCTGGCCTTATCTTATAGTTAGGATAGCCTTATGCCTATCCCACGCATGCTTAAACTCCTCAAAAATTATAATTTTTTTCTATTTTAATTTATGTCCACTGAGTCGTCTTACCTTTGGAAGAGTTAGAATGGATCCTTTCCCTGGGGCCCAGTAGGGCTTGGGTAATCTTCAACCTCGCGGTTTAGTGATGACTTTTTCGGAGTGACGTCATATTCCGGTTCCAGGTATTACAGCAGATCACGCGGGGGAGCAGAGCAAGAGCTGCATGTCGATTTCTGCTCTCTCGCTGTCAGTCTCCATGCACTTGAGGGCTGACAAACAGCCACCGCCTGGGATTTGTCGACCCCTGCATTATATGATCACAGAAACTTGAAAAGATCTCATAAAAACATCTATGTGTAGCTATTATCTAACCTTTGATAACTTTTTTTTTTTGTAGAGGAATAGATTTTTCTGGTTTCGGCCATGCAATGCGACTTATTAGTATTGTTTCAATGTCTGTGTGTTTCTTGTAAAAGCACATAAGAAGTCAATAAAAACAAACAGTAGTCATTACAATGTATTTCTAGTTGATATGTTATAGACCTGCTTATGACCTTGACAGAGCAACAAACAACCACAAAACAGCTTTTCTTAACTTGTTTTTAACATGACACATTATATACATGACAGCTTGATTACTCAGTTGTAGAATTTGTTCAGTGGCCTGTCCTAATAATGTAATTTAATAATGGAGATTAAGACAATGTGTGTACGTCAATCAGTACCATCCACTGACCAGTTGGTCTATTTAAATTGAAAAGTTATAGGAGACTTCTTGCCATAAAATTGTTTTGAGATGTGTATTTTTGTTCCTGACTTGTTGTCTTTCTCGTACTCCACTTTAACCAATGAGAGGCAAAGATTATTTCCATTCACGTGTAAAAATTAAGAATCTGGTAGTTATTTGTCTTCCAATTTCATAGATAACTGGGCAGAGTTGATGGAGATCAATCATGATGACAAAACTGTCACCAAAGAAAGGTTTGACATCTCACAGGAGATTGAGGGCATCACTCTGGATTCAATGCAGCCAGCAGAAAGAGAAGTCAGCAAGCGCCTTACCTCTCCTGTTATTAATACCTCGCTAGATACAGCAACCATTGCATTTGAAAGGTAAATGGAAATAGGTAAATAGAATACAAACCTGCTATGAGTGATTTTGCTGACTTCCTCATTGAATAGAATACATGTTTATTTGTTGCAAATGTTTTTTTTTTTTCATGTTGTTTTGTGATATTGAAGGAAAATTAGAGCACTAGGAATATTAACCTGTATATTGCTTTAGTAACGATTTAGATTATTTAGCAGCCCTGTGGGCATTGAAAAAGCTTTTACTTAATTTAGTCCCCTGGCACACCAGTTTCCGCGAGGCCCCACCTACCAGACGGAGACTATTAATCCAGATTGCACAATGCCAATCAGCATCTCGTTGTATAGAGTCTGAAATCGGGAGCGGTTTGGATCTCTATGCAGATCGTGGAGACTCTAAACAAAGATCCTGCAATTTTTGCATGGATGAATCCAGGATATCAGAGTGAAAGTATAGTAGAAGTGGCAGTCTTTACACTGCTCAGCCTGCATGGACAGGCTCTAGTAACCAGAACAACTATATCAAAGGGAAACTATAGTGCAGTGGAGAAGGGGCTAAAAAAACCTTCTGTCACTTACCTGGGTCCAACAGCGATGTCCGTGCCCGCTCCTCACTCACTGACGTCATGTGGCAGGGGAGACCTAACATGCATGCGCAGCAATGGCCATGCTCGCATTAAGATTTCCCTATCGGAAAGCATTATTTAGTTCGGTTTTAAACCTTCTAATTGTGAGAGGCAGTGTGTAAATATTTGATTTTGGGGGTGGGGGAAGTAACTTCAGAGGTGCCCTGGTGTCCCCCATTGTAAGGAAGTTGTTTTCAAACAGTTTTCTTACCTGGGGTATGCCAGGTGCTGCACCTTGCATCCACTACTGCCTAGCTTTCAAAGCTAAGCTCAGCAGTGCAATGATAAGCTCATTGGCTGGGAGTGATTGGCTGATGCTTCCAGCCAATGAGCTAGCTCTTTCAGGAGAGGAAACAGAATATCCTGCGTAGAAGCTTCCAGCTCTCCCTAGGGCGTAGTAGAGGTGGAAAATGGTGCCCAACAGTCCCCAGGTAAGAATTCAAACTGTTCTAAAACTATACAGCTGTCTGTAGTGGTTATAGTGCTTGGAGTGTTCCTTTAAATGCGTGAAGGTTGTCTGTATTGTAATACTGATATTGCTATCTTAGTGCCCTCGATGTGTAAGAACTAATAAAGTAGTGCTCTGAGATGTCAAAATAGCCTTCACCGTTACAGTGCATCACTTCACACAACATTCTGTTTTTTCAGAACAAAGGCTGGGTTTTGGGGATGGAGGACGGATAAAGCAGAAACCGTGAATGGATATGAAGCAAAGGTAATGAAACCAGTGACCGATTACTCTTGGAGGGTGACCTGCTTGTTAAGCTTGTTTGTATGTTCAAAGATATACATTTTTAAGTGGATTGCTTTCATTATTTTTATTGATTTTAACTTTTTATTTTTATTTTGAAAGGTGTATTCGGCCAACAATGTTAACGTTGTGACAAAAACACGGACAGAACATTTGACAGAAGACGAAAAGTCTCGTTATAAAGGTAAAAATAATTCATAGTTTGCTACTTTTCTTTGTGTATAATATCATGCTTCCTTGTATGTGTTTTCATTTCCTTTGCTGTCTATTCACTGTTGCTAAAATTAGGACCTTGTTATGGTTATACTGAACATACAGATTTAGATGTTTATGGCTCAGCCTCATCGTGTGACATAAGAAATATAATAGGATAGCATCATGATTTTGCTACAGATATTGCTTTAGTTCAAATCATGGAGAACCCGTACTTTTAAGAAAGACATTACCTTAGTAGTTGGTAAAAATGCATCATATGGAATATCTGTGTGCAAGAGAGGACTGAGACTAAGGGAAGATAGTACATGGGAGCTATAGCATGTGTACTTTCCATTTAATGACAAGTGTTTCCATGCATTGTGTGTATCCTTAGCTGATAGAAACTTTTTGGAGTCCTTGTTGGGAACAGTGGAACACCAGTTCGGAGCTCAGGGGGTGAGTTTCTGCATTGCTTTAGGATTGTGAAAATGTTGATAACATTGAAATATTTGAGTTTGGTTTTAGTAACCTGCCACAGGACCCTTAATAACTTCCATCCAGATTGATTGAAACTGATATTGCTAATGTGGAAGTGCAAATTCTGCGTTATCAATGTGGCTGAGAAGGGGGTGATCTCTTAATACTGGGCAGTACCCTGGATTTGTTCAAACAGCAAAGTGATTTGAGAAAAAGTGAGACCCAGACATTATTTGGGCTTTAACTACTACCAAGTCCCTTCTGTTATTCATTGTGTTCATAAAAATAGCAGTGAAGAGTATATAAGATTGTGTGTTTTTATGTATGAAATAAAAACTGTCTAAATGTTGTGTTAATAAAGGCAGCCAGTAGTATGAGTGGGGAAAAAATAGTTGTTCCACCGTTAAAGGAACACTGCACTGCCTAAATATAAAATAAATAAAAATCAGTGTTTAATAGATATACCCCCGGTGAAAACATGCATTGTTAGTTATGCATTTTATCATTTGGGTATAACTAAAAACCTCTTGCAAAACATGCATTTATCTTGCCTGCAGCCTTTGCAAGCCCTCCTCTTTTAACCCCACCAAGACTTTCTGTGACTGTCCAAACACAGACTTCCCAATGCAGCTCAAGTCTTTGCAAGGCAGGTGCTCTGGGCAATAGCATTTGTATTGAGTTTTGCTCCACTGAGCTAACCAACCCAGGAAGTGACAGTACTGGTTGTCTAACAACCATGGGGGTGTAACCAGATAAGTTCATAAAAGTTTCAATATCTATTAAAATCTGAACTTTTTTCAAAGTGGGGAAAAAAAGAGCACACCCTCTTCACATATAAAGATTTACAGCAAGCCAAAGTACTTTGGAGGTTCAGAGTGTCCCTTTAAAAAAAAATGGGGTAAGTAATTAATTATTGTCCCTATTTCAACGCATGCAGGGCAACTTCATTACCCTATAATGCCTCAGGTGCTCTCAACAGCATGCTCTACCATTTGATCAACAATAATTACTTTTCAACTTTTTTTTTTAAATGGACACCCATGATAATATATTTTTCACTACCTATTTATAATGTTTAGTTAGTTGTAGGGTTGAACCAAAATCTCATATGACTTTAGTTTATCCCACCAGCTTGGTGAAAGATGGCATATTATGATCAATGGTAAAGCAGAAGTTAGACTCTGGGCCTGTGAAATAATGATTCAGAACCTGCAACAAAACTTAAGGAAAACACTACTTTACTAATACTTTTTGAAATATTATAAAGGTTTTGCATTAACAATTTAAGTGATCATGATATCCACAAATTGTGGATAAAATGACAATTTTATATTCAGGTCGGCATTGGTTTGTTCAGGAATATTGTATCCAGGAAAATGTATAGCTTAAAGGACCACTATAGGCACTCAGCTTAATGAAGTGGTCTGGGTGCCAGATCCAGCTAGGTTTAACCTTTTTTTTTTCTATAAACATAGCAGTTTCAGAGAAACTGCTATGTTTATAATAGGGTTAATCCAGCCTCTAGTGGCTGTCTCATTGACAGCCGCTAGACGGCTTCCGTGCTTCTCATTGTGATTTTCACAGTGAGAAGACGCCAGGGTCCATAGGAAAGCATTGTGAATGCTTTCCTATGGACTGGCTGAATGTGCGCGCAGCTCTTGATGCGCATTCAGCCGGTGACAGAAGAAGAGGGAGGAGAGGAGGAGAAGAGCTCCCCGCCCGGCGCTGGAGAAAGAGGTAAGTTTAACCCCTTCCTCCCCCCAGAGCCCGGCGGGAGGGGGTCCCTGAGGGTGGGGGCACCCTCAGGGCACTATAGTGCCAGGAAAACAAGTGTGTTTTCCTGGCATTATAGTGGTCCTTTAAGCATATACTTACCTGCAGATTGCTTCTGACTCCTGGAGCATAACATAGTCATTAATATGTAGTCAATTAGTCTGTGTGTCCAGACGTATAGAGACTTGGACAGTGCTGTCAGTCTTTGCAGAAGCTTGTAGTTGTTACTAATATTCTGTACTTAATGAAGTTGTATATTCTGCTTCTTTTAGGACCTCACCACAGAATTTGCAACCGCTAACAACCCAACTGCCATCACGCTTGAGGAATATTTCAACCCAGATTTTGATCTTAAAAACAGGGACATTGGTCGGCCCAAAGAGTTGACCATCAGGACACAGAAGTTAGTATTTGGCATGAAAATATGAAGGTAGCAAGTGTCTAAGCCAAGCATTCTCTGTGTAGTGCAAATTATGCAAAAGTAGTTTACATATCAAAGACTCTCATGGAAATGTCTCTTTTATTCCCGTTTTCAAGTTAGAATCAGATTTTTAGTTTTCAACTGACTCGCAGTTTTCCTTATATTTTCAGTTTTGTTAGGAATATGCTTCTCTGTTTTTTCTTCAGTGTTTTGTAAAACTAGGTTAAGGGCACATTTATAGCTGCAGGACTGTAACATGATCATTTTTTATTTATTTTAAGGTTTAAAGCCACATTATGGATGTGCGAAGACTTTCCCCTCTCTTTGGTGGAACAAGTTACTCCCATCATTGATCTGATGGCCAGGACAAGCTCTCACTTTGCACATCTTCGAGACTTTATAACACTCCAGTTTCCACCAGGGTTTCCAGTCAAAATTGGTACGGTTGTATTTCTGCTTTTAACAACGAGCAGTGAGGAACGCAAACATATTTATTCTGTTGTGCGTACTTGACTTTATCTGCACATGTGTGCATGAATGTTGTATGAAAGAGGAACCAATCTGATCGCTGTACCAGATTAGAAAAGTGAATAAAAAATAGCTTCCTTGCTGTTTGAACAGTTGTCAGTAGAAAAAAAAATGTTTTTAGATTACTTTATAACAGTTAAATGTACACTACCTAGATTTTGCACATGCAGTGACTGGTGTTAAGAGTGCCCCTGTAAGTAAGTAAGTAAGTAAGTAAGTAAGTGTGTGTGTAAGTGTGTGTGTAAGTGTGTGTGTAAGTAAGTGTGTGTGTGTAAGATAGATATAGATATATACACTTTTTTTCATTAACTGAGAAAGTTAGTACAATTTTTACTAGACTATGTAATGGAATCTAATTGTTTATAATAAAATACAAATACTAATGATAGCCTCATCTTCAAGCAAATAATCTGCTTCTTCCTTGCTTCCATGATCAACATGTGATCTCTGTTTACTATTTTGGCATTGCCTGCCCTGCCTTAAATGATTAGATTGCAGTTGGTTAAAGCAATATCTGTTTCTCTGGAACAGAAATTGTATTTTTGTTGACACTCTTGTGTTTTTTTATTTGTAGATCATTTTAAAGGAAAAAGTAGAACGTGTTTGAGAAGCTAATTATGTGCTGTTGTAGTGTCAATTAAAACCCATGTGTTCTTCCTCAGAGATCCCACTTTTTCACGTACTGAATGCAAGAATCACGTTTGGCAATGTGAATACATGTTCAACAGCGGAGGAGAGTGCCAGCACGCCATCCACTCCCAGAGGATCACAAGACGAGGCTAATTGTCCGCTCCTGGACCAAGGTGTGTTCATGTCATGATGCCTGTCTGTAGACTGGTGTATCCTGCAAGTAGATTTGTCTGAAATTTTAAATGTACTACAGTCCATTGCGCAATCTTGTAGTAATGGCATTTGGAAGGTATAACATCATGTCAGAGCTCTCGAGACTGTGATATCTAATAATTGTAGGTTTGCATTTGTCATGCTTTATATTTGTTTTAATTCAAATATTATACATTGTTGAAATGGACATAATAGACATTTCTCAGTGTCTTATTGATTATGAAATATCTTATCAATTGTAGATACTGCCACATATATGCTTACTGTTCACCTCCAGTTTTGTGACCCTCTGTTTGTTCTGTTTATGTACATGGACAATGTACACCAATTTGTGTGCCTAAAATGTCTAGTGTAATATCATGTCAGCTGTTACTGGTTTAATTTTTGAAACTTTCACTAAAGTTCATGGTAATGTTGAGGATGCATTTATTTCCCTGACATCCTCACCAGCAGTGAACATAAATACACTACTTTCTAGATTGGACAGAAGAACTCTGAACAGCAATTCACAATTGTTATTACCTATTTAAGGTTATTCCAGGTCATGTATTGTGATGCAGCCTGTTGACTCAACAACTTGTAAGTTCTCCTGCCTGTGTAATGTGCTTTTTATAAACTTGTTAATTTTGTATTTATTTTTTTATACATATATATTCAGCCTCTTCTGTGCCAAAGTTTGAGGTGGATCAGTCAGTCTTTGAAATCCCTTCATCTTACCATATTCAGGAAAATGGAAGGAGCATGCACATACGGGATGAAGATGATGAAATAATGCAGTTTGCTATCCAGCAAAGTTTGTTGGAGTGCAGTGGGAATCAGGTGAGAACTCGCAGAACCATCACTTCCATACTTATCCAAGTCATATATGTTCAATGAAAAGCAAGCTGACTTAAAGACCTGTTACTAGTTACATCCTTATAGTAACCTAGGCCACTTCTAGATCCAAAAAGTTAAATTAGATGTGAATTACACTTAGTTTAATGAAGAGGTTCTGCATGCCTCTCAGTTACGGGAGTTTCTGCAGCCTCACTCCCCCTTTATCCACCCATCTCAGTTTCAGACAGTCCACTAATGATAAAACAGGGCATCGTTGTGCATCAGGAGAGAAATCACTGCCACCAGAGCCTGATCTGCATAATCATACTGATCAGACTCCCTCTCCTCAACCCCGTCAGGATCTTGCAAGGTGAAGTGATTTTCCGCCTGCAATGTAGAGAACTGTCAGGCATATCCAATGCACATCTCCAGCATTCCTAGGAATAGGACACTGATTGGTTCGATCAGTGTCTCCCTAAAGTAGGTGTGAAAAGCATAACAATGAAAAAGTAGGTAAATATGAAGAAAATTTTTTTTTACTTTTTTTATTTTATTTTTTATGGTCAATATGAAATATAGTGACAACTGCATTATACAAAACTTGTCAAAAGAGAAACTGGAACTCGGGCATATAATAGTTGGCCAGGGCACACAGTCCCTCTGTCAACCAGCTCAATACCTCTAGGGACTGGAAGTTAGCACCAACCAGCCTCCAGGCAAAGGTGACATGCACTCAGTTAGGGCTTGCCAAGCACTGTGATCTGTACCAGGTGTAAAGCCTATTGCAGGCCGTCGTTCGCCCTTTTCTGTTGTCTTTTAAGATCCTTTCACGAAGCTGTGCTGTG
The DNA here is from genome assembly GCF_036172605.1 of Pelobates fuscus. Classification (NCBI taxonomy): domain Eukaryota; kingdom Metazoa; phylum Chordata; class Amphibia; order Anura; family Pelobatidae; genus Pelobates; species Pelobates fuscus. The sequence continues at coordinate 169,258,806 of NC_086321.1, read as the reverse complement.
CTGTCAGCTACCCTATAGTTCCACCAGACTCTGCACCAGCAACCTATAGGAGCCATGGGTTCTTCCCAGCATCTTGCACGTTAAGGTGGATTATGCAGGGTAGATTTACAGAGGTAAAGGAATTGTTGAAACCGGTAAATCCGATCTGGCTGTTGGGGTCTACCAAAATGAATGGCATACAGTCAAATGCCTCAAGGAGGGCTTGCTGGGATCTCAAATGACATCCAAGGTACACTTGTCTCTGCATTTACAGGAGCGTTGGCAATATTGAAACCACCAGGTAAGTGTGATGCGGGTTCAAGAGTGTATCCTAAGCATAGCTACAAATTTCCAAAGTGCAAATCAAACAGAGGCTGCGCAAAACGTTGCTATGTGCACAAACAAAGTGCTACCAAAATTTTTTGGAGGACAAAATAATAAACAAACGTTTTTTGGGTTCAACCCTTTTTCAATGCACCATGACCATGACATGGTGCATTGAAAAAGGGTTGTACCCGAAACGTTTATTTATTAGTTTGTCCTCCAATAAATTTTGGTAGCACTTTGTTTGTGCACATAGCCACATTTTGCGCAGCCTCTATTTGTTTGATTTGTACTGTGGATTGTCACTGTTTGAGCAGCAGTGAGAGGCTTTGCTGCATTTGTGAGTACTATTTTTCCTGATGTGTTTTTTTTGCTATATCTGGATTTTTTTATTCCGTTCCTCATACCTTGTTTTGTGTTGCCACACTGATAAATTACCAAAGTGATCAGTGTGGCCCGGGATAACACCACCTGCCCAGAAGAGGGGGTGAGCTCAGGAGATAACAGGAGCACTACAAGGCAGAGGTCTGCCACCTCCACTGCCTTGTTCCGTCCAGCAGGCCTCAGACATGTCCTTTGCGAGTAGCACCTGTCCCTGATAGGGAAGGTCAGTCCCAAGTAGTGTCAGGTTGTTGTTCAGGTCAAAATATGTCAGTTGCAAGAAATGGCAGATGGGCTTGCAATTTAAGCTTTATTTCCCACAAAATCTGAGGAGCTCCTCCAGTATATGACTTGTTCGGTCAGCAGCCCCTTACCTGCTTTTTTTTTTTTCAGCCCTCCAAGGTAGGCAACTGTCTCTAAAGCTAAAGTTTTTGAATGAGACAGTTGTCTCAAAGTGATGCATGTCCCATTGAGGATACAGGAAAAAGTTAGGATGGATTGATCAAATAGGGGAGGGAATTCGAATGGAACATGGGTTTACTAAGGAAGCAAGAATAGAAAGAGAACAAGGAAAGGCATACACGGTCTAAAACTTTAACTGTAACTGTAACTACAAAATATTTAACTTGAAACTGTCATCAACTAGACAAACATAAGTGTACAAGTCCCTTGTGGTCCCAAGGCAGGTGGTAAACTGTATTGTATACTTTATTAATTAATGTAGAGTATTGACTTGATGTCTGTTGTGTGCATGCTGTTTTATTTGCCTTCTAATTTCTCCTATTGATTTCTCTTCAGTCCATGTCACAAAGCCATTCAAATGGAAGTATCTCTCCTCACCAGGTGTTTGACACACAGTATGAAAGGTAATGTTTTATATTTTGCATGTTGAACAGATAGCAGAGTTGAAGTACAATCTACGACTGCAAAATTAAAACAAGGATTTGAGTAAAGTATTTTTTGTAAAATGTAATATATGTCAGAATGCTTATTATAAGGGAGTACAAAAACATGCCATACTTACGGTATTCTGTCATCATTATTAAATCAGTACCATAAACCAAAAAAAAAAATGACCTCAAAGGGAAGAAATGTATCGAATCATGGCCATTTCTGCATTTCAAACACGTTTTGTTAGAATTGTATGTCGTTTTAACCGTTCGTACAGCGCTGCGGAATATGTTGACTTTATATAAATAATTGTAATTTAGTTTTCCCTTAATGCAAATATCTCTTTGTAGGAGTTTGTTCTTTTTAATAACCTGCAGATATCCCAGAAGCTTAAAGTACTATGTAAGAAACTACACATAATTTTTTTTTTTTTTTCTACTTTACCACGTTTTGAGGATTAAATAAAGTTTTTATTGTGTTTGTGGCCGAAAGTATGTAGACACTTTACCATCACATTTATATGGGCTTACGTAGGTTGTTGTTCTTTTCGCTAGAACAGCTGCCCCCCTTCGGGAAGGCTTTCCATTAGATTTTGGATTGTGCCTTTATGACTTTGTACCCATTCAACCAAAATAGCATTTGTAAGGTCAGGCACTGATGTTGCACAAGAACATCTGGTTAACGTTTGGCATTCCAGTTCATCCCCAGTGTGTTTAGTGGGGTTCAAATCACGGTCTCCAAGCCCGACTCTTCAAAGCGGATCTACATGGACCTTGGAACTGTAGTAGCTTATACCAAACTATAAGTCTGCTTTACCAAATGTTAACGCAGATACTATGCATTCCATTAGCTAGCATTCAACACTGAGATTCTGCCATCAGAGTGCCTGATAGTGACGTGTAATTCATCATTTGAAAGAACACGTTTCACTGCTTCAAAGTCTAGTGGTGCTGTGCTTTATGCCATTGCACCTGGCACTTGGCATTGCAGATGTTGAGCTGACACTTGTATACATCTACTCGGTCATGGAAACTAATTTTTATGAATCTCCCAACTCCCAAAATTCCTGTGTGTGTGTGTGTGTGTGTATATGTAGATATATGTAGATAGATATATGTAGATAGATATATATATATATATATATATATATATATATATATATATATATATATATATATATATATATATATATAGATAGATAGATAGATAGATAGATAGATAGATAGATATAGATATATAGATAGATAGATAGATATATATATAGATATATATATAGATATATAGATATAGATTTAGATAGATCTAGATATCTATGTGTGTGCGTGTATTTTTCTTGGTAATGTATGTCTTTTCATCTTTCCCAGGGCCTTGCAGGAGAGTATTCTTGCCAACTCTCAGAGTATACAATCCAACCTCAGTAGCCATTCTCAGAGCTTTGACAAAGACTTGCAGATTGCCATGGAATTGTCTGCCAAGGAAATAGAGGAGCAGGAGAAACGTCGTCTTGAGGAGGAAGCCCAGCTGGAGGAGATCTTAAAACTCTCTCTCATGGAGAAATAGGCCATACAGCAAATCGAGAAGAACCTCTGATTATATGGGTCAGGCACTCACCTTTTTAAAACCAGCAGCTTTTTGCAGGCTTTGAGGGACAAGACATCACTCCACAGACTCTGTATCTACCAAAGAACTGAGACGTTTTTGATATATTTTATATAATTTTTTTTCTTTGCTTTTATAATACTTTCAGGCCGGAGGATATATCCTCGTTCATTTGTTTGTTTTGGGTTTTTTTTTTTGGCGAGGGAGGGGTTGTTTTATTTATTATAATTTTTTTTCCAGTATGAGGTTATGCTACCTTTTTTTGACCAATCTTAATCAGAGGACTTGGCATTGATGTAAACACTGTAACTTTTCTCATCCAATTTTTTTTTCTGTTCTTTTTTCACATGAAAATCCATGAAATGCCAGTGTGTCTTACGCACAGAAGTGCATTTTCTCTCAGTAAAAGACAAATGCCTCCATATTTAAACATCAGGTGATAATTCTGTAGCCATGGGTGGATCACATATGTGTTTCTGATCCATCTTTTTAACATTTGTGTTGTTCACAATGTCAGATTCTGTCATGGACACAGGAAGTAGGAGAAAATGAGCACAGCCTCAAATTAATGGTGTTCCTTTTGGTGTTTACAGCACACCAGTACCCTTTTGTGTGCACAAAATAAAGGTATACCATGGATTTTAGACTGTGCTTGACCATTATTACACCTCTCCAACTGGTTTTGCAGAGTTATTTAATGCAATATTCTTGCAGGAGAGCACTGTCCACTAGCCTATCACTGTCCTGTCAATGACAGTTCTGCTCTAAAATGGCAGCCATCTCTGTGCTGTAAATTATTTTGATATACTTCATATTTAATAGTTTAAATCTAGAATTCTAAATGATTGTCTAGTTTTTTTTTAATGTTTTTCTTTTTTAAATGTATAAATAGATTAAGTTTCTTAAGTGAAAGAAACTTGGACCTTAAATTGCTAATTCTTATTTATTTTTGGCTCATTGTACATATTTTTTTTTTCCCCCTTCTCTGAAATGTTTAAACTTAAAGGATTTAGGGAAAAACCCTTAGTTATTAATAAATCTAAGTATATAATTAAAGAACAGATCATAATCCTTTTAAAATTTTCAGTAAATGCATTGGTTTAGACCATTTGATATCCCATCCTGTGATCATGCAGGCCATGCTAATAACCTGATCTCTGAAAGACTGCTTTTTTTAACCAGTGATCAATAATCATGTTTGGGAAATTGACAGAAGTCATTGCACCATCTGCTATTGAATAGTTTCAGGGATGTTCTCAACATGCCCTTGGCACTAGACTGGATGCAAATACTATTAATATAGATTTGTGCTATTCCACAGTTACATGAGAATAACTATTTTGGTGCTACAGATAGGATAATTTGGAGTGCTTTTTATTCCAGACTTAATATACTATTCACTGGGAATGCACTCTTAAAAGGGAATATCTATGAAATATATTTTTGCTTTTTTATTAAAGCATGGTGGATTGCACCTTTTTTAAATAGTGGAATTAAATTTATTAATATAATGTTTGCAATATGTCAATGCAAGGTCCCCATTGAGAGGCAGCATTTACAGTCACTCTATGGTTCAGCAAAACACCCTTAAAATAATTAAAAAGGTTCAACACAACTTTTTTTATACATTTCATTTCCCCTCTCAGAATATATAGTGGTATAACATATATATTTTTTTCTGCTGTAAGATATTGATCTAATCACTGTAATGCAACTGATGGATTTCATAATCTTGATATGTAAACAAACCTCTGTTTAGGACAGGTTCCAAGCCATGCAGAAGAAATGTATATGTAAGCAGGAATGTTGTGTGTTGCTGTCAATTCTGACAGAGTTGACTAATCCAGGTGTTCAGATATGTTGTATATGGAGTGCATGGTGTATGAATAAAGTAGTTGTACAAATGTTTTAATCTAGTTCTGCCCCAGAGTGTGTCCATTTTTTTTCCCTTTATAATATGTGATTAGCACACTATCTGGGTTATTCACTTAAGTGAGCATTCAAGGTGATTTCAAAGTAAATTTGAAATTTAAGGTCAAAATAGCCAAAGTGGAAAAATTCAGTGATTGTATATATCTTGCTGCAGATTTTGGCACCATCATTATCACTGGTGGGTATGCTAATTTAAACCATCAAGTTTATTAACTAAAGTTATCTGTTGGGACTTTGAAATCTAGTCTTAAATAGCACTACTGGAATAATTATATGTCAGCGATTTTAAACTAAAGTGTAAAATTTTTAATTAACTTTAATTCCCAATAATTCACACATTAGTGAACAAATTAGTTTAACCACACAATTATATATTGACTAACTTATTATATACTTTTTTTTGCTGAGTATATTACATATGGACATTTACTTTTCTCATAAAAAAATATGAATATTTAGAACACACATGTTGGTTGGGGTGTTTAAATAAAAATATGCATTTTGTCAGATATTAGTTACGATGGAATGTTATGAAAGAAACAGTTGTGTGAACGAACACACCCACCACCCACCACCTCTATCCCATCGTGTGTGTGTGTGTATGTATATATATACATTACATACACACACACACACACACACACACACCTAAATTGTAATGGTCATTGTTCTAACCGCCTATAAGTGAATCTATTCAACCTTGGACAGCATTGATTGGTTTGTAGTGCTGCACTCTCAGCTTATTACTACATTCCAAGAATGGATGGATGGGCATTTAATAATGTGATGGTGTTACTTTTTACTGTGGCTGCAGGGAATGGGGTTAATAATGTGATGGTGTTACTTATTACTGTGGCTGCAGGGAATGGGGTTAGACAGCATGTCAGTACAAGCCTGCATATTGTCAAACTGGTCCAAATCCGTTTTCACAAAAAACATGGTGAGTGTGCCCATAGATGTATTTTGACCCTTTAATAAGTTTCAAGGTTCTGTCATGTGTAGCATTTCTGGGACACATCAATCAATGCTTTCCTCTTGGAATTTTACTGACACTGGATGTTCTCATGCTGGGTGTGAGGACGTTCAGCGCATGTAGGTGACCTGGAGTCCATTAGCATCCAGGAAGTGCCTCTAGTGGCTGTCTGGTAGACCACCATTAGAGGCTGTTTTAGTGCTACAATTTAAACACTGCACTTTCTCAAAAACTCTCAAAAAAAAAAAACGATTTACATTGCAGGACTAAGTGGGACATGGACATTGCACCCAGACCATTTCAGTTAGTAGCAGCTCAATGAACAGCCAGCAGGCACATTTTTCTTGATCACAATGTAGACAACCAATATATTCATAAAATTCATTAGTTGCCACCTGCCTTCAAGGTTCTCTGTGTTCGCGGCATCATACTGGACTCCCTTACGCCTGGCAGCAAAGAGACCATGCAAATATGGCAGTGTGGGGAAGGGTGCGGCCAGGAGATGCTTTATAGCAATCCAAAGATTGTACACGTCAAAGAAATGTTCAACAAACAAAATAGAATGCTTATGAACTTTGCCACCATGAAAGTGCACCCTAGTCCAATTTTTGACTGCGTCAGATGACTTTCCACTAACTAACTAACTTGTCCCAGCCTCCCCTTCTGCACCTGTCTGAAATACTATTATGAAGATGGTGATAACTCCTGGAAAGAGTTTCCCCTGGATGGGTCAAATTAAACAGAGGAAAACATTAGAGGGGTTTCCTTATGATTTGTATGAAAACTCTGCGGTTTCATTACTTTCTAGATCTTCTCCAACTTATTCAGGAAAACCTACAGACCGGGACCGAAAGGAGGATCAGAGCCCAACCTTTGTTTCAATCCCCAACCCTGATGTTATCGAAACCATTCAGACTATGCCCCACCTTCTGCAAAAAGTCCCACTCAGCAGATGGCGGCATGTACCCTGCAACCTGGCACATTACCACTACCACTTTAATTCATGAGCGAGTACTCCTGGACAGTGAGGAAAGATAATTCCATGAAGTATACTGCTATTTCCAGAAGACAGTGCCAGAGTCTGAGTTTCTGATCTTTGAGCTCTACATACTCCAGAATTACTTCTAGTGGCAGGAATATGATGGCAAAAGGAAGTACATGGCTCAACACCTTGCTAAAACTGAAGTGGTCTTTTTCACGGTACAGAACCTGCATTGGTTGTGGCCATTTGCAGATAGAATTTTGAAACACGAATATCTACCAGAAACGGAAGATGTTTTGACCACGCATATTCCTTTGCGGAAGAAGCATTTTTTTCCTTTTCTACTATTAAGCCTGTGGTCATCGCTTCATGCTCCTGGCCAAGGTGCTGGTTGTACGCACCATGCTTGGCAAAGCTGATCTGCGATGTCCATGTTCAATTAGCCCAAATGATCCTGAAATCTAGCTGTATGATTCTTTTGTCAATCAGCATCCCAGCATTTTTGTTATATTTGATGACCAGTTCTACCCATACTTTCTTACAGAAGCTATGCAATAGTGTTGCCTTGGACAAGTGAAGTGGATCAGTAGACAGGGTGTGGAATGAGGTTATTCTTTGATTAGAAACCTTTAATGCATGAGTTTAGTAATTAGTAAACCTGCGCCATCTTCAATGAAGCGGACCTCTGTATTTGCTTGTAGTGGACTATTGTCTGAGTTCCACTTTTGTCTCTCCCATCAGAGACCTTTTTGTGCAAATATGCCAGTCCTGGGCCAGTAAGAGACTCATTTGCATATGAGTTTCTGGTGGGTGTTTTTTATTGCTGTATCCTAGATACAATGAAATGACAACGTCAATACAAACAAGAGATTAGTGCAATGATAATGTGGAATTCTTTAAAACATGTTTGTTTATAACATCAGCATGGCTGTTGACTAGACTGAGAGTTGTTGGGAATTTCACTTTTCTTTTTTTTTTTGAATACTTTATTTTTGATGTGCATGTTGTACATAGCAATAACATACGCCACAACAGCGTGTCTGAGGGTGTGCTTAAATTGAACAGTGGCATGAAGAACTGCACATTTTTATATATATACTTATAACAATCATCAGTGTGGCTAAACAGTGGCATCTTTAAAGTAAAGTGAAAAACTTAACATTTAACAGTGCTAGGCCAGTTATACTATCAGTGCTAACTCAGTTGTGTACATTTTTTTTTTTTTAATTTCTTTATTTTTGTTCCAGCATCCGTAACGGCATCAAAAAATACAGTAGATGGCCCACGCAGGGGCCTTTTATATACATGTTATACAGTGTTTTAACAGGATGTATATCGTGCCATTACACATGAATATAAAGGATTATGCCGTTCGGCGCTGGTTTTCAGTAATCCGGGCGTTGTTAGCCCAAGTATAACATACAACAAAATAAAAAAATAAAAAATAAAACTAGATGACTATTGACATGGTTATGGAAGTTCAGTACTACATTTCACATCGTATTTACCAGTTAACTTTATGTGGGTCTGGGATTCTGTTGGTGGGCGCGGAGTTTCTGTGTTTACTAGGTAGTTCTCGTTACATTAACACAGTTGCCTCTCGCCTTTTGCGTCTTAGTGTCTTATTCTACCCAGTTGGGGCTGTCTTGCCGGTCTGGTATGTCAAGCCAGCTGAGGTACTGAGCGGTCGTTTCGGAAGGGGGTAGGATAGGGTAGGGTGAGAGTTACGGTTGAGGGGGGTGGTTATAGGAGGTGGAGGTATTTTGCCAGTTGGGGCGCCCGGCAGGCGGAAGCACGCCGAGCCGCAGCTCGCGATTCTCAGTTATTTTGGAATTATTCATTGGTGTAAATTTCCCATGGCTGCCAGATTTTTTGGAATGATTTTTCTGTGTGTCTTATTTGGGCAGTCAGTTTGTCCATCAGATAAGTATCTTTGATTTTAACTATCACGTCATTGTCAGTGGGGACCGTGGGCTGTAGCCACTTTTGTGCCAGTGCCCTTCTAGCCGCCAGTGTAAGTTTGTTTAGTAGTTGTTGTTCTTTTTTAGAAAGGCAGTCATTTGGTCTGGATAGGAGGATCGCCCCCGGGAACTAGGTCTATGTGTCGTATGAGGACCTCTTGGAGTAGTGATTGGATTCTTTTCCAAAATTTAGTCACCTCAGGGCATTCCCACCACATGTGGATGAAGGTGCCCTTGCCGCCGCATCCCTTCCAACATGTGTCTGTCGTTGTTTTCCCCATCTTATAGAGTTGAGCAGGTGTGGTGTACCACCTCATGAGCATCTTATAGGCTTGCTCCTGATGTAGCACACATATCGATGTCTTTGATGTTGCTTCCCATATGTCTACCCAGTCCTCTCCTTCTATTGCTCCCCCTAAGTCTGTTTCCCACTGGCGTATGTAATTTGGGTCTGCGGCTCCCCTGTCTGGGGCACTGAGCTGAGCATAAATTGTTGTAATCATCCCTTTTTGGATTGTTTCGGCGTCGCATAGCCGTTCATAAAATGTCATAGGGGTCTGGGCTGCTTTCTTTATGTTCGGGAGTTTGGCAAAGTCACGCAACTGCATGTGGCGGAAGACGTCCTTGGTCGTTAGGGGTGCAGTAGTTTGTAGGGTTTCAAAGGATTTGAAGGAGTCCCCTATGTACATGTGTTTATATCTTTGCATTCCTGTGCTTTCTATCCCCCTGAAGTCTCGAGCGCTCAGCCCGGGCCCAAACGCTTTGTTCCGTAGGTACGGAGTCAGCGGTGAGGGTGTATGTTTCAGGGCGAATTTAGTGGCTGTCAAGTCCCAGATCCTAACAGAGTTGAGGATCGCGGGGCAAGATGTTTGTAATGATGGTCGGTCCTGTTTAGGCACCCAAATCCAAAATTGAGGGAGGTCAGTGTGCATTAGTTTTGTCTCGAGGTCGACCCATCTATGTGCGCCCTCCGGTGTATGCCATGCTACTATCTGGGCCAGTTGGGCTGCGAGGTAATAATGATAGAGGTTCGGGAGTCCCAGTCCTCCCTTCGCTTTAGGTCGGTATAAAGTCTGTCGAGCTATCCTGTGTCTTTTTTGTGCCCAGATGAAGTTGTCTATGTGTGTTTGTAGTGTTTGTAGGTTTTGTTTTGTGACTTTGGTTGGAAGGGCTTGAAATAGAAACAAGATACGTGGGAGCAGCGTCATTTTGACTGCATGCATCCTACCAATCCACGATATGGGCCTCTCATGCCATTTTTCTAGGTCCCTACAGAGCGCCTGGATGGTGGGCGTGTAATTGGCGCTGAATAGCTTCTCTGGGTCTGCCGTGAGTTTTACCCCAAGGTATTTGAAATCAGATCGTGTGAGTTTGAGGGGGTAGGTGTTTTTTATGTTGTCCATCCCTGCCTTGTCCATTTCTATTGGCATGGCTACCGTTTTGTCTAGATTGATTTTGTAGCCTGATACGTTGCCATATTCTTCCAGTATTGTCACCAGTCGGGGCAGGGATTGAGCGGGTTTGGTTAGTGTGACCAGGACGTCATCTGCATATGCAGAGACTTTGAACTCTTCACCTCCTACCTGTACACCCGAGATGTTCTCGTCCTCTCTTATCCTCTGCAGGAGAGGCTCTAACGAGAGGACGAAGAGTAGGGGGGAGAGGGGGCAGCCCTGTCTTGTGCCGTTGGTTGTCGTGAACGGGGTCGGGATCGCACCCGGCACTTTGGTCTGCGCCCTCGGTTGGGCATAAAGGGCTTTGATTCCCCTTATAAAGGCTTCTGGCATCTGTAGTCGTTCGAGTAGTGTAAATAGATAGTGCCATTGCACTCTGTCGAACGCCTTCTCCGCGTCCAGGGAAAGGATCAGAGAAGGCGTTCGAGATCTCACCGCCCACCATATGATGTCTGCCCCCCTCCTGGTGTTTTCGTACAATTGTCTTGTTGGTACAAAACCGACCTGGTCCGGGTGGACTAGCATGCCCAGGAGTTGGTTAAGTCTTGTGGCTAAAATTTTCGCGAAAATCTTAACGTCAAAGTTAATCAGGGAAATGGGTCTGTAGTTGGAGGGTTCAGTTGGGTCTCTCCCTGGTTTAGGTATAAGCGCTATATCAGCCGTGAGCATATCTGAATCCACTCTGCGTACATTTTCACTAGGCTGGGCGTCAATACGTCTCTAAAGACCTTATAGTATGTGCCGTCAAAGCCGTCTGGTAGTTGTGTACATTTTTAATATGTTTAGAAAGGTCGATCATGGTGAAATCATGCAGCCTACACCTGCCAGGAGTGTTTAACCCCTTAAGGACCAAACTTCTGGAATAAAAGGGAATCGTGACATGTCACACATGTCGTGTGTCCTTAAGGGGTTAAGTAGTTATGTCATCAGAGTAAGTTATATAATCAACGTTTGACTAAGCATGACTAACTAGGCTAGTGTATAGTTTGTGCAGGCTTTATAAACAGGCTTATCAAGCTATGTGGGGAGTTAACAGCATGCAGTATAAGCCTCAGGAAACCATATTAGCTGACCTTCAAAGACAATGCAATCATATACTTAGGGAGTGTGTTCAAGGTAATTCTCTGAGTTTAGGTTAGCATGTAATTCAAATGTCCCAGGGGATGTGCGACAGTCCTCTTTGGCAGCATGGTCGTGGTGGTGTGGTAGTTGTCCAAGCCGCTATGTGGCAGTGAGAGTCAGCCGACCCCCGTGTCCAGAAAAGGTTAAAGGCCGCCGTTATGCGGTCCCCATGGGGGGGATTCACTTGTCTGCTGTGCTGGTAGTGGTTGGAAGGGTAAGGGCCCAGGGGCCCAGTCATTGGCCGCCATCTTGGCTTCTGGGAGTGGAAGGCTTGTGGCCTCTGAGGCTTGTAGGGTCATGTGGCCCTGTGGATTTTGGACCGGGATGACCCCCGCCGGTCCCTGGGGGGGGGGAACAAGGGCCCTTGATCGGCATGGTAACTCGTTGTGGCGGAGGGTGAGCGGCCGTCTCTCCCGCGCACGCCATGTGAGTAGGCCTCGATCGCCTGATCAGTGAATGTAGCTTGTTGTGCCGCTTGCGGGGTATCATGCTGCTTCGCCTGATGTCCCCTTTTGGTTACTGGCTGTTGTGGCCCGTTTAGTTGCTTTTTACGTCGTGGATATTTCTGGGGCTCTACCTGTTACTGGACCATAATAATGGACGTATGACACCATTGTGGGCTGGGTGACCCCCTCCCTCTGGCAACATGGCTACTGTAGCGGAGTGCAGTATTAGAATCCACGATCTCCGCTGGTATAACAGGTACATCCACAGTCAGCGCTGAAAAGTAAGGCATTATCCCCAATCCTCCCAATAACCGGACGAAACACAGTTTGGGAGTCAACTAACTGACTTTATTCACAGTGTGCATATTTATACAGTTCCCCATGCAAGGGGTTTCCATACAGTTACTTCAGGGGATTTCTCCCATCATGCAGCATAATTCTCCCAACAGGCTTCGCTGCACGAGAGGGATACTCCCACTAAATGGACGATTAAGTGGATTATCCCCTCGTGCAGCAGAACTGACAATCTACATTAAAATACAGTTTTAGAGTTTTATTCGGCAGATTAATGTGACCGAACGTTCGGTAGATAGCTGGGGGCTGAGCGCATCTTTTGGGAGAATACCGCTCAGCTCCCAGCTCAACTGACCGAGCGCCGCATGAAATACATTTAACCATCGAGTTCGGCTTAAAACTACCGAACACCGACGGTGAACATAATGTGAGTAGAGCGGAACTCCCGCGGTATTCGTATCATCGAGTAGCCGTTTTTAGTTCCAGGCACTCGACGACCGAACACCGCTGGAGAGACAAAGGATCCAAGATGGCCGACCGCCGCATGGTCAGTAGTCGAACGACGGCCACCTAGGAGAGCCTTTAATTACCGATTGCAACATTGTTGCAATCGGTTAATGAGCGCCACACGCCTCTAAGTGTGTGGTCCACCTGGGGAGCCCGTATTCGTTTGGCGAACGGCCCGGATAGCCGCGATTCGTCAAACGAAGTGTTTGCAGGCTGGTAGCTTAGGGCTGCCAGCATGCGAACGGCCACAGTAAAATATACACATACACAATATATACAGTCCCCCCTACAGCCTACGGACAACCTTGGTACAGCATAGTCCAGAAGTGGCTAGGTTTGCCACAGCTACCAATGAGTATCCTGCTGGCTCTACGGTGTCCTGTAGGATTAATGCTGAGGGTGACCCCCTCCTGCTTCCTACACTAATGCTCCGGCAATGTCCTGTTATTATCATACCAAGGGGGAACCCCTCCTATAGTCTGCACTGCTGGACCTGCAGCGTCCTGGGTATACCCGTAAAAGAGGGTACCCCTCCAACTGATTGAGCTACTGTTCTTACGGTGCCCTGCTATACGCAGATACTGAGGGTGACCCCCTCCTGTGGACTATTCTGCTGGACCTACAGGGTCCCTTTATAACCATAATGAGGGTGACCCCCTCTTGCTGACTGCACTACTGGGTGTACAGACCTCTGATACCACACTGAGGGTGACCCCCTCTTACCTACAGCACTGCTGGATCTGCAATGCCCGGTTATGGTTATATGAGGGTGACCCCCTCCTGCCGTCTGCACTGCTGGACCGGCAATGTCTGGTTACTTTATTATATGGCTAACCACTACGGTACTACTGTACCTACAGTGTCTGATTATGTTCAGACTGAGGGTGACCCCCTCCCCTGCTGGCCTATACTGCATGGTATGCTTGTGCTTGTTGGGTGACCCCCACTTGCACGCTGGGTGACCCCCAGCTGGCCGCCCCAGGTATCATTCCGACAGTGTTACCTCTATGGCAGTATTGCAATCACGACCGAAGGACAAATCTCCCGCACCCAGAAGGTCACTTGGCTTGTCCTCATGCCACCCTGCTGACCTCACTGCCAGAAACCATCAGTACCCTACAGGGGACACTCCACCGGCCATCCTAAACGCTGCACCAAGCACCCCTGGTACGCGTTGGTTAATGGATGGATTCATCAAGAGGATCAGTCTCCATGACGGAGTCCGGAAAGGACCCCGCAAACACCTGATACAGGGTTTGCACTCTACCTGGGACTAACCACTGGATGTCGATAACACGCGGACACAGATGTTTCCTCGGGACAAACGGCGCGTTACAGCTTGGAAAGCGGAGAAGACTAAATTCCCTTTGGGAATGGACCGATATGACTCATAGGTATCGCCTAGTTGGTGAGAAAAGAAGGAATAAGGGTGCGCCTAAAACAAGTGAAAATAACAAATAATAATATAAGAATAGGAATATAAAAATAAGAGTAGCAGCAGTGACAAATCGTCCGAAAAAATTTCAAATATAATATAAAAATTGGAATAACAACGGTACCTAATAGTCCAAATATAAAATGTCCAAATGTGTAAATGGTGGTCCTAGTGGTCCATCAAAAGGGTATGTAGCGTCCCGAATGTATATCTGTAGTTTGAAGATGAATATGCAGGGAGAACAGAAGAGAGAGAAAACTCCAATGGTGTAGTATGAAAACAAAATATGGATATTGTGTAAATAATAGTAGAACTACTCACAATATTCAGAGCTTAAATCCAGCTCTGGTATGGATAGCGTGAAGTGGAATAATCCCCTCTCAAGGATATGTGGTGCTCCTCTTTGGTCCTTTAGTAAAATGAAAAACCAACGATAGTTAGGTCTGGATAAAATAAACTTGCGTAGAATAAAATAGCAAATAATATAATACTGAAGTGAAAAGAGGAATGTGGCAAACCAGTGTATAATAGCCAAATATTCCTTTAATAACACTTTGATTTTAAAAAAAAAAGGTTTCTATACGCGTTTCGCCACAATAGGCTTCATCAAGTAGAAACATATAAAAAGAATAAAAAAAAAATAAAATAAATTATGGACATTTTAATTGTGTATTTTATATATTAAAGATTTTTTTGGTCACTTTTTTTCGTTTGTGCCAATAATCTTTACATACACTTTATCCTTCACCTGGCATTTCTCTCCCTGGGACTCCAAGCAATCCTTGGTGGGGATTATTCCACCTACGCTATCATCAAGGAGTAGTCAGCCTGCTCCACACTTGTGAGTACCATTTTATTCTTTTATTTTATATATTTATTATTTTATACAGAGAACACTATTGGTTGTGTCTTTTTGTCTCTTTGAGTGGCATTTTTTCCTCTGAAGAAAAGAATAAGCTGCTGTATATCCTACAAGCGGGGATCTAAACCACTGTACGCGTTCCACACTAGAGCTAGCTATAGCTCTACCAAATGTGAGTGCTATACTTTTCTTACTCAATTTGTCACACTTTAGTGAATATATTACACTATTTTGGAATTTTTTTTTATCTTTTCATATTATTGGATTTACCTGTGGAAGGACGACGAGGACATCGTTCCCCATCCAGTATTATATAGACTATTCTACCTAAAGAAGATTTATCCAGCTAAGACTTTACTTATTTTATTTGGACTTTTTCTTATTTGGACTATTTATTTACTCTTTTATTGGCGCAGCTTTTATTTATTTTTTATTCTTATTGTGTTTTAAGGGTTTTGAGGGATTCCCTTTTAAAGTTGCTGCCTTGTTCTGGTTTTAAGCGCTAACCCTTTTTCTCTATTTTTTATATAAAAAGAATCGCCTAGTTGGTTTCTACCCCTGAGAACTGCAAAACGGCCCCTGTCCAAGCTGGACATCAAACTGGCGGATTTGGCATCCAAGTGCTGGGTCTGCTCTCCGGAGTTACCCTCACGTACAAATTGAGCTGACACGTCTCTATTCATAGGGTTCTCCTTAACTAGCCCCAGAGGTCTCTTGGACCGTGCCCGGACTCAGGATCAAGGTTGCGGAACCTTGGACCATTCCATGAGCGATACGCATGACCAAAGAGGCGTCCATTCCAAAGTTGCCATGCTGGGCGAAGGGTGCGTGGAGTGAACTCCCGCCCTATCCCCACGCTACATGCTCCCAATGCACATGTTGCCTGTGGACACTTCGAGACGGAGGGCGCTCATCCCCTCAGAGAGCGGCTCGGCGTGGACGATTGGTTCTCTCCCTCAACTAGACATGAGAAACCCACATGGATTTCACCATCAACATGGACATATTGAATCTGACTCACTACCAGGCAACCCAGTTTCTGGTCTTTCATAGAATATTCGGTCCAGGCGGTGCTCCGCCTCCCGAGGACCAAGATGTCAGTCTTCAAGGAAAATACCAGGCATATGCTCCGCAACCCGCGGGTCACACTTAGGGGCCCAACCTGGTCGATTGACCGGTTGTTATTCGCCATCGAGGCCATACCTCCAGGATCCGCTACTATCAGCCGCTCCAACATGACGCTTTCTCGGGTTTTCGGCCTGGTACGACCGAATCATGTGACCTCGGACAAAGCTCATCTAAAACTTAATTGATGACTCCGACATAGGGGGACCTGGCCTACCTAGGAGTTTCGGACCCTAACCAACTTCGGCCTGGACTCTGGAGTCCGGAGGAGGGACCTCTTCGTGCCAACTGCATGGAACTACCTGCAGGTTTGTTCAACATTCACAGCTTTCCCAGGGGAAGTAGTACTGCTCGCTACCTTCCGGCGTGGACTTATCACTGGTTGCCCACTACGGACTGCAGTCGGATCTCGCGTAGGATCGCGATCTATAGCGTCTGGACAAGTATTCGTCATTTGTGACAGAATGTCTGCGGGACAAGACACTCATGTGGCGAGCGGCTTCACCCGACCATGGAGAGACCCCAATGATTGGTTGCCTCACCCTCTGGAGTCTTGAGTACGGGCATGATTAAATTCGGTGCGAACCGCCATACGGAGCGGTTCTCCAGCTGGCTGCCGAACCCTCGGCGAGGCACGCGTTTTCCAAGCGTGGTCTGCTTCGAGGCGTACGCATCCCCTTTACCTCCAGGATACTTTGGGCTTTGCTTCAGACCGAATTCCTGGGAGTGTTGTTTCGCCTGGCCACACCACTTCGGAGGAGTCCTCCATGCTTTCCCCTTTTTGAGTTTGCCATGGGAAAGCAATCTACGACTCCCTGTCTCTTAATGTCCTGTGTGGGTTCCACAGGGGTAGCCTGCCACGACTGGTGTCTGGAGAGATGTTTGGGTCCCTAGGGCGGTCTTTATTATGGCTGTCCCCATTGTCTTGCTGAGTTGCCCTCTCAGGGTAGGATCGTATGGGGCCATTCACGTCCTATGTCAGCTAGTGGACGACTCGTGCGTTTTCTCAAGATTCTGGCATTGGTAAGAATCTCTTGGTCTGCAGTCTACCAAGAGGTGCATACCTTACGGGAGCCCTATCTCTCGCTATTCCTCAATTCTAGTGGTATCGTGTGTTCTGCATTTCCTTGAGAAATGACCTGATGACAAGGACTTGCCTTGCATCAGTTTTTCCGCTTACGGTTTTCCCCAGTACATCTTGTATTTCATGGCGTTCTGACGTCATGGTATCGATGTAGTGTCTTCTTCCTTCTTGCCGTTCAGTACATCGGTTTCTGCTCCACACATATTTCATTTCTATTTGTCCTCTGTGTTGTACCCCTATTCTCCGGATAGGCCACAGTTATGACAGGTTGTACACGACCATGTAGATCCAGGATCTGGTTCTTTCGTCCATCTACTCATGGACAGCTGTTGATTTCTGCGTACAGACGTTTTGGACTGTTTCTGCATCTTCGCTCGCCCGTTGGATTTGGTGGATCCTCTCATTGGCTGACCTTGAGAGTTCCTCTGGGACACTTTTTGGTTCGGGTGCTGTCACCTCAACAACTTTGGAAGCTGTTGGGTCCCTTCTGCATTTTCTCTACACCGCTGCTTGGTTTAGGAATGGGTTTTTCCATTCTCCTTTTATTTCAGTCCTCTATCTCATATTGCTTCTGGTTTTACTATTTGGGCGTTAAAATTACAAATATGAAGCCTCCTGTCCTGCCATAAAATTAGGGATTATTCTAGCCTCGGTGAGGGAATAATCTAAATTTTATTTAAGACAGGAGGCAAATATTTCCCTCCCCTTTTTTACGTTCCCTCCCTGGATTTGGGTCTTATTCTATTATAATTAATTGGGGATATTTTTATGTTTTGTGACTGTATGGTTTTACATAATAAAGGTTATTTCTATTATTCAGTGATGATTGTCCGTGTGCATTTTATTCATCATGTTTGTGTTGTAATTATGTTTCGTCAATGCCTTTTAGTTTAGGTACATACTAGATACTAGGTCTTCATAAGATCTGTAGACTTTGTTTATTCATCAGGTATTATGATGTTCAAGTGATATTGTATGGATATGACATCTTGCCTTGACAGTTTACTTTCACAATGTTTTCCTTTTTCTTGCAGTGTAATCTGTTTTCTCTCTGGGCTTGACGATTGTTTCTCTGGATGTGTCTGCTACAAGGTGGATTCGTTGGTTTCCTTGCTCTCCTGCTCGACCTCATCAAAGAAAAAGGAAGTGCCTGCTTAGGGGTTTTATACTACTGTTGCTTTGTTCTGATTGGTTGTTTTGAAAAGTTCTGTTAACTGTTTCTTTGCTGCTGGAGGTTTCAGTAAAGAAAGAAGGTAAAGCAAATATTCTCCTCCTGTCTTTAATACAATTTAGATTATTCCCTCACCGAGGCTAGAATAATCCCTAATTAGTAATAAATACAGAATTGATCACCAACAGACAAGGCTACTAACTAAACTCCAAAGTGCACCAAATAAAATCTGAATTACAAAGTTCTGGTTAAAATAGCCAAACTATGGCAGAGTTGGAGATATACAGGTGATACTCGAAAAATTAGAATATCATGCAAAAGTTCATTTATTTCAGTAATGCAATGTAAAAGGGGAAACTAATATATGAGATAGACGCATTACATGCAAAGCAAGATAGTTCAAACCGTGATTTGTGCGATGATTATGGCTTATGTTTTTTTTTGCAATTCAGCCATTTTAGCTTTATTTTTTGGAGTTGAATGAAGAGCCCCAAAACCAAGGCTCAACAAATTTCAGATGACATGTTGACCTGGCAACTAGGAATTTTGGCCTGGCGTCTCGGTGTTTGTCAGCCGTTCAGCACTGACCACACCACCCTTCCCCCTAGGCACAAGGCTGTACGGAATGGACGCTGGCGAGGGAGCCGGTATATGATGTCACTCTCGCAACGGCTCTATTAAACAGTGTGCGAGGGAGCAGAGCAAGAAGAGCTTGAAGATTACAGGATACGAGCAGTTCCACTGGATCCTAAAGAAAGGATCCATGATCCACTCCAGCTCTCTCAAAGGTAGGGAGACTGGGTGGACATAAATTAAAATAAAACAAATAATTTGGAAATGTGTTTCTGTCAGTGAGTGGCCGTGAGTAACTGCCACTATAGTTGTTACCACTGGGGGATCCAACGGGGACAATTGCCCCTCCCCCCTTCCAGTGTCTTGCTCTCCCCTGACAGTCCTGCTGGGTGCCTGCAAGGACCGAAGGGGAGATCAGTGATGTCCCTTACCGGTCCACAGGCACTTTGCCAGTAGCCGACAAGGGAGGGAGAGCTCAGCCTGCAACTCCTCTGAGTCCTCCTCTCGCAAGCACAGAGCATTGCCACGGTTACCACGGCAATGCTCCGGTTCTCGAAAGAGTGAACTCTAGCCCAGGAGCTGCAGGCTACAGTTCACTCTCACCACTAGGACCACCACGGATTACCCACTGGATCACCAGGAATTGCAGGAAATATCCCCCCTCCCTCAGCAAAGGTAAGAAGGGAGGGGGGGGGGGTATAATGTATTTCTATTTTAAATGATCAGTGTAGGGTCAGGAACACAAACATGTATTCCTGACCCTATAGTGTTAACACCACCATCTAGCCCTGCTGGGCCCCTCATACCTCCATAAATATAGCAAAATCTTACTTTATTCAAGCCTGAAGCTGTAACTCTGCATGCTGTTAGACTCAGAAAAAAAACAGTGTGCTGACATCATCAGAAGTGGTAGTCTGATCCAATCACAGTGCTTCTCCATAGGATTGTCTGAGACTGACAAAGAGGCAGATAAGGGGCAGAGCCAGCATGATTCAAACACATCCCTGGCCAATCAGCATCTCCTCACAGAGATGAATTGAATCAATGAATCTCTATGAAGAAAGTTCAGTGTCTGCATGCAGAGGGAGAAGATACTGAATGTTTGGATGCATTTTAGGCAGCCATGACCCAGGAAGGATCTCTAACAGTCATCTAAGGAGTAGCCTTTGAAGTTAGCACTAGGCTGTAATGTAAACACTGCATTTACTCTGAAAAGACAGTGTTTACAGCAAAAAGCCTGAAGGCGATGATTCTACTCACAGAACAAATTCAATAAGCTGTAGTTGTTCTGGTGACTATAGTGTCCCTTTTATAATTTAAAAAAACAAAAATGTATAGATTTATCTACCCCCAAATAACTCCCCACACACAAACTGCCCTCCAATACACACACACACACACACACACTGCCCCAATACACAAACACCGCTGCCCCCAGTACACACACACACTACTCCCCAATATATACACACATACTGCCCCCAATACACACACACATACTGACTTCCCCAAAACACTCACACACACTGTCCCCAATAAACACACACACTGCACCAATACACACACACTACTGCCCCTATTTCCTACTACTGTCCCTATTCCATGGGAGGGCACCATGGCACAGAGAGCTGTAGTGGTTATTGTGCCTTGATTGTTTCTTTAAAGGAACTCTATAGTCACCTAAATTACTTTAGCTAAATAAAGCAGTTTTAGTGTATAGATCATTGCCCTGCAATTTCACTGCTCAATTTACTGTCATTTAGGAGTTAAATCACTTTGTTTCTGTTTATGCAGCCCTAGCCACACCTCCCCTGACTATGATTGACAGAGCCTGCATGAAAAAAAAAACTGGTTTCACTTTCAAACAGATGTAATTTACCTTAAATAATTGTATATCAATCTCTAAATTGAACTTTAATCACATACAGGAGGCTCTTGCAGGGTCTAGCAAGCTATTAACTTAGCAGGGTATAAGAAAATCTTAATTAAACAGAACTTGCAATAAAGAAAGCCTAAATAGGGCTCTCTTTACAGGAAGTGTTTATGGAAGGCTGTGCAAGTCACATGCAGGGAGGTGTGACTAGGGTTCATAAACAAAGGGATTTAACTCCTAAATGGAAGAGGATTGAGCAGTGAGGCTGCAGGGGCATGTTCTATATACCATAACTGCTTCCTTAAGCTAAAGTTGTTCAGGTGACTATAGTGTCCCTTTAAATAATCTACCAGTGCCCCTCCCTAGATTATGTTCTGGATCCGCCTCTGGTTGTTACTAGGCAGTAATGTACACAGTGCAATTTCTCTGAAAAGGCATTGTTTATATTATAAAGACTGCAGGGACACAGGTGGGGCATTTTTCTGAGACGCCCAACACTTGCATGTGACAGCATTTGTGAAAGTGCACTTACTGAATGTGCCTTAATGTACTTTGGTTGGATAAACTGTGCTTTTAAACAATGATAACTTAAAGAGGCCCCCTTTGAACAATGGTAAGCCAGGCGATGCATTGAAATACTGTGTTAACTTAGATAAAGCTATACAGACACTTCTCCCTTCCCGACCGGGTTCCGTTCCTACGACCCGGTTGTAGAACGAATTGGTCGGTAAGTGAGGAGTTAAGGGATTCCCTGTTCTGATGCGTTCGTTTATGTTCAGGGAAACTTCCCCGAACATAGATATGCGCACCAGAGCAGGGAGTGCCCACGATGGCTCGCACTTCCGCCTGGTCGTAAGTGCGAGCCGTCGTAAAACAGGTAGGCCACTAAATGAGAGCACTAGTGGGTCTAATGATATCAATCAAAGTAGAAAACCATTTATTCTTTAGTTGCATAATATGTGATCAAGGGTTCAGTCTCAGAAGTGACTTTTATCAAGATATCTGAGAATGACATGTTGATTACATTATATGGTTTATTAAAAGATAAACTACATCTCAAGGAGATTGATATAAGACCAGGAGCAAAATAACAGCTCTGTAATATATATAATAGATATACGCACATATACATATAATACTGATTAAAGCCCAGCCAATTGTCACCCAAAATACACAAATAGCTCTTTGAGGGTTTGGTAAAATAAATCAAAATGGTAGATTATTTATTGCGTAGATATTTTGGTCTGGTAGTAAAGTCTGTAAAGTCTGTGTAGAAAGATAACATACTATTTAATATTTGTATGTATGCATGTATGATTGTTGGAGTAGTATTCATGGTTTATTACATATAATAAAAAACAAAAATTCATGTTTACTTTAAGTCAAAATTGGTTATAATTATCATTGTTTGAGTGATATATCATAACTTGCGTATCCAGTGTAGTAATACTGTAGTGTAAATAATACTGGCCCTTCAAGATAACGTCCTGGCATTATAGGATTTGGATAGGGATTCATTCTTGATGTAGATCACTTCGACAGTTAGTCATAAGAGGACACAGTCTGTTTTAAAGTCCTGCGTGAATTGATTGGATCTCAATCCATCGTTGTCTCTACCTTCGTCTGATGGGCTTGTAGACACACACCGCCAAAATGATCATTGCAATTAACAATATGCTTAGAATGCTTCCCAGCAATACTGAAATACAGAAACATAAGTAATGTTACAAAATAATCCTGCTGAATATTAAAATGTAGTTAAAAAAAAACTTGAGTCATATTTGGGACCACAATATTTAGTCATACCAACACTCTGGAAATGCGAGTGGATATGGCAATGCCCTTTGAAAAATAATAAAGTTATTAGAAAATTAAAAAAACGTCTCCCCCCTCCCCCCTAAAAAAAGGAAACAACACCAGTTTCCTTTTTCCATTCAATTTCACATCCCTGCAGCCTAGGCAGGTGATTTATGTACCAGCCCAACCCAAATCCCATGCATATTGGTTAACATTACCCAGCACAGCTCATATCTGATTAATAATATATACCCCTCTGAGGTGGGGCATTAATGTGGAGCAAAATGATTTCCAAATGCATGAGGGGTGGATAACTAACTGTCCAATGATAATCATAGCAATGAAAGGTATATAAGTATATGGGTGGAAACATCTTACACAGCACATCTGTGACTTCAAAAGCTTTATGTTTATTTAGTATTTTTCGTTCTTTCCATCAAATCGTGTCTCAGAAAATGCTAGAAGCATTTTGGGTTAATTTTGTTTTAACCCTGTTAAACCTAGCTCCCAGCCTGCCTTTTGTTGACATATTGAACCTGTTTCCATGTTGCTATATGATGGCCAGCAGCCCCCCAGCCCCTGCTCTTCTGACAGATCCACCCATAGAGCATCTCCAGACCATGCAAGCTACCTGCTCCCCGTCATGTACTGCGCTACTGCATGTGTGAGAACCCAGTAATGCTCCTCACATCACCACCAGCCAGCCACACGTGTACCATGTCCAGTCCCCCCTCCCCCAGCCCACCCGGGGGTATCACACTATCATAGCTCTCACCCATGTTCTGTTTGAGCAGCACGACATAGGGTCTGAACTGAGCCGGGGTGACATCCGCCTGGGCCTGGGACTCGGCCACACACATCGCCAGGGAGAGCAGCACCAGCTCCATCACCATGCCTGGGCCCCAAGTCCACCTCCTCCTCCTCCTTCCTGCACCATCAGCAGCAACAGAGAGCAGGGAGGAGGAGAGCTGTAACCTGACTGGGAGGAGACTGGACCTGCCTGCTGATTGGGGTGATACCCATAGCATCTCAGTGGGGTGATACAGCCTTCTTAATGGGGGGAAAGGGATGGGATGGAGGGGTGGGAGGGGTGTACATACATGCAGCCTTGTAATGGGGTGATGACACCTTCCTTTTAATGTATGTATGTGATGTGAGATATAAATAATTGTCTCAGAGGAGAATTTACACAATAATATATACCTCCCAGGTGTCCCTATTTAGGAGGGACAGTCCCTTTTTGGGGGCTCAAATTACTCTGTCCATCTTTTTTAACCTAATGTCCCTCTTTTCTAGGAGCTCCATATTGATGGTGTGCGGTGGAGTGTATAACAGAGCTCCATAACAATATTACTCACACTAAACTATCCTAAAAGGGTTAAACCAACCTACATGACCACTCCTGCTTACAGAAACGGTCATGGAGCAAGGAATCTGTATGAGCAGTGCTTCAGCTTGAAACCTGTATATACAGAATAATCTGCACTTTTGTGTCTGGGGCTAGTAGCATCCCCTGCAGATGTGACTGAGGCAGCCCAGAACTTTGTTCCAGGCAGCTTAATGTTAATTACGTCTGTTGTCAGCGCAAACTGCAAGGGGAAGATTTCATGTCCCCGGCCCCTGCCTCATTCCATTTCTTAATATTTGTCTGTTTTGGGGGGGTTTATCTGTAATTCCCTCAGCCACTTACTCCCTCACAAGCCCTTCCCTCCCATATCAGAGCACACACCAGCGCTCTGAACTGATGAGAATGGTCCAATCAATTCTTCTCTATGGCAAGCATTTCATTGGACCTCAGAGAGACAGGTTGAGGAAGAGCATCGCCCGGTGCTGGATTACAGGTTAGAGCTATCTCTATTTTACAGAGCTTTCAACAGTAATAATAAGGGAAGGGGACCAATGAAACATGTGCACAGGAGGGCACTGTAAAGTAAAAGGAAGAACGATAAATAAGGATTGGCGTAACCCTTTAACCTGCAATAAATCTGTTTAACCCCTTAAGGACACATAACATGTGTGACATGTCATGATTCCCTTTTATTCCAGATGTTTGGTCCTTGAGGGGTTAAATAGGATACATTGTTCTTATTCTAAATGACATTTAAATTTTAAGAAATGTTATTACTAAGTCTTCTAAAATTACTCAGAACAGCCCCACCCCTATCCATACCCCTCACTCACACTCCTAAAATGCAAGTGTCTCTCTTTGTCCATTTGAAATGCTGGAATGTTGGGAGGTATGCGGTAGATAATGCCATCTGATATAAGGTCTTTCACGAAATAGTATGTCAAGGAGACTTCACCTAGGCTAAACTAGCAGATCTGGAAACACGGACAAATAACTTCTACCAACTAGTGCACAGTAAAGTTAATTTTCACAGAAGGTGATAGAATCCTATGCGATGCAATATACAATTAGAAGTGACAGCGTTGTACAGCCCAAATGTAAGGTTGTAGATACAATATTCAATTATTCACCTCTTCATGACAGATGGCATGCTTGAACTGTCATCGGATTTGACTAATCCACGTGTCCTGAAGGGGTTAAATCCTGTAAGGAACATTAGCCCCCAGTGGGTACTATTTGTCATGGTAAAATAGAGCACATTTTTTATATTTCAATTCTGATTTATGGCTTTTCATAAATCAGGGCATATCTTGTCTTTGAACTTCAAATTGCTTGGCTCTGCAATTCTTTCTTCCAAATAACCCCTGGGCTTCCCTTGATTGAATAAGCATTTGGGGACAATTTTTTTCTAAAAAAAAATAAATAGATTTTCTAAACATGCCATTCACTTTTTTGGTATTTTAATCTTTCTTATCTTTTTTTTTTTATTTTTTATTAAATAATCAGCATTCCAAAACAAAATTCCGTATTAGAAAACTGTAATACACAATAATATTTTTAACTGTATATGACTATGTAATAAAAAATAATTTCATAGATGCCTCACTCTGCCCAGTCCCATCCAATCTAAGTCCTTTTTTCGCTGAGCTTGTTTTTAGAGTATATTCCTTGTTGGTTTTTCTTATTTGTTTGATGTGAACTTTTTTATTAAGGCAACAGCTGGATACAATATAGTTTCTTTCCCCTCTTTGTTTCTCTTTTTTTTCTGGTCACTTATCAACTTTTACATCTTTAATGTACTCATATACACACACATGTCCTGTTACATTGATGCTGCTGCATCTCGTAGAACTTTTTTTTTTGTCAATCAGTGTTTGATGAGGATTTATAGATGGCAAAGTAGTAAGGTACACTAATAAGGGATTACAAGGTTGGGTAGGGTAATATATGCAAACAAGGCAACATGTACAAATAACAGCAGAGTCCAGAGTGGAAGAACATGGAAAGAGAACATTTTACACATGTCAACTGGCATTAAGGGAGTGGGAGAGTGTTGGACATGACGAAGCAAGAAAAGAGGGGAAGGAGAAATAAAGGAGGGAGGATGAGGCAAAAGTGCGAAGGGAGAGAAAGAAAAAAGGTAGGGATTGGAGAAATAAAGGGTTGGGGGAGGTAGCCCCACACAAGGGAACACAAATATCTCATGGAGGGTCTCATGACAGATTCTCCAACCTGGCCATGTAAGAGAGCCAGGGGAGCAGGGCCGGATTAACATAGGGGCTGATGGAGCTGCAGCTCCAGGCCCAGGCCCATGGAATAGGCCCATTGTAAAAAAAAAAAAAAAGTTTTTTTTTTTTACAGACTACTCTTAGGTTTACCACCTGACTGGTATTTTAAGGCACAACTGGTATTGGAGGCTGCCTGGCCATGACGGTACTGCAGTAATACCGGCAATACAAATGCCGTATAAACGGCGATTACTCTGCAATACCAGCACCGGCCAGTAGGGGTCACTGTGTGTGGAGAGAGGCAGGGATAGGAAGTTACAGCATCTCGTTTGAGAAAGCCCCAAGAGGCGGGGCGAAACGCGTCACGTGACCACGGCATTTGACGCACACGGAAGTGACTGGGAAACATCTACCGGCAAGAGGCACCTCGAAACAGGAGTGAACAGGAGCAGAGACTCACGTTTTTAACATCTATCCCTGTTTCTGATCGATTTGGTGTGGTGAGCTTGCGGCTGGACTGACCCATTTTTATGTTTTATTACTTGGAATTCATTATTATACCAATAAATTTTTGCGTCTATAACAGTGGTCACTAAGAACTTTTTCTGCGGATCCCACGTACCCAAGGGGCTGATCCTCCCTGGGCATGATAGCCGTGAGTGGGGCTTATACCACTCTACTTTTGTGAGTTTTTTATCTATAGGGATTTTATATATATGTGTTTTATATTGTATATTTTTACTTTAATGCACTAGGAGTACCTCCTATTGTCCCCCCTCCCTGTTTTTTGTCTCCCTCATTACAGTACCCAGCCACCAACATTGACAGGCTATAAGGCTATAAGTATATGTGTGTCAGTGATTTGGGTGCACATATTTGTCTTTTGGGTCTCTGTTTTAAACACTATTTTACATTTGGAGAGTCACTGGATGATTTTATAGGTGTCTCTATATAAATTTCTCAGCGCACTAGCACTTTTCTCTTTTCTGTATTACGTGGTACCTCTTTACCAGGGTACATTGCTGGTGCTGCTTATTTTATTGTATTGGTATATAATATCATATATAATATTTTAATATATTTTTTTGTCTAGTAGGTTGAATCTTGCGCCAATTTATCTTATTTGTATACAGCATCTCCCTGCCTCTCTCTTCTCACTGATCCGTGAGAGTCCAGACAGCAGCTCCCAGCCTGCAGAGACAGACTACAGCTCAGGTATGTGAAGGATGGGGGAAAGGCAGCAGGGAGACATGTGGACACATTTCTCTCAGTGTCCCCATATCTCTCAGTGTCCCCATGACTCCCAGCCAGTGTCTGTGTCCCCATATCTCCCAGTGTCCCTATGTCTCCCAGCCAGTGTCTCAGTGTCCCCATGTCTTCCAGTGTCCCTGTGTCTCCCAACCAGTGTCTCAGTGTCCCCATGTCTCCCAGTGTCTGTGTCCCCATGTCTCTGTGTCCTTAGTGTCCCAATGTCTCCCAGTGTCCCCAAATGTCTCAGTGTCCCCATGTCTATGTCCACAAGTGCCCCATGTCTCCCAGTGTCCTCAAGTGTCTGTGTCCCCATGCCTCCCAGCCAGTGTCCCTAGTGTCTGTGTCCCTATGTCTTTCAGTGTCCCTAGTGTCTTAATTTCCCCAAATGTCTGTGTCACCATGGCTCCCAGTGTCCCCTAGTCTCCCAGTATCTGTGTCCCCATGTCTCTGTGTCCCCTTGTCTCTGTGTCCCCATGTCTCTCAGTGTCCCCTTGTCTCTCAGTGTCCCCATGTCTCTCAATGTCCCCATGTCTCCCAGTGTCCCCATGACTCCCAACCACTGTCCCCATGTCTCCCAGTGTCCCTATGTTTCCCAGCCAGTGTCCATAGTGTCTCAGTGTTCCCATGTCTCTCAGTGTCTGTGTCCCCATGTCTCTATGTCCTTAGTGTCCCCATGTCTCCCAGTGTCCCCAAATGTCTGTGTCCCCATGTCTATGTCCACAAGTGCCCCATGTCTCCCAGTGTCCCCATGTCTCTGTGTCCCCATGTCTCTCAATGTCCCCATGACTCCCAGCTAGTGTCTGTGTCCCCATGTCTCCCAGTGTCCCTATGTCTCCCAGCCAGTGTCCCAGTGTCCCCATGTCTCCCAGTGTCTGTGTCCCCATGTCTCTGTGTCCTTAGTGTCCCCAAATATCTCAATGTCATCATGCCTCCCAGTGTCCCCATGTCTGTATTCACAAGTGCCCCCATGTCTCTCAGTGTCCCCTAGTATCCTAGTGACACAGGACACACTAAGACATGGGGACACTGGGAGAAATGGGGACACAGACACTGGGAGACTAGGGGACTGGGCGACATGGGGACATTGGCACTGTGATACATAGGGACACTGATGCCAGGCTGGCCTTCCAATTCTTTGGACAGACATGCCCCCTTTCTGGGCATGTTTGCCCCTTTTGGCAGTTCTGGTCACGTGATTCGCGTCAGTGGTGCACCCTTTTACCCCGCCCATGGACACTGCTGTTATGGGGTATGGATTTACTTGAAAGATGAAAGCATTAATTAGATAAAGAGATTAGCATAGAGTATGTGTTTTCTTATAGCTGCATCCTTTGAGTTTCCCTCCAACACCAACTCCATCAGATACATGACTCTTGGGAGGTATGACTGTTTTAGTATTTTTGGTCGATAAGTTTCTGTAATTAGGCCCCATCATAATTGTCAGCACCAGGCCCACTGGGGTCTTAATCTGGCCCTGCAGGGGAGCCATGTTGCATTGAATTTATCCATCCTGTTAAGTAGAGAACCCATAGGGTGCCCTCAGAGGCACATTAGATTCAATATTAGGAGATATACCTTTGTGGAATTTTCCCCTTTTCCTCTATACCTTTGAAACCGTGTAATTTAACAAACTGGACAGTATTACATTCATGTACATTTGCATACTTAGTTTACTTCCAGGATCCTAGTGAGATATTCATGTTGTTAAACCATGTTTGTCCCCTATTATAGAGGACTGTACTTTCCATTTGACTGTTTTTATTCATTTTTGTTAGTCTCTCATATTTTTCTGATATTCAAGATATTGATTAAAAGTTAAGTTTTATCTTATAGACTCACATTCAGAGCACACAATTTCTGGTAGATTTTTTCTTTTGTTTTTTTCAACTTTGCAAAACAGTATTTTAATCTGCACGTGAGCCAAACTTTAAAGATTGAGGCTGATAAAAGGATGTTGGTGAAGAGACTAAGAATCTGAGTCTGGCCTACCCAAACTGTAGCTAGAAATGAGCCACTGGACTCTTCTAAATCAAGGTTAATCCAAAGGGCACAGGAAGGGAGTACATGCCAATTGATAGATAGGTTGCCTCATAGTATTTTGTGCCAGAGGGAAGACCTGTACCCCCTTGTTTTGGAAGGTACAATTATTCCAAGTGGAGGCATGGAGCTTTTTGTCTCCATACGTATGTGTGTATGACAAAGGTCATGGATGAAAAGAAAGAGTAGTGAATATCTATCTGTATGGTTTGTAGAAGATATTTTATCCTGGGAAGGATGTTCATTTGATTGCATGTATCTCTCCAAACCAGGATGTATATTGTGAGTTCCAATAATGAAGGGAAGTTGGAAAATTGAGTCTGTAGAGTCGAGAAGGGTCTGGATGTGCCCATCTACCCAAGCACTTCATACTCTCCCTACACCACCTGAATGGTAAACTGTCTCACTGGGTGGAATCGAGATGTTAAGACTCTCTCATGGAACCTTTTGTTATTATTTGCTTGAAAGCATGAAATTGTCTAGTCCAACAGTTGAACAACTACAACAAACTAAGCACTGTCACATATTTGTAATCCAATTACTTCCAGAAAAGAGCACATCTGTAAAAAACAGAAAAGTCATCTGAATAATTGATCATTTTAAAAATGATGTGTGAAAAAAAAAGTTTTACCTGACAAAGGGGTATTGGGAATTGAGCCGCTGACTGCTGGGAGGGGGATCCACTTGACAATTAAGCTTGGGACTGAAATAATGCACTCATGCCAATGTCTAGTTAACATTCATTCTATATCGTTTATGAAAGTAAAATTTTCATATTGGCAGCAGTTAACTAGGTAGAAAGATACTGTGCAGATTCTTAGACCTAATTGATAGGTTTGTGTGTTCTCACCAGCACTTACTCATAGTTTTAATCAATTAATTGTCAGAACAATATTTAAATGGGAAAATTAGCGCTGGTGAGTGTGAAACACTAGCAGGCTAATGTCCTCTGGATCAGCACATTGATACACTACCACGCTGGCCATTGCCACCACTCAACATCATTAAAGCAAACTGTTTTTCACTTCAGCAATATTTTTGATTGTGCCTCACCCAAATGAGTTACAGGAACACTCCAACTACCATAACCACTACAGCACACTTTAGTGATTATGATGCCACTGGTGCCCTGGTGCCACACATTGTAATTCAAAGCATTTAGACAAGTATGACTTCTTACCTGGGATACGCTAGTCTCCACTTCCCACCTCCACTACTACCGGAAGCACCAAAGCAAGAACATCCATTAGCTTGCCTGTGCTAACCCCTGCAGTACATGGCTAGCTCATTGCCCTAGAGTGTCAGCTGATTGCTCTTAGCCAATGAGCAAAGTTTAACTCAGATACAAAGCTGGAAGTAGTGGAGGTGGGGACCCAAATAACACAATGCTTGGATATTGTGGATAAACTTGACCTCAAACTAGAAGCATTGTTTGTCCTTCTCCTGCAAATGGATCTAGTCACCTGCAGGACTCGAAGCAGTAGCTATAAGAATTGGTATCAATCCTAATGTCTCTAATATATTTGTTATATCAGTAGTGTAACATTTCACTTTCCTAATGAAATGGAAATGGTCAATGTGTCAGGATCCCGCAGGCGGCTGCGAGGGGAGGCTGCAGTCTGCTCGCGGCACTCACCCTCCAGCTGTCCGCGGTCCCCTTCCTGGCGTGCGCTCGGTGGGCGGCATCCTCCCAGCCACGGATGCCGCCCGCGTCTTCCTCTACGTCCCCCAGCGGCAGCGGGAGACCGCCCATTTTAATAAACGCCGGGGTCAGCCACCTGGCCCGGCATTAAAGGCACAGTGCCTCAATCACAGTGGGAGGTCTAGATATCTCCCACGTGTGATTGTTAATTCTGATTGGAAATTATCCAATCAGAATTAACCTATGGATTTAAATACTTACCTTTCCTGTTCCTCTCTGCCCTGTTGTGGTCTTTGCTTGCTTGTATTGCTACTGAATTGGTGTTACTCTCTGGTTACGTACTCTGGCTTGTTTATCTGACTTTGTGACTTTCTCTTACCCTTTGACCTCGGCTTGTCTCTCGTTATTCTGTCTTCTGGTTCCCCTTACTCGGCTTGTCTCCTGTCTATTCTTTGTGTGCTTAGCCCGGCCACTCTAAGGTCCGGTACTGCACCTTTTCTGTGTGTGTTTTAGCGTGTTTGGATCCCGGAATCGTGACATTACAACAGGGCCAAAATGGAACAGTTATTGGTTAATCAGGAAGCTAGAATGGATGGTTTAGACCACCGTATGGACCAATTTGCTCAGGCTTTACCAACCATACTGGCTCGTACTGCTCACTTGCAGCCTGGTGTCCAAGAAGCAGTTACTACAACGCCAGTACCTGTTCCTGCTCATGTAGTGCATATGATGACGCCACCACTGCTTTATAATGGTGATCCGGCATTATGTCGTGGTTCCTCAACCAAATTGGTATCCATTTGGTGATGAATCCTCGTTCCTATCCCACTGATAGAACTAAGATTGCTTTCCTTATTAACCATCTTTCCGGGAGAGCTTTAGCATGGGCTAATCCCATATGGGAGAATACGTCCCCTACCTTCTTTGCTGAGTTTTTGACAACCTTTAAACGTACTTTCGATCTACCCGGTAGGGCTGCTTCTGCTGGCAAAGCTCTGCTTAGGGTTCGACAAGGGAACAGATCGGTAGCGGATTACACTATTGAATTCCGCACTTTAGCAGCTGAAGTGGTTTGGTATAATGACGCTCTCGTAACAGCATTCCAGGAGGGTTTGGCCACTTACATCCTGGATTAAATAGCGTCGAGGGAATTGCCTGTCCTTCTGGGTGATCTTATTGATTATATCATCCGTATTGATAATCGTATTAGAGAGAGACGTAGTCAGAGGCGTATGAATACACAGGTGGTACCTGCTTTGACCAATACTGCGCTACTAGCATTACCCCCTTCTAACCAACCTCCCACTGAACCCATGCAATTGGGTGCTACTGGGTTAACTGAGGTTGAAAAATCATATCAAAGAAGGGAAGGGTTATGCTTTTACTGTGGGAAAAGGTGACATCTTCTAAGAACCTGCCCTGAATTGCAGGGAAAACTTCAGCACCTAAGGCCTAAAGAGGGGTCGGCCTCGGGTGTTATGTCCTTTTCCCCTCATGTCCCCATTGCTAGACCGTTTATTACGGTTACCCTTTTAGTTAGGAATACTACTGTGACTACCAAAGCCTTGATAGATTCAGAGGCTGCTGACAATCTTATGGATGAGAGTTTTGCTAAAACCGCATCTTTGACTCTGATCCAAAAGGTTACTCCCTTGGCCGTGGAGGCCATAGACGGTAGACCACTGGAAAAACCTCTGGCGACCCATGAGACCCAAGAACTGGTTATGTCTGTGGGTGCCTTGCACAAAGAAAGGTCGTCCTTTCAAATAATCGACTCTCCTACAGCCTCTATCGTTTTGGGCTTCCCCTGGTTGGTTAAACACAACCCAATGATTGATTGGGGTTGTTTGGAGATTCTCTCCTGGGGGAAATCTTGTCAAAGAGCTTGTATGACCCGTGTTTGTCCTGTTAGCTTGCTTAATGTGCCCACAGCCAAACCACTTTCTGTTTCTGTCCCTCCTGTGTATGCAGACCTAGCAAAGGTCTTTGAAAAAAGGGAGGCAGATAAACTGCCCCCGCACCGTGAATATGATTGTGCCATAAACCTCTTACCGGGTACTATGCCACCTAGGGGTAAGGTATATCCTCTTTCCGAAAAAGAGAACCAGGTCATGGAGGAGTACATACAGGATGCCGTAAGTAAAGGTTTTATCAGAAGGTCCTCCTCTCCTGCTGGGGCTGGTTTCTTTTTCGTTGCCAAAAAGGAGGGTGACCTAAGGCCATGTATAGACTACAGGGGTCTGAACAATATAACGGTGAAAAACGCCTACCCTATTGTAGCGGAGGGCAGGTATTAAAGACCACGATCTCCGCTGGTTCCACGAGTAAATCCACAGTCAGCGCTGAAAAGTAAGGCAAGTCCCCAAATCCTCCCAATAACCGGACGAAACACAGTTTGGGAGTCAACTAAGTTTATTCACAAGCTGGCATATTTAAGCAGTTCCCCATGCAAGGGGTTTCCTTACAGATAATTCAGGGGATTTCTCCCAACATGCATTGTTCTTTTCCCAACAGGCATTGCTGCACGAGAAGGATACTCCCACTAAAATGGACGATTAAGTGGATTATCCCCTCGTGCAGCAGAACCGACAATTTACTTTAAAATACATATTTTCCACAATATTCGGTACTTTGAGATGACCGAACGTTCGGTAGATAGCTGGGGTCGGAGCGCACCTTTCGTGAGAATACCGCTCTGATCCCAGCTGAATTGACCGAACGCCGCACAAATCTAGCTTCACATAGAAGTTCCCCTCACTCTGTCGAACATATCTAGGGGAACGATTCTACCGAAAACCGGGCTCCCGAATGGCTTGGAAGTGCAGCGGTGTTCGCATCATCGAGTAGCCGTTTTTAGTTCCAGGCACTCGACGACCAAACACCGCTGCCAAATAGACGAATCCAAGATGGCCGACCGCCGCATGGTCGGTAGTCGAACGACGGCCACCCAGAATAGTCTATAATTACTGATTGCAACATTGTTGCAATCGGTTAACAAGCGCCACACGACCATAAGTGTGTGATCTACCAGGGGGGCCCTTATTCGTTCGGCGAACGGCTTAGATTGCCGCTGTTCGCCGAACGAAGTACCTGTATGCTGGTAGCTTACGGCTGCCAGCATGCGAATCAACATAACATAACACATACACAGCAAATATACATGGCACATATTACAGCCTCCAGACAACCTTCCCATATTATAGTTCAATAGTGGCTAGGTTTGCCACAATGCTCCCCCAGAATCAAGCCGGCATACACAGTCTGATCCCAACGGATCGGCTTGGGGAGGTCCGGGAAAGTACTCACAGATCACTTTTCAAGTTCAGTTTGTCTAGATAACTCGTCGGCGTTACCGTTTTGCTTCCCTGGGCGATAGTGTATTGTAAAGTCAAAGGGCTGCAGCGCCAAACTCCAGCGCAGCAGCCGGCCGTTGTCTCCTGCTACACGATTAAGCCACACCAACGGGTTGTGATCTGTGAGTAGGGAGAAAGGTTGTCCATACAAATAGGGCTGTAATTTCTTAAGGGCCCACACCACGGCCAGGCACTCCATCTCAATGGCGGCGTAGCTTACTTCTCGTGGTAATAGCTTTCGGCTCAAGTATGCTACGGGGTGTTCGCCGCCATCAGTTCCAACTTGGCTCAGCACTGCCCCCAATCCAAACATTGAAGCGTCTGTGTGAACAAGAAATCGTTTAGTTGGATCAGGAGCAGCAAGTACGGGAGCATTAATTAGTGCAGTTTTTAGTTGTTGGAATGCCTGTTCACACTCTGGGGCCCAGACAACCAGTCGAGGAAGATTCTTACGGGTCAAGTCAGTCAGGGGTTTGGCCAGGGCGCTATAATTGGGTACAAACTTTCTATAGTACCCGGCGGTACCCAGAAATGCTAACACCTGGGTTTTCGTTCTAGGGGTCGGCCATTTAGCTACCGCTTCCACTTTAGCTGGTTCGGGTTTCTGTCGCCCGCTTCCCACCCGGTGGCCCAAGTACTGCACCTCTGCCATCCCTATATGACATTTACTGGGTTTCAGCGTCAACCCTGCCTCTCCAATGCGATCTAGTATGGCCCCTATGTGTTGTAGATGCTCGGCCCAGGTCTGACTGAATATAGCTATATCGTCTAAGTAGGCACAGGCGTATTCCTGAAATCCATCCAGTAGCCGATCTACCATCCGCTGAAACTGTCGCCGGAGCGTTTTTCATCCCGAATGGCATGACTCGAAATTGATACAAGCCAAACGGGGTGACAAACGCCGACTTAGGGATGGCATCCTTGGCTAGCGGAATCTGCCAGTATCCCTTACATAGATCTATAGTAGTGAGATACTGACCCCGTGCCATCTTATCCAGCAACTCGTCTATCCGGGGCATCGGATAGGCATCAGACACCGTTTTGTCATTTAGCCTCCGGTAGTCGACACAGAAACGTGTCGTGCCGTCCTTTTTGGGTACCAGCACTACCGGCGATGCCCAGGGGCTATCGGAATGTTCGATCACCCCTAGCTGCAACATTTCCGCTATTTCCTTTTCCATGTGAGTCCTGACTGCTTCAGGAACGCGGTACGGAGTCTGCCGCATGGGTAGCTGTCCTGGGGTTTCAACTCGGTGGGTGGCTAGCGGGGTGTACCCCGGCAAATTGGAGAAGGTAGCCCCTTTAGCTACGATCAGCTCTTGTACCTGGGCACGCTCCTGTGGGCTTAGCCGCTCCCCCAGCTGAACCCCCTTGGAGGGCTCGATCTGTTCCTCCTGTTCCAACAGGTCAGGTAGGGGTAAATTCTCCTGATCCTCCGAGGCTGAGGCGCATATCGCCGCCACGTCCTCCGTCCTCTCATGGTAGGGTTTGAGCATGTTCACATGGAGCATGCGTCTCTTCCCTACCCCTGAGCAGGGGCCAATCACGTAGGTGGTGTCACACTTCTGTTCCATCACCTGGTATGGGCCTTGCCAGATGGCCTGCAGCTTGTCTGTGCGGACAGGTTTTAAAATCAAAACCTTCTGCCCCACCTGAAAGCTGCGGTCTCCCTTATCGTACCAACGGCGCTGGCGTTGCTGGGCCGCCTGGAGGTTGGTGCATACTTCCTGAGTCAGCGCCTCCAGACGGTCCCGGAATTCCAGTACGTAGGATACAATAGGGGTTCCATCTGGGCTACTCTCTCCCTCCCAATGCTCTCTAATGAGATCTAGCGGTCCCCGCACCCTTCTCCCGAACAGCAATTCAAAAGGGGAAAATCCTGTGGACTCTTGGGGTACCTCTCTATAAGCGAAAAGTAAATGGGGTAGAAAACGCTCCCAGTCTCGGTGTGCCTCTCCAAACGTACGGAGCATTTGTTTTAGCGTACCGTTAAATCTCTCGCATAAGCCATTGGACTGGGGATGGTAGGCGGAATTTATTATGGGCTTAATGCCACATACTCTCCATAGTTGCTGGGTGACCTCGGCGGTGAATTGGGTGCCCCTATCGGATATTATTTCTTGGGGAAACCCCACCCGGGAGAATTCGAGATAGCTACGGCCTCGGGGTATCGGGTGGCATAGTCCACTACAGTTAAGATGTACTTTTTACCGGAGGGACTGGGTTTGGATAGTGGCCCCACTATGTCAACGGCCACCCTACTGAACGGTTCGGAAATAATCGGGAGGGGACATAATTTCGCTTTGTGGCGGTCACCTCGTTTACCTACTCGCTGACATATATCACAGGACGTGCAGTATTGTCTCACATCTTTAGAAATCCCTGGCCAGAAAAATGCATGTGTCAATCTATATCGGGTACGGGTCATTCCTAGATGTCCGGATAAGGGAATATCGTGAGCAATCTTAAGTAGCTCGGGACGGTACTTCTGGGGAACCACTAACTGTTTGGTGGTCACTGTGGCTGACCCCCCCACTCCCCGTTCTGCAGTGCGGTATAGTAGCCCCTTTTCCCACGTATACCGCTCCCCCTCTGTCCCCGCTTGTTCAGTGCGTACCCTGTCTCTATACACCTGTAATGTGGGATCGGCTTTTACCTCGGCTTCAAACTTAGCTGGGGTATCCCAGGACATACGTGTCGGGTGAGGGTCTTGGTCTCTTACCTGAGCCTCAGAGTGTGTAGGTGGAGCCGTGGTGCGGGCTTGTTGCTGGGTGGTGACTGGCTGTGCTTCTTGGTAGGGAGCTTGTGGGACAAAAGCAGATGTCATCTGGCCCAGGTCATTCCCCAGTACCACATCGGCAGGTAGGTTTTGCATGAGACCTACTTCCACAACCCCCTCCCCCACGCCCCAATTCAAATGTACTTTAGCAGTGGGCAAACGGTACACTGCTCCCCCTGCTACCCTCACGGCCACTGATCCACCGTGGCTTGGCTCGCTTGTATCCACCCTTTGGATGCTTGGTCCAGCTTGTGTGCCCACTCGGCATGTGAGTCTTTCTCTGGTTTCTTCAGGTCTCTAAATTTCCGCCGGTATGCCTCTGGAGTGATGGCATACCTTTCTAGTATCGCTCGCTTTACTTTCTCATAGTCTTTGCTGTCCTCGCTGGGTACAGCGCGGTATGCGTCGGCTGCCCGCCCTGCTAGTTTACTTGCCAGCAGGGGGACCCACGTGGGCCGTGCCAAGTCATGTAAATCGCACAGTCTCTCAAAATCTTGTAAAAACCCATCGATTTCCTCCTTTTCCTCGCAGAATACTTTAAATGCTTGATAAGGAACTTTGGGTTTTACCTGGCTGTGGGATGACTCCGTCGTGGTCCCTGCTCTAGATGCTGCATACTGTGGGCTGTGTGCCATCACGTACTCCTGCACATTCGCCATTACTAAGTTCAACATGTCCACTGATATCGGCTGTGGTAAAAATGCCAGCCTGGTCCTCATTTCTCTCTCGTAGAGAGTTTCTTCCATGACTGCTGGGGGTGTAGCGCTGCGGGCTTGGTCTCCCTCCATCAGCTCGGCAATTAGTACAGCCTTAGGTTTTCTGCTGGCTACTTTACCCCTGGCTTCCAGTAGTTCCTTTAGTGTCTGTCTCTTTAATTTAGAATAATCCGTCTCCATTCACTTCGGTAGTCGGTTCTTTCGTTGGATTCTGCTTGCCATTCCCTTTTCCTCATTCGGCAGTTACAATTTGCACGAATTGCGCTCTTTCGGCTGTAAGGTCGGATCCCACCGCTGCCACTAATTGTAGCGGAGGGCAGGTATTAAAGACCACGATCTCCGCTGGTTCCACGAGTAAATCCACAGTCAGCGCTGAAAAGTAAGGCAAGTCCCCAAATCCTCCCAATAACCGGACGAAACACAGTTTGGGAGTCAACTAAACTCAGTTTATTCACAAGCTGGCATATTTAAGCAGTTCCCCATGCAAGGGGTTTCCTTACAGATAATTCAGGGGATTTCTCCCAACATGCATTGTTCTTTTCCAACAGGCATTGCTGCACGAGAAGGATACTCCCACTAAAATGGACGATTAAGTGGATTATCCCCTCGTGCAGCAGAACCGACAATTTACTTTAAAATACATATTTTCCACAATATTCGGTACTTTGAGGTGACCGAACGTTCGGTAGATAGCTGGGGTCGGAGCGCACCTTTCGTGAGAATACCGCTCTGATCCCAGCTGAATTGACCGAACGCCGCACAAATCTAGCTTCACATAGAAGTTCCCCTCACTCTGTCGAACATATCTAGGGGAACGATTCTACCGAAAACCGGGCTCCCGAATGGCTTGGAAGTGCAGCGGTGTTCGCATCATCGAGTA
Organism: Pelobates fuscus; assembly: GCF_036172605.1. NCBI lineage: Eukaryota > Metazoa > Chordata > Amphibia > Anura > Pelobatidae > Pelobates > Pelobates fuscus. Next base: position 169,219,807 of record NC_086321.1, on the reverse strand, counting down.
GCCGTTTTTAGTTCCAGGCACTCGACGACCAAACACCGCTGCCAAATAGACGAATCCAAGATGGCCGACCGCCGCATGGTCGGTAGTCGAACGACGGCCACCCAGAATAGTCTATAATTACCGATTGCAACATTGTTGCAATCGGTTAACAAGCGCCACACGACCATAAGTGTGTGATCTACCAGGGGGGCCCTTATTCGTTCGGTGAACGGCTTAGATCGCCGCTGTTCGCCGAACGAAGTACCTGTATGCTGGTAGCTTACGGCTGCCAGCATGCGAATCAACATAACATAACACATACACAGCAAATATACATGGCACATATTACAGCCTCCAGACAACCTTCCCATATTATAGTTCAATAGTGGCTAGGTTTGCCACACCTATCCCCCTCATCACTGAGTTGTTCGATCGTGTTAAAGGTTCTAAGTACTTTACTAAATTAGACCTCAGGGGGCTTATAACCTTGTCCGTATAAAGGAGAATGACGAGTGGAAGACAGCGTTCAATATGCGTAGTGGGCATTACGAATATCTGGTCATGCCTTTTGGACTGTGTAATGCTCCTGCTGTGTTTCAGGACCTCATAAATGATGTCCTTAGGGATCTATTGCATGTCTGTGCCGTGGTGTACCTTGACGACATACTTGTATATTCTCCTGATTTGAAGTCACACCATAATCATGTTAGGAGGGTGCTTAAAAAGTTATTACAGAACGGACTTTATTGTAAATTAGAAAAATGTTTGTTCGATCAGACCTCTGTGCAATTCCTAGGATATATAATTTCCGAACAGGGTTTCAGTATGGATCCTGCCAAACTGGAAGCCATACTGTCCTGGCCACTTCCCCAAGAATCCCTGAGGAAGTCATCTAGACGAAACGCGTCGGATTACACTATTTGGGGGACTTACTTTGTATGCTGTCGTTACCACCGTCGGAGTGGATTACATGCTTTTTTATTTGGACCCTGTTGTAAGTGCATTGAATAATAAATTCTGTCAAGTTTTATTTACATCTGCACTATTATTTGGTCTCTTTTACCTTACAAGGAAAAATAGAAGATTGTGTTTCATATATTCTGAAGATTTTTTCTGACTGAGGATGATGGGCTTGATTATCACTGCAATCTTGTGAGTTCCACATTATCATCCTGCGTGTCCTCTATGTTTATTCTGTAATACACTATGTGCGATTTATTTATTTATTTATTTCTGGTTTTGCATCCCTACTTATTTATTTGTTACATGATCCAGAAAAGAATTACGATGTTGGGAACAGGGAACTATTAGCTATTGTGTTAGCTTTTAAGGAATGGAGGTATTTATTAGAGGGTTCTAGACACAAAATTATGGTTATAACAGATCATAAGAACCTCTCCTATATAGCTGATGCTAGAAGGTTGTCCGCCCGGCAGGCTAGATGGTCTCTATTTCTTTCGCGCTTCCAATACGTTATTACCTATAGACCTGGTTGCCGTAATGCCAAAGCTGACGCTATCTCTCGACAGTATGAACCTTTAGAATTTGTTAACCCGACTCCTGAACCTATTGTGCCTGCGTCTCAGATAATAGCTGCTACCCGTTTGGTTGTTTCGTCTCCTTTCCTTGATAATATTAAGACATACCAAACCCAAGCACCCCCTGAGACGCCTGTTGGTAAACTATACGTTAAAGTAAATGACAGAAAAAAGTTGTTTTTATTTCACACCGCCAAAACTGCTAGTCATCTGGGGGTTACCAAGACTTATAAGGGCCTCCTTCAACAGTTCTGGTGGCCTTCACTTAAGCGAGACGTAGTGGATTTTGTACAGGCTTGTTGGGTCTGTACGCAGTGTAAGTCTCCTAATGTGAGACCCCCGGGTCTACTGATGCCTCTATCTGTACCCAAGAAACCATGGACCCACTTATCCATGGATTTTATTGTAGACCTTCCTCCTTCTGATGGTCAGACAGTGATATTGACTGTGATGGATAGGTTCTCTAAAATGGCGCACTTTATTCCGCTTAAGAAACTGCCTTCTGCGGTTCAGCTTGCTCAGGTGTTTGTCAAGGAAGTGTTCCGCTTGCATGGGGTACCTCAGGATATCGTATCTGACAGGGGCCCTCAATTTGTCTCTCGGTTTTGGAGGGGCTTTTGTGCTGAGATGGGGGTCTCCTTGTTGTTCACTTCCTCCTATCACCCGCAATCTAATGGTGCAGCCGAACGTGCTAATCAGTCTGTGGAATTGTATTTGCGCTGCTTCACTAATGCGCACCAGGACGACTGGTCTCGCCTCCTTCGGTGGGCTGAATTTGCCAGGAATACGGTGTCTCATTCGTCTACTGGCTTAAGTCCTATTGAGGTTGCTTATGGGTTTCAGCCTTCTGTCCTTCCTGGTGCGTTCTCCGACAAGGGAATGCCCGCCTTGGACCAGCACCTCGCTTCTTTGCGGAAGATGTGGGATCAGGTCCATATTGCGCTGTCTCGTTCAGAAGCTGCTCAGAAGAAGTTTGCTGATCGCCGTAGGGGTGCGGCCCCTTCTTATGCTCCGGGTGATAGGGTATGGTTGTCCTCCAGGAACCTCCATCTCAAGGTTCCCTCGATGAAGTTTGCTCCCAGATTTCTTGGTCCCTACAAGGTGTTACGTAGGATTAACCCCGTTTCCTACTCCCTGGACTTGCCTCCTTCCATGTGTATTCCGAACACGTTTCACGTCTCGCTTTTGAAGCCTGTGTAACCGGTTCTCTTGTCCCTTCGGACTGCCCGTTTCCCCTCGCACTGTCTCTAGTGACGTGTACGAAGTGGCTGCCCTTCTCGACTCTCGTGTTTCTAGGGGTCGGCTGCAATATCTGGTGGATTGGAAGGGTTACGGCCCTGAGGAGCGGTCTTGGGTTTCAAGCTCTGATTTGCACGCTCCCTCTTTGGTCCGCTCCTTTCATGCCCGGTTTCCTTTGAAGCCTTCTGCTTCCCGCCCTCTGGGCGGTCTTCGAGGGGGGGGGTAATGTCAGGATCCCGCGGGTGGCTGCTAGGGGAGGCTGCAGTCCGCTCGCGACACTCACCCTCCAGCCGTCCGCGGTCCCCTTCCTGGCGTGCGCTCGGCGGGCGGCATCCTCCCAGCAACGGATGCCGCCCGCGTCTTCCTCTACGTCCCCCAGCGGCAGCATGCATGACGCTGCACGCTGGGAGACCGCCCATTTTAATAAACGCCGGGGTCAGCCACCTGGCCCGGCATTAAAGGCACAGTGCCTCAATCACAGTGGGAGGTCTAGATATCTCCCACGTGTGATTGTTAATTCTGATTGGAAATTATCCAATCAGAATTAACCTATGGATTTAAATACTTACCTTTCCTGTTCCTCTCTGCCCTGTTGTGGTCTTTGCTTGCTTGTATTGCTACTGAATTGGTGTTACTCTCTGGTTACGTACTCTGGCTTGTTTATCTGACTTTGTGACTTTCTCTTACCCTTTGACCTCGGCTTGTCTCTCGTTATTCTGTCTTCTGGTTCCCCTTACTCGGCTTGTCTCCTGTCTATTCTTTGTGTGCTTAGCCCGGCCACTCTAAGGTCCGGTACTGCACCTTTTCTGTGTGTGTGTTAGCGTGTTTGGTTCCCGGAATCATGACACAATGAGTCGACTGATTCATTCAATTCACCCATCCCTTATTTAGTGCATAGACAGAGAAAATCCAGAAATAGTTAATAACCACGTATCAAAAATGGAACTGAAATCAAACCATTTCACTTAAACACTTCCATTTTTATTTATCATAATAGATAAAACCATAAAATAAACAGATAGAAATAAGATAATTTAAAACAAAACCAGTAATAGTTTTCAAATACAACAAAAAACTATTTCTACAAAAGAAATATCTACACAACGCTGTTTAATTAGCCCACTTTTTATAACTCTGTCTATATGTCACAATGGGTAATACATGTTTGCTAGTTTTTATTGTTATTGGGTTCAAACATGTTGAATGCTACATTCTCCTTAGAAGGAACTACCATATATACTCGTGTATAAGTCGAGTGCAGTTTTGTGACCAACAATTGTGAAATATGCTATGCCTCGTGGATAAGTCGAGGGTAAAATTTGGGGCTGTGAAATTCTGTGATTTTTATAATTTTGTCAGATTTTACCTAGGTAAGATCCTGGAACATAATCGTGTATATAATGCAGAGTGTGTGTGTGTGTGTATAATGCAGAGTGTGTGTTTGTATGAGTGTGTGTATATAATGCAGAGTGTGTGTTTGTATGAGTGTGTGTGTATATAATGCACAGTGTGTGTTTGTATGAGTGTGCATGTATAGAATGCAGAGTGTGTGATTGTATGTGTGTGTGTGTGTGTATATAATGCAGAGTGTGTGCATTCTATACACACACTCATACAAACACACTCTGCATTATATACACACACACTCATACAGACACACACTCTGCATTATATACACACACACTCTGTGTGTATATAATGCAGAGTGTGTGTGTGTTTGTGTGAATGCAGAGTGTGTGAACTGGGTGGGGGGAGGGCATTTTTATTATATATATATATATATATATATATATATATATATATATATATTTTAATATTTTTTTAAATTGTTTTATTATTTAATATTTATTTTTGTCCCCCCCCCTCCCTGCTTGTTACCTGGTCAGGGAGGGGGGCTATCTTAATCCCTGGTGGTCCAATGGCATGGGCTGTGCAGGGGGAGAGCCAGCAGCAAGCTGTTACATACCTTTGTAGCAGCTCCGGTCAGCTCCCTTCACCTCCGTCCAGCTCCCCTGTCAGCTCCCAGTGTAAATCTCACGGTCTGCGTGCTGTGCAGAGCGTTGCCACGGTAACCTGTGGCAACGCTCTGACGGCCGCGGGTGTTGCAAGATTTACACTGGGAGCTGACAGGGGAGCTGCACGGCGGTGAAGGGAGCTGACTGGAGCTGCTACAAAGGTATGTAACAGCTTGCTGCCAGCCCCCAACAGGGCCGCCGGACTTGTAATGACTCATACTCGAGTATATACGGTAAGCAGCAGAGCTTCATGTTGTTTATTGTGGCATCTATAGTGTCCCATTTGTGTAGCGCCAGATTGATAGGGGTTATTGGAGATGAAGTGCCAAGCTTACACATTGCAATAGACCCAAGCTGCATGATATTTTTTGCCATGTGCAGCTACTGTGAGTGCCAACATATTCCACAGCGCTGTACAACTGAAGAAACAAATACAGCATACACAGACCAATACAAAAGGTAAAGAGTGCCCTACCCGTGAGCTGAGATCTAGCCATTAACGTTTTTTCATACAAAGTACTTAGCTAGATAGCCCATGAGCTTACAATCTAAAGGTTAAGATACCGAGTTGATACAAGAGGTAAGAAACATGGAGTTAGTGGGCAGATCGAATTGAAGGATAATTGCAGGTGTAGCAAGTATATAAAACTGCAGACTACAATCTATATTTTCCTGATTTTAAAAGTTCATGTTCTATCCTTTTCACCCATATTGAAGTTAGTGTTGTGTGAGCCTTCTCACATAATTCTACCTCTGCCAGAAATTCAAAACATCCCTTTTCCCCCTTTTTATTTTACCAAAACTCTAGCTATCTAAGCAGCAAAGATTTGCTCACACAGAAATATAGTATTTTAATTTTTATAAATTTTATTTACACCTGGAAGCTCCGAATTAGACCTCCTAGCACTGAAACACAGTACCACATTTTAGAGCGTTTAAATCACTGAAAATCATTGACCAACTTCATCCTTTATCAATATACATACCAATAAGTACAAATAAAGTAACTAATATCTATAAAACGTATGCTCATATTTTCATTAAATAGTTTCTCACCTATCATATTACAAACATTTAGTGCATTATAAATAATATTTAACAGCCCACATAATATGCTCTGTTTTTATATTATCCATTACCATATCATTATATATGTGAAATGTGACAAGCACTTCTCAATATCCAGTACTGCCCCCTCTTTTAAAATAGCAATAGGCAGGACATAGTATATTCCCTACTATAGAAACCTTTACTTCACTAAATTATAATAAATATTCTTCTTAATTGGATGCATATCTGTACTTACTATTTTTATATTAACCTTTTAAATAGAGCTATTATTAAAAAAAAAAAATATATATATGTATGTATGTATGTATCATAATTTAGACAAAGACAAAAAATGCAGCTGGCCCGTTTAAATGAAAGCAGCAATGTGAGTGGGGATACATACTGTAACTTCTAACTCATTATTTCCAAATTCTAAAAGCGTGCTACGAATTGTCAATGAAAATTATATTAAATGAAAACATATGGACTGCATAAACAAATGGGTGTCTTTATTCATATTCTCCATAATGTGAGAAGACAGAAAACCATTGTAAAAAAATGATCTGCATTACAAGTCCACCAGGATGAATCTCCAGTGCATTTCATAAGCCACAGCATTCATCTTATTGTAACTCCAAATAAGTGGGACTGCACCCTTAAAACCCACTTTTATGGGGATGAGTGAAGACCATTATAATGTACCAATGGCCAATGTTCTGTCACTCTGCCAGGCTGCTCCAGTATCCACTCCATCAGGAGACTATGGGGCAGGCACCATGCATAAAGTGTCAGGCTGCTGATCCCTCACTGACTTCTCTGGCCGAATACAGACTGCCAGTCTCTGAGAAAAGAGAAAGGATTAAATCAGTCATTTTACATATATCCATCCATACACCTATTGACTTACCCACCCAGCCGTCCAACCAGACAGCAAGCATCACTGCATTGTGATAGTTTTTTTTACCCGTGAAAGTTTTCCAATGAATTGGTGTGGTATGTAGAGCGGTCGATTTAGTTTATGTATTGATTGATTTTTGAGAATTCTTTATATATTACTACATAGAAAATACAGAGCCACAGTCGTTATACAAGTGGTGCAGCAGCATACATTAAAGTATTATATATTTGAATTTAACAAAAAAAACAAAACTGTTATCGTGGTCAGTTTACAACTAGTCACATATGATATATTCAATGGATAGTTGTTAAAGCACCAAAGAGAAGACTTCCACCAGATGGCACTATTTCATTAGAATATGCTCATAGAAAAAAACTACCAGATTGACATAAACATGTATTGTATGAGACCTGCCTGGAAAGTATTGTAGACCATTGAAATATATTTATTTCAAACACATAATGTTGTAACCTACACAGAAAGTTCTACGCTAATACCATATTAAATAAAGCATAGTATGTGCCCAGTCGTGACATGAACGACATCCACCCTACGAAGTTCTACTCCCTATTTGTTATGTAAGCGCTGTAATGATGTGACACTGCTTTATTAAGGTTTGTTTCATTATGTTATTTCTATTCTTTTTAAATGACTTGCGTGAACAATATGTCAACTGAAAATAGGATTTCCTCTCCCACGCACCTTGAAATAATTGTTGACTGCCTAGGGCCCAGGGTATAGACAAGGGGTCCACGTGCCATGGAGATACCTGGGGAAATTTGCCCCATTCACCATTCCAATGCAAAGTGTGAATAAGGGGCAAACTGATAACCTTATCAGGGCCCTATGGGACCATAATCCTTCTCTGATAGAAAAATCAGCAAAGAACATGACATAGAGGAGGTTCTGACCCCCATAACATAATAGTTACCAATAAAACCTGGAATTGTGCAAGGTTTATTGAGTTGAAGAGAAGCGATCTTGATATACAGATACACTAGTCCTGACTAGTAATACATTTAGACCTGAATAGTAATACAACCTTTTAAATAATACACTAATTATAATACAGGGGAGATGTCACCTGTTTAAGGGATCCTGGAGTCCACACTAGCTTGTACACCATGTAGACTGGGATCCAGATGAAGGATGATGCTCCGATAACAAATCCTACTGAGATGGTCCACTCAGGATACTGGTAATCAAATAACATAAGAGGTGGTTGATCCAGTAGAGAGCTGACTATGATAAACTGAGAACACACCAAAGAGAATGAGATTAAGTTTGATAATTAGCATTCTTGAACTTTATTTTGTAATTTTAGAATTGTAATAAAATGGTTGCCCAGAAGAGCATAACATGCTTTAGATCATGGGTCCTCAAACTCCCATTCAGATGTTGTTGAACTACAACTCCCATGATTCTTTGAATTACACAGATAGCCAGAGAATCATGGGAGTTGTAGTTCAGCAACATCTGGCGGGCCGGAGTTTGAGGACCCATGCTTTAGATAATAGTCTTTATGGTGATATAATTTAGAAATTATGTTCACAGTATGGTGTTTCACAGTAAGATATTTATTTGGAGACTGAAGTGATTGCAGCTTACTCACAAGCGAGCCTAGAACAGGAAAAATCTAAGCTACTATATTAATTATGTTCTGGTCTTAAAGATAAAAACATAGTTAAAAATGTTAAATGAAAGTAAATGCTAGGAAGGAAACAATATGCATTTTAATAAGTAGTAAAAAAAAACCAACAAAAAAAAAAGACAAAAAAATCTCAACACTTACTGCTAAGAATGCTGGGCTAACAGCTACCCAACAAACTCGCCAATATATTCCTGGAGAAAAGCCCAACATGGATTTGACATCATTACAGAACCTCTGTATTCCTGTAAAATAATATCCAGGCAGTCATACAAGCTCAATATGCACTCTAGGAAGCAAATAACTACTTCTGGAGAAATGGAATATGATAGAAATAGCTTTGCAGACAACACAGATTGTTTAATTCTGCTTACCAAGAAAACCTCAGTGTGACAAAATTCCTATTTTGCCTTCCCCAGATTCATTCTCCTACTCTGTTCAAACATTTTGTTAATATTTTATTCCCCATTCATTCGAAGAAACTAAGTACCGAACACCGACCACCCCTTGGCTCAATAAGTTAAAACAAACCACAGGAATTCAGTGCTCTCTTTGTGCGGCCGCTGTTCATATAACCGAACGCCACGTGGTGGAGAAAACGGCGGCCATCTTGTCGAACGAAAGAAGGCAGCGGGACTTGGTCGTCGAGTGCCTGGAACTCTGAGGCGGCCTCTCCACGGCCCGAACACTGGTGAAAACGTACGAACACCTGCTTCTAGTCGTGGCAAGCCAGGAGAGCGCTGTTCGACAGATTGTTCGACAAGAACTCCCGAACAAACTCCACACTATGAGCCAGGGGACCCCTTTTTATTCGTACACCGTTTCATTAGGTATGAAAACTCTTGTATTAGACCGACCGCTACCCCTGAACTTATGGAACTATTTCTGGGCAGACATCTCCAGAGCGGTCGGTCAATTCTTCACCCCAGTGGTGATTCGACTATGTTTGTGGGATCTGAGCGCTTTGCTATGTTGTGCACTCAGATCCAAGATATCTGGGGATGTGTAGACTATAGAGGTTTGGTTGCACAAAATATGACTTTTGGATTTTAAAGTGTTTTGTGAATTTTTGAAAGAGTGAATATTTTCTGTACTTGGAGATAATTGAGTTTAAGGCAGCCACTTAACTCAATTATCTCCCAGATTCAGAGGAGGGATTGTATTGTTTGTATTGGGAATGTCACACTTTGTAACCTTGTTGCTATTGGTTGTTATGTTTGTGTCCTTGTCCCCAACAAGGTCCATGTGGGCGTACACCTTGCTTGGGGACTTGCATAAAAGGCCAGCTGTGGCTTCCATTAAACTGTATGTTTTTACCCCTTCATGAAGTCTTGGTTCATGTTTGAGGGATTGGGAGTTATAATCACTACAATTTCTTCTATGCTTGGATGTCGGGAGATTCTGCAGAGATATACTCAGCCGGAGTATAGGGGATCCGTTACACTCAGCAAATCCAATTATTCCAGAAGTGTTTCACAAACTGCATAATTGTGAATCTAATGGTCTGTCTAAAAATGTTAGTCCTCTATTTTTAAATAAAATGCAGATTTTAGTGCAAAGATGTGAATTATTTTGTGCTAGGTATTTCACGCTGGCCTTTGCAAGGCTATGACATATCTAAAAGAATGGCTTAACACATTGTGTTAATTTGAAATGAACAATATAAAGTATCTATATATAAACATCTACCTGTGTTCAATAATAACTACTAAGAGGGCATTTTTATGTGACAAACTCTTTATCACAATGGATTACTATTATGGGCACCCCTCTAGAAATTAGATGCTAAAGGATTTTTAAAAAATGGACAAATCAATATATGTACAGTGGAGAGCATGTATAAGTTTTATTTTTTTTGGATATCAGTAAAATAAATGTTGAGTCATAATATAAAGTAGACAAAATATATAAACACATAATTATCTTACCATAAAACCAAGATACAGCAATTGCCTCTAGAAATACAACTGCAATGATAGAACTTCCAGCGCCAAACTCCTCCAGAAGCTTCACAACATATGCACCTCCCTGGTATAAATTGCAATTGGGAATATAAATTATAAGTTTATTCAGGACATTTATACTTTTATGTCTATACTAAAATATACAGTGTTGCAATAAAACAAATCGTTGCCAGTAAACAAGTAATGCTTTTCTTAACATACAGATATGTTGTAAGATGACAAGCAAGGTCTACTTGATTTTTTGGGCAAGGAACAAACTAAGAAATGAAGGATGAGAAGAAAAAAAGAGATAGCAATAGAATGAGAAGGGCAAGACGGTTCGGTGAGAAAAAGAGGAGAAAAAAACAAAAACTAAATGCAATATTTCCCCATTTGTCTGGATCAGTCCATCATCCTTACACTTTCACCCCTTCTTTTATTAGCATCCCATCAAATGGAAAAGAGGCTAATCTGTAAACCCTGGTGGAAAAAAGGATTCCATCCTCTGGGAACCATATTTTTCAGAAAATGCCCCGTTTGCTGATACAAGTTTTTCCATTTTTAGCATAAACCATATTTTTGGCTCAATTTAAACTGAGGAGGGATACTTGCATAATTTTTGTAAGCACATTCTTAGCACTGTGAAGACCTGAAAAATAAGCTGGAGATTGGTGCCCTTCTTACTACTCCCTCTGTAGCAGAGTACATTCCAGGGATTATGCAAAGCCAACACCGTGTAGTAGTTCAACTAAAGAATGGAACACTGTTTTCAAAAATACCCTTAAATCTTAAGATAATTAATTGTTTAACCTCTGGGCGGGGAGGAGAATGCAGAACAAATTTATTTCTAACACACCTTTTTTCGGTCCAGCCATTAGTCATTCTAAAAGCTCTTCCCAGTTATGTAGTCCTTAGCAAGGGTACCTCTGACATTGTTTATTATATTCGATTTATTTTTGACATTTGACATCTTTACATCTTTGTCAAGACAGAGTTAGATATAGTCAGTTCCGATACCCTAGCAATGGGATCCAGGTCCTTGTCATGTAGAGCTCCTGGATGGTTCAAGCCTCTTTAGGACAACTACTTTTGTAGTCTGGTAGTGACTCTGAAAATAGAACATGTAATTTTGTTTCTTTAAATATAAGAACTCAAGTTGTCATGTAACCTTTTTAGAATGAAATGTCTGGGGTCGGGGCCTGACCAGTGGTGTATCTTGGTTTTGTGCTGCCCTAGGCAGGACAAAACTCAGACACCCCCCCCGCGCGCGCCACCCCCACCCAACCCTTCCCCCCTGCCCCGCCTTCTAAATACACACATATTCACTGACAGATACGCATACACTAGCTAACAGACAAACACAGTCAGACACACACAGTCGGACACACACACTAACAAACACACACAGTCGGACACACACACTAACAGACACACACAGTGAGACACACACACTAACAGACACACACAGTGAGACACACACACTAACAAACACACACAGTCGGACACACACACTAACAAACACACAGTCGGACACACACACTAACAGACACACACAGTGAGACACACACACTAACAGACACACACAGTGAGACACACACTAACAAACACACACAGTCGGACACACACACTAACAAACACACACAGTCGGACACACACACTAACAGACACACACAGTGAGACACACTAACAAACACACACAGTCGGACACACACACACTAACAAACACACACAGTCGGACACACACACTAACAAACACACACAGTCGGACACACACACTAACAGACACACACAGTGAGACACACACACTAACAAACACACAGTCAGACACACACACACTAACAAACACACACAGTCGGACACACACACACTAACAAACACACACAGTCGGACACACACACTAACAGACACACACAGTCGGGGACACACACACTAACAGACACACACAGTGAGACACACACACTAACAAACACACACAGTCGGACACACACGCTAACAGACACACACAGTGGGACACACACACTAACAGACACACACAGTGAGACACACACACTAACAAACACACAGTCGGACACACACACTAACAAACACACACAGTCGGACACACACACACTAACAAACACACACAGTCGGACACACACACTAACAGACACACACAGTGAGACACACACACTAACAGACACACACAGTGAGACACACACACTAACAAACACACACAGTCGGACACACACTAACAAACACACACAGTCGGACACACACACACACTAACAGACACACGCAGTCGGACACACACACACTAACACACACACCAGTCAGACACACACACTAATAGACACACACACACACTAACACACACAGTCACAGACACACACTAACAGACACACTAACACACACACACACACACTAACAGACACACACACTCACATTAACACTTTTTTTTTTTTTTTTTACTCCCCCCCCCCCCAGCCTCCTTACCTTTGGGAATGCTGGGGGGGTTCTCCCATTCCCTGGTGGTCCAGTGGCTGCAGGGCGCAGAGTGAGGCTGGGAGGCGGAGCCGGAATATGACGTCATATTCCGGCTCCCAGTCTCACTCTGCGGGCGGCGCGCGAGGGAGCTGAGCAGAGAGCTCAGGGGAAGAGCTCCCTCGCCGGCCGCCCGCCCGCCCAGCAACCAGCCCAGCATGTCTGTTAGCCGCAAGGCTAACAAGACATTTGCCTTGGGCATTTGGGGGCGGCGTTTTTTGCCGCCCCCTGGAAAATGCCGCCCAAGGCAAATGCCTTGTTTGCCTCGCGGCTAATACGCCCCTGGGCCTGACCGTGATGCTTTCCGGTCGCATGCGGGAGAGGCTCCTGCAAAATGTGAGCTTTTTGACTGTAATTCCGGGTTCACGCTTACCATGTGGGCCGAGAAGCTTACCGATGAGCACGGGCAGCTGTTGGTGCTACTGCAGCTCCAAGACCGCGTGTTTTGAGGTCCTGAAGTGGGCAAAACAAGACTTTGCTGTCTGCGTACAATTTGGGTAACGAGTGGGACAGGCGCCGCCGTCCTGTTCGTGTACAATGGCTGCCATACAGCCGGAAAAGGCCCCGCTTCCCCCACTGGAGGGATCCAATGCTACGCAGTCCTCCACACTAGCTTACCCAACACCTGGATTCCAAAATGGCGGCACCACGGCCTACACTGAGCAAGAACACAGCAGAGATATCACTGACACCTGCTGACCACAGCTCCCATTAAGGAACTCTAAGCATGCTAATAGTCAGCAGTTACTTTTGGCTGCCCCGGCCTTAATACCGGAGGATGAAGCTTGGTCCCCACGGTTGCCTTCCTGGGCTTCAAGCACCCAGAGGATACACCTCGAACCACAGCCCCATACCTGGATAAAACAGGATCCCCCGTTGTTGGCCCCTAGTAGAACCAGAACAGAGGGTGCAGGTTGCGTGCTCTTGCAACGTCTTGGGCTGGCGGAGTGGCACCTTCCAGACTTACCCTCACGCTGTGATTTAGCTACCACTACACTCCGATTCTGTATTCACTGCGTGAGTGGCCTTGCAAGGCTTCAGTGGACTCCATCAACTGCACAAGCATACTCAGCCAATGCATGTTTTACTTTATTTTTCATTCACTTTTAGTTTATCTCCTATTGTTAGGCGAAGGTTACCATATTTTTGAGCCTTCATTCTCATATTAACACTCAGCATGTCTTGAATCTAAAATGTACCTGAACACCCTATATATATACTTATTATTATTATTAATATTATGATGATATTTATAGAACGCCGTCAAATTCCGCAGCGCTTTTCAATGGGTGGACGAACAGACATGTAGTTGTAACCAGACAAGTTGGACACACAGGAACAGAGGGGTTGAGGGCCCTGCTTAATGAGCTTACATGCTAGAGGGAGTGGGGTAAAATGACACAAAAGGTAAGGATAGTATTAGACTAGTTACAGTTGCAGAAGAGAAATCAGTTGGGAGCAAATAGCCAAACCTGCATGGTCTGATGGCTAGCATCATCTACTGTCTTCTTTTTATTCTTAAAATAGTGCTTTTACTCTGCAGGCCATGTTTATTACTTCTACTATTTGTTATTACTACGCTTGTATAAGCTGTCATGGCGAAACAAGCGTATATGTTCCACATTGCACACAAAAATAAAGAATGTCAAAAGAATTAAATGTCTGTTTTTGAAGGATCAATTATTATTGTTGATTAAGTATACCACATTATTTTTCTAATTAATAATACTTATGCATGCACACCAGAACCTGTAAGAAAATGAATAGGTGATGCATTTGTTTTCCTGGCACTGTAGTTTCCATTTAAGGGAGTCAGCAGCCATCCAGGTGGAAATAGCAGAGAGGCAATCAGAGACACGAGTCAAGAGGGGTGTCATCCGCGTAGAAATGATATTGGAAGTCAAAGGAGCTAATGAGTTTACCAAGGGAGGCAGTACAGATTGAGATCTCCAAGTAACTCTCCTCCAACTTGAGCACTTTTCATGAAACTTACTATAAAGTACCTGTGTGTGGAGGAGTGGGGTACCCACCAAAGTCTGGCCATGGCTACATACAAAAAACAGCAATAGTTTACCACCATATTTCACATACAGTGATGTATACATGCTCAATAAACCTATATACCAAAATGTTTTTTCTGGCCTTACCTGAGTGAGTGTGCTGAGAGAGCCAGTGAAGCAGACAATGACCAACCCAAGAACAAAGAGTTCTCTCCTATTAGATAGAATGTGGGGGTATTCATCCATAATGGCTGTGATTACTGCTTCAAGACCTCCAAACTGAGTAAATAAGATGCACTATGTGATATATTCGGTTACAAACGTTTTTCACTTGTCAACAAAAGTCAGAATTATTATTCTGATAATAACTGTTGTAGATATTTCATGTGTCCCCACTTTTTAATTTACCAAAGGCATTTATCAGAGTTCTCAAACTTGGCAGGTTTATGAACTAGCTAAGAATTGTACTACCTCTGCTGTTTGTTAAAAAAAACTCTTGCCTTTCTCTATTCCTTTGTTCCTTTCTGATACTTCATTCACTATTCTTTCTCTTTTCCTATATGTTGCCTCCATCATTTTAATAATCCGTTAGTATGCTACCTTGTGATAATATTTTGAAATTATTATCATCTAGAATAAGCAAAGAAAGGGGTGAACTGCGCTTATCAAAAATGTATATACATTAATCATAAGGTCCCTTCTGGCATGCCATATCTTGACAGAGAAAAATAGAAACAAAGAAGGGACAGATAATCGTGTAATATGTTAACAATAAGTATATAGTGATAATAAATTAAGCCAATGGAACACTCACACTTTAGAGAGCTGAACCAGCTCTATTATAGTTGGCTTAGACGATGTTGGTCCAGTTCCTAATATCCTTAGGTGGAGATTGTTCCATCTAATGCTCCCTAACACTAGAGCAGGTCCTTGCTCTAGTATATTTAAGTAACATACCACTTGCATATTTTCTGTTTATTGTTTACATACTGCACCATTAGAAGTTTCTGTTTCTGTTTCTGTCAGGATCGGGACAGGGATCCAACACGCAGAGTACAAACAGGTGGTAGGTACGTATACCGGACCTTAGAATGGCCGGACTTAACGTAAGGAGTAAGTAGAGAATAGTCTAGGAACAAGCCGAGGTCGAGGGAACGAGAGGACAGGTAAGCGAGAGACAAGCAGAGTCAAAGGGTAACAGAGATAAACAGGGTAGTACAAACAAGCCGGGTCAGAACCAAAGAGACAACTAGAATACAATAGCGCTGAGTGACTAGACAGGCTAGAACCACGACAGGGCAATGAGCAGATGCCGAAAGCCTCATTTTATACCTGATTCTAGAGGGTAATCACGCCTCCGACGAGTCCTGATTAGTGCTCGGGACTTGACTGACAGGTCGACCCGGGTTGGCGTCATGACGTTGACTACTGAGCGTCGCGTCATATAAGGAAGTGGATCCCTCGCGGTCGGCCTGTAAATGGCCGAGAGGACCGCGAGGAACGGAAGAAACAACCCCTCTGGGAGGATAAACGTCTAAGTCTCTCACCTCCTCTGAGGTAGAGACTACAGGTACCCTGACAGTACCCCCCCTTTCAGAAACGCCCACCGGGCGGAAGGAACCGGGACGAGATGGAAAACGGGAGTGAAAAGCCCTGCGGAGGCGAGGAGCATGTACATCCTCCAGAGGTACCCAAGTCCTCTCCTCAGGACCATATCCCTTCCAGTCAATAAGATATTGTAACTTCCCCCGGGAGATTCGAGAATCGATGATGGAGTTGATTTCATACTCCTCCTGACCCTCAACCTGAACAGAGCGAGGAGAGGATATAGTGGAGGAAAATCTGTTACAGACTAACGGTTTCAGTAAGGAAACATGAAAGGAGTTAGGAATGCGTAAGGCAGCTGGAAGAGCTAGGCGATACGCAACTGGGTTAATTCGAGTCAGAACCCTGTAAGGGCCAATGTAACGAGGAGCGAATTTCATAGAAGGAACCTTTAAACGAATGTTTCTTGTACTCAACCATACCCTATCACCAGGAACAAAAACCGGAGCCGCCCTTCTGTGCTTATCAGCGTGTTTCTTGAACAACATGGAATTATGTAGGAGAATTTGTCGAGTCTGATCCCACAACTTCCTCAAATTGGCAACATGAACATCAACCGACGGTACTCCTTGGGAAGGAGAAACCGGGGGAAGAATGGAAGGATGAAAGCCATAATTCATGAAGAAGGGGCTGGAACGAGTAGAATCACAAACGAGATTATTGTGTGCAAACTCCGCCCAAGGAATCAAACCGACCCAATCGTCCTGGTGTTCCGAAACAAAACAACACAAATATTGTTCAATCTTTTGATTGGTACGTTCAGCAGCTCCGTTAGACTGAGGGTGATAGGCAGAAGAAAAATTCAATTTGATGCCAAGTTGAGAACAGAAAGATCTCCAAAAACGTGAAACAAATTGGGAGCCTCTATCGGAAACAATTTCGGAAGGTATCCCATGTAAGCGAAAAATCTCTCTCGCGAATATCTCCGCCAATTCAGGAGAAGTCGGGAGTTTAGTTAAGGGCACGAAATGAGCCATCTTAGTAAACCTATCAACCACCGTGAGGATCACAGTCTGTTTTTTAGAAACAGGCAAATCTACAATGAAGTCCATAGCCAAACAGGACCATGGTCTCTCTGGAATGTTCAAGGGATGTAACAAACCACATGGAAGCGTATGAGGTTGCTTAGTCTTCATACAGACCTCACATGCTCCGATTAAATCCCTAATATCCTTCCGTAAAGAAGGCCACCAGAAATCTTTAGAGATCAAGGAACATGTCTTGCGAATACCTGGATGCCCAGCCGCCTTACTGTTGTGAAAACACTGTAAGAGTTCCAGTTGGAGTTCAGGCGGAACGAAATGCCTTGCCCCAGGAGTCTGTCTAGGCGCCAGATGTTGCAACTTCATGATCTGACCAAGCAACGGAGAGTGAATCTTAAGACTCGTGTTGGCGATAATATTGCCCCTGGGTACTATAGAAGACAAAACCGGCTCAGATATCGCAGAAGGTTCATATTGGCGAGACAAAGCATCGGCTTTAGAATTCTTAGAACCAGGTCTATAAGTGAGCACGTAATTGAAATGCGTGAGGAATAAAGACCAACGAGCTTGCCTGGAGGACAAGCGCTTGGCCTCCCCAATATAGGACAAGTTCTTGTGGTCTGTCAAAATAGTAACAGGATGTAAGGTGCCCTCCAATAAATGTCTCCACTCCTTTAAAGCCATGATAACTGCTAGTAGTTCCCTGTCGCCAATGTCATATCTGCTCTCAGGACCTGATAGTTTCTTGGAAAAAAAAACACATGGATGTAAGGGCTTATCCACACCTAACCTTTGGGACAGGATAGCACCTATACCTGTCTCTGAGGCGTCTACCTCGAGTAGGAAAGGCAGAGTCATATCAGGGTGAACTAAAATTGGTGCAGAAGCAAACAGTTCCTTGAGAGTTTTGAAGGCAAGAAGAGCTTCAGTAGACCAGTTCTTAGTGTCAGCCCCCTGTCTGGTCATATTGGTAATAGGAGCTATAATTGAAGAGTAACCCTTAATGAAGCGCCTATAATAGTTGGAGAATCCAATAAACCTCTGAATGGCCTTGAGGCCCCTGGGTAAAGGCCAATCCAAAATGGACTGGAGCTTATCCGGGTCCATCTTAAACCCTTCCCCAGAAATCACATAACCAAGAAAGTTTATCTGGGATTGGTCAAAGCTGCATTTCTCCAATTTGCAATACAGGCCATGTTGAAGAAGCTTGCGCAATACCCTTCTGACTTGTCTGTGGTGAGTCTCAATCTCTCTAGAGTGTATAAGTATATCATCCAGATATACAATAACGCAGTCATGTTGGAATTCCCTAAGAACTTCATTGATCAGGTCCTGAAATACTGCCGGTGCATTACAGAGACCAAAAGGCATTACTGTGTATTCATAGTGCCCATAACGGGTATTGAACGCCGTCATCCACTTGTGTCCCTGCTGAATTCTCACCAAGTTATACGCTCCTCTGAGATCTAACTTGGTGAAAATCTTGGAGCCTTTTAGACGATCAAAGAGCTCGGTAATCAAAGGAATTGGGCAGGCATTTCTAATGGTTATTTTGTTCAAACCTCGATAATCAATGCAAGGTCTTAGTGTACCATCCTTCTTCTTAACAAAAAAAAACCCAGCCCCGGCAGGGGAGGAGGATCTCCTAATGAATCCTTTTTCAAGGTTCTCACGAATATACTCCTCTAAGACTAAGTTCTCTTTAGTAGACAAAGGATATACATTACCCCTGGGAGGCATAGTACCAGGTAGTAGATTCATCTTACAATCAAAAGACCTGTGTGGAGGTAAAGTATCAGCATTCTTTTTGTCAAATACTGCCTTTAAATCCAGGTACAGAGGCGGTATTTGTACCTCTGTAGAGTAGGTAGAATTAATCGGTGTGTTAACTGCGCAAAGCGGTGACACTGTCCGTAAGCACCTGTCCTGACAACCCTGACCCCATGAGACTATCTCCCCTAATTCCCAATCAATAATAGGGTTATGTCTTTTTAACCAAGGATACCCCAGGACTATGGGAACAGATGGAGACGAAATAAGCAATAAAGATATGTCTTCCTCGTGTAAGATACCAACAGTTAATTTAACGGGTATGGTTTCACGAAAAATCACAGGCTCAACTAAAGGTCTACCATCTATGGCCTCAACGGCCAAGGGTGTCTCCCTTAACTGGGATGGGATAGTGTGTTTAGTAACAAAAACTTGGTCGATAAAGTTCTCAGCAGCTCCGGAATCTATCAATGCCATAGTTTCTAGTACTCCCTTCTCCCAAGTTAAAGAAACGGGTAGCAGAAGCCTGTGATCTTTATAATTATGATTAGAGGACAAAATAGAAACACCCAAGGCCTGTCCTCTAGAGAAACTTAGGTGCGAGCGTTTCCCGAGCGACTAGGACAATTTAGGCGTAAATGACCTCTGACTCCACAGTACATACACAACCCCTCCCTTCTCCTGTACTGTCTCTCCTCTTCTGAGAGGCGAGTATTGCCTATCTGCATAGGTTCTGGAAGAAGTGAGGTTGTGGATTCAGAACTTTGAAATGAAGGAGCTAGTCTAAAGGAAGGTCTACGGTTTCTCTCTCGAGTGTTCTGCCTCTCTCTTAAACGTTCATCAATGCGAGAAATAAAAGAAATTAAATCCTCCAAATTTTCAGGAAGCTCTCTAGTAGCAACCTCGTCAAGGATTATGTCTGATAACCCGTTTAAAAATACATCTATATAAGCCTGTTCATTCCACTTAACTTCTGCCGCCAAGGACCTGAACTCTAGTGCATAATCCACAAGTGTTCGGTTTTCTTGTCTAAGGCGCAACAGTAATCTAGCTGCATTGACCTTTCTACCTGGAGGGTCAAAAGTTCTTCTGAAAGCAGCTACAAAGGCATTATAATTGTATACTAACGGATTATCATTTTCCCACAATGGATTGGCCCATCTCAAAGCTTTCTCGACAAGTAATGTGATAATAAATCCAACCTTCGCCCTATCTGTAGGATAGGAGCGGGGTTGTAATTCGAAATGGATACCTATTTGGTTTAACCCCTTAAGGACACATGACATGTGTGACACGTCATGATTCCCTTTTATTCCAGAAGTTTGGTCCTTAAGGGGTTAAGGGGTTAAGAAACCACGACACTTCTCTGGAGAACCACCATAACGTACAGGTGGAGTGATACGGGAAGAAGCACCTACAGTGGCAACCTCTAGACCTGAACTCACAGGAGAGATAGAAGTATTACGCATCTCCTCTGGTTGATTACTAGAACGAGATAGTAACGCCTGTAGTGCTAGAGCCATCTGGTCCATTCTGTGATCCATGGCGTCGAACCTAGAGTCAGAAGGACCAACCTGAGTGTTTGTACCTGCAGGATCCATTGGCCCTGTCGTAATGTCAGGATCGGGACAGGGATCCAACACGCAGAGTACAAACAGGTGGTAGGTACGTATACCGGACCTTAGAATGGCCGGACTTAACGTAAGGAGTAAGTAGAGAATAGTCTAGGAACAAGCCGAGGTCGAGGGAACGAGAGGACAGGTAAGCGAGAGACAAGCCGAGTCAAAGGGTAACAGAGATAAACAGGGTAGTACAAACAAGCCGGGTCAGAACCAAAGAGACAACTAGAATACAATAGCGCTGAGTGACTAGACAGGCTAGAACCACGACAGGGCAATGAGCAGATGCCGAAAGCCTTATTTTATACCTGATTCTAGAGGGTAATCACGCCTCCGACGAGTCCTGATTAGTGCTCGGGACTTGACTGACAGGTCGACCCGGGTTGGCGTCATGACGTCGACTACTGAGCGTCGCGTCATATAAGGAAGTGGATCCCTCGCGGTCGGCCTGTAAATGGCCGAGAGGACCGCGAGGAACGGAAGAAACAACCCCTCTGGGAGGATAAACGTCTAAGTCTCTCACCTCCTCTGAGGTAGAGACTACAGGTACCCTGACAGTTTCTTTTCTACATGTATTAATTCGATTAATCTGCAGTCAAGCTCATAGATCTTCAGCACCATATCCACAGACGGAAATTATACCATTCAAGCTAACTATAATAGAGCTGATTCAGCTCTCTAAAATGTGAGTGTTCCATTGGCTTAATTTCTCATCACTATACACTTATTGTTGACATATTACCTGATTATCTGTCCCTTTTCTGTTTCTATTTTCTCTGTCAAGAAACGAAACTCCAGAAGAGACCTTACGATCGATGTATGTACATTTTTGATAAGCGCAGTTCACCCCTTTCTTTGTTTCTTGTTTTATGTTCACAAGGTTCTGGGAACTCCTTGTAAGTGAATTGCAGCTACCTTTCTATCATAGTAAGCGCCTATTATTTTGATATATTTTTAGGCAATTAATATCTATGTTCACATAATTGCATCTCCAAAATATTAAACACCAACAATTTATTGTTCATCAAACATTGGGGAGCATATATGTATCTAGGTGAGCTCATCCAACAAATTATATCTAAATAAAGAAAGAGGTGATAATGGTAATGTTAAAGTGGGACTTTCGCACTAGTAATGTGGAGAGTGAAGGGCTGGGCTGCTGTTACCAGGGGTATTATCATGTTCTGTCAACGATTTGAAAATGGTTGACACCACAAACAGGCATGGTGCTAGGGGCAATTTGGCACCATAAACACTAAATATGGTTGAACTAGTGATGGTGTTTAGAGTGACCAGCTAGATATTGCTGGGCTTTTACTTTTAAATTACAGCAACACATGTCATAGATATTTTTTCAACTTATTTTGTAAAATTATATGGTGTAATTTCCAGTTTAAAATCTGTCACACAACTAAAGTTCTGAATATCAAACAAAAAAACAAAACAAAACAAAATCAACTCATGAAGATCATTAACTTGTGCAAAATAGGTAAATGTTGGCATATATTAAATATATATAGTACTATATGTTGCATATTTATACTATTTGTTCTTTCAGTGTCTTTTGTGTATAATTCTGCTACATTGTACAAAGTCATACATACTGTGCTATCGAGACCAAGGGTAATCATCATCAGGAAAAATATAATGGCAAAAAATGTAGATCCCACCATGTTTGCTATGGCCTCTGGGTAGGTGATGAAGAGCAAGCTGGGGCCTATTCAAACAAGTAATCATATGGTTATGAGCAGTTCTAAAAGACAAATATACTGTTGATATTGGCATCTTTATGTAATGGTGATTCATTTTCCTATTTCCAAAGAAAATGGATAGCCCAACTTTGGGTATATGCAATAAAATGAGATGTGGTAAATTGAAAGTTGTATTGGAAACATGATGAATTGGAAAAAAATATCCAGCTCTTCAAGGTTTACAGTTTAGCTATTTTAGCCTTAATATTTAAATACACGTCGTGTATGTGTAAATGTGTGTGTGTGTGTGTGTGTGTGTATGTGTATATATATATACTTAGATCATATATATATAATATATATGATCTAAGTATATTTTATTTGTAACTGTAATTTTTTTAATTTATTTTTTGAACTAATATTTTTTTTTTTTTACAGGACAGGGGTCAGAGACAGTGTCAGCCAGTGATTTCACATCACTGGCTGACACACAGGATCAGTGATCACAGTGACTGCCTGCAGGGCCGGACTGGCCTACCGGGATACCGGGATATTTCCCGGTAGGCCGCCTGCCCTGGGGCCGCTTTCAGCGTGGCTGCACCTATCCACAAGCCAGGAAAAAAAAATCTGTTTTGGTTCATCCTGTCGCAGCCGCACAGCGAGCCACGGCCAATGCTCCAGCGGCCGAGGCCCGCCGGATGTGAACAGCATCAACATGAGCCGGATGTGAGTAGCAAATGCGCGGCGGCCGGTGTTCTGACAGAACACCTGCTACAGAGCGCAGCGTAGCGGTGGCATCTTGCCAGATCTGCAGAACGCTCTGCAAGACAGAGCTGAGCCCAGACAAGACTGCCCTATGACTGTCTGCATGATCTGCAAGTACAGTACAGGTAGGGGTATTGGCACTTTGTAAGTACCCTTGTCTTCACTCCTTTATCCTGTTTTTTTATTTATTTTTTATTTAATAACGCTTCTGTTTAAGATATATAGTCTACTAAATAGTTGTCTAGAGTGTTATGGACAACCACTCGTGAGACAAGCTGCATGGCATTCTAAATATAAAATTAAATGGACATATATATTTATGGACACTAGCAATAAGTAATTTAGTTATTGTATCTTAGCCCCTATTAACCCACTACACCCCCTGCCATTTTACCCTGTGATAACCCACTACACCCCCTGCCATCTTAACCCCTATTAACCAACTACAGCCCCTGCCATTTTACCCTGTATTAACCCATTACACCCCCTGCCATCATACCCCTTATTAACCCACTACAGCCCCTATTAACCCACTACACCCCCTGCCATCTTACCCCATTTTAACCCACTACACCCCATGCCATCACACCCCTATTAGCCCTCTACACCCCCTGCCATCTTACCCCGTATTAATCCACTACCCCCTGCCATTATACCTCCTAGTAACCCACTACAGCTCCTATTAACCCATGACAACCCCTGCCATCATACCCCGTGTTAACCCTCTACACCCCCTGCCATCTTACCCCCTATTAACCCACTACACCCCCTGCCATCTTACCCCGTATTAATCCACTACCCCCCTGCCATTATACCTCCTAGTAACCCACTACAGCCCCTATTAACCCACTACACCTCCTGCCATCTTACCCACTATTAACCCACGACAACCCCTGCTATCATACCCCGTATTAACCCTCTACACCCCCTGCCATCTTACCCCCTATTAACCCACTACACCCCCTGCCATCATACCCCGTATTAACCCTCTACACCCCCTGCCATCTTACCCCCTACTAACTCACTACACCCCCTGCCATCATACCCCGTATTAACCCTCTACACCCCCTGCCATCTTACCCCCTATTAACCCACTACACCCCCTGCCATCATACCCCTATTAGCCCTCTACACTCCCTGCCATCTTACACACTATTAACCCACTAAACCCGTCATTTTACCCTGTATTAACCCACTCTGCCATCCTGCCCCCTATTGACACACTACATCTCCTGCACTTCCACACAAACACATTGCACACACTCTAAAACCCTTATACACACACTCATCATTCACATACACACAGTACACAAATGCTATACCCCCTAAACATACAATACACTATCCGCACTCACACACTCTATACCCTGTATAAATACACACTATACCCCCTGCACTTACACACTTCACCCTCTATAAATACACACTATACCCCCTGCACTCACACACTTCACCCTCTATAAATACACACTACACCCCCTGCACTCACACACTTCACCCTCTATAAATACACACTACACCCTCTATATCCCTCATTCACACCACACCCCCATGCATTCATACACACACAGACTACTCTATATACGTATATACACACAATTTACACACACCCTTTTGGACCCGCCTCTCACAGTGGGCTGCTCTGCCATTAACTGCCCGGGCTGAATTTTCGTTCCAGTCCGGCCCTGACTGCCTGTCACTGTGATCACCTCCTGCAGATTGGGTAATTGACCACAGGGGGGAGTGCCTGGGTGGTACAAGCACTCCCCCCTTCCAATCTGCAGGGGGATCACTGTGCCAGTTACATGTGTCAGCCAATAGGCTGACACATGTAACACTGATCGCAGTGACAGGCTGTCACTGCGATCAGAGTGCTTTGAGATCGCAGTGACAGCCTGTCACTGCGATCAGACTTCGCAGATCGCGGTCACTGACCCCAGGGGGACTGCCTGGGGGGCCAGGTAAGTCCCCCGACCGCGATCTGCAGAAGGGGAAAGCCGCCGGCCGCATGTGTCAGCCGATTTGAAATCGGCTGACACATGCTTAATACTGGTCGCAGTGACAGCCTGTCACTGCGATCAGAGACTGCAGATCGCGGTCACCGGCCACAGGGGGGGTTGCCTGGGGGGCCAGGCATCCCCCCCGACCGCGATCTGCAGCGGGCGATTAGCGCCGGCCACGTGGGCGGCCATTATGGCGAGGACGTAATATTACGCCCGCCGGCGTTTAGAGCCGGTTCCTGCAGGACGTAATATTACGTCCTCCGGACTTAAGGGGTTAATAAATATATATATATATATATATATATATATTAATATCAAATTACACGTAGACTGATACTGATTAAATATATATATAATTATTGTTATATATATATTTATATATAATATAAAAAAATATATATGTAAATACGTAAAAAAATAAAATTAAAAAAATATTTAAAAATAAATAATTAAAAAATATATAGATGTGTTATTTCGTTCTAACTGTATTGTGATATTAATATATATATTTATATCAAAATACACGTAGAACAAAATAATATATATATCATAATATATATATATCTATATACATAAATATATACGTATATATCACTATATATATACCTATATATAAATAAAAATATTAAAAAAAAATTATATATATATATATATATACACATATGTATATATATACATATATTAATTCTACACATATATTTATGTAATAATTTTACATAATTAGGTATCCTAATTAATTACAATTAGCGGGACCTGCCTGACAACCCATGCCGAAAGTATAGGGAATTTAATTTGCTAGCACTATATTTAACCCTATAACTTTCCAAGACACCATAAAACCTGTACATGGGGGGTACTGTTTTACTCGGGAGACTTTGCTGAACACAGATATTAGTGTTTCAAAACAGTAAAATGTATTACAACGATGATATCGCCAGTAAAAGTGACGTTTTCTGCATTTTTCACGCACAAACAGCACTTACACGGACGATATTATTGCTGCAATACTTTTTACTGTTTTGAAATACAAATATTTGTGTTGAGCGAAGTCTCCCGAGTACAACAGTACCCCACATGTACAGGTTTTATGGTGTTTTCAAAAGTTACAGCGTCAAATATAAGGCTTGTGTTTCATTTTTTTCACATTAAAATTCGCCAGGTTGCTTACGTTGCCTTTGTGACCCTATGGTAGCCCAAGAATGAAAATTACCCCTATGATGGCATACCATTTGCAATAGTAGACAACCCAAGGTATTGCAAATGGGGTTTGTCCAGACTTTTTTAGTAGCCACTTAGTCACAAACACTGGCCAAAATTGGCGTTTTTTGCATTTTTCACACACAAACAAATACTAACGCTAACTTTGGCCAGTGTTTGTGACCAAATGGCTACTAAAAAAGACTGGACATACCCCATTTGCAATACCTTGGGTTGTCTACTATTGCAAATGGTATGCCATTATGGGTGTAAATTAAATTCCTGGGCTACTATACAGTCTCAAAGGCAACGTAACCAATCTGGCGAATTTCAATTTCAAATGTAACGTGCTATATTTGACCCTGTAACTTCCCAAAACACCATAAAACCTGTACATAGGGGGTACTGTTTTACACGTGAGACATCGCTGAATACAAATATGTGTATTGTATTGCAGTAAAAGCAAACAGTATTTTGACATCCACAGTTAAAATGTCACATAGAACAAAAAAAAATTAAAAAATTCTTTTTTTCTCCCATTTTTTAATAAATTTTTTATATTAAATTATGTTCAATACCTAAATATTTGATGTTAAATGAAAGCCCTGTTTCCCCTGAATAAAATGATATATAATAAGGGGGGGTGCATTTAATATGAAAGAGGTTAATTACGGTTGGACAGACATATAGCGTAAATGCCAGGTTTTGTTTACGTTTTGTTCTGTTCACAACTTGTACATTTGGCTGCGGTGTTAAGGGGTTAAAGTGGTAAATTTTCCTTGTCCGTGTCAAGACTGAAACTGAGCATTTTTGTAGCCCATTTGAAACAGCTTTGGATTAAGAACAAAATACATTTCGCAATTTGCGCACAGACAAAAAAAAGGAAAGGACTTTTTCTACTTCTTTGACTTGTTTTTTTTTGTATTTAATAAAGTTTTAATAATTATATTAAACTAGTCCCATTTGCTATACACCTGTCTGGGGAATTATGGCTTGCTGGTCTCCGCTTGCAGAGTGAGTGCCACCTATTTTGGCACTAAAGTAGTCACACCTCAAGCTTGGGAAGTAGGCTCTATGCTCTGTGAGTTTACATTATATGATATACCTCTGTGCGTGCATATTTTTACTATATCTGAACCAATTGTATTTCCAAATGGTGAGCTGCATATCAAGATCAGAAAGGGTTGCTATCCATAACTCTTGCTTTAATTTGTAATGAGGACAGTTGTACATACCTTTATCTTTTGCAACATCTTCGACCTCCACATCCCGCATTTCGGCCATATAACCCAGTACTGTGAAAATCACAAAACCAGACAGAAAGCTGGTGACACAGTTCACCACACTGGTGATAATGGCATCTCTGAAAAGTACAAGATGAGTACAATTTTTGGAATTACGACATCCTAGTTATATCAGTCAAAGCATGGCCAAGTAAAAAGATGATCCACTTGAAGCAGCTCATACAATACAATTCCTACCATCCACAGCTTACAGAATTAATGCTGTCTCCTTTACATTCTACCTGTAATATTGACAAACCATTGAGAAATGCTAGCAAAAAAAAAAGCAAAATACTCACCACTTATGGCTAAGTATGACCTAAAAAGCAGGTAGATATTTTATGCTTTTTATTCACACTTTGTTTGACACAAGGATCATCTAAGTGATTAAACTAGGATTCAAAAAGTAAATACGGAAAACATTTAAGTTCCGTCAACAGATATTTTATGTGCATTATATAGAACTTTACAAATGCATATGGTGAAATGTTGATGTTTATAATTTTTGTTAAGCAGATGTTTTATTATAAAAACAGGCTTATGCAATATATGATCATATAATGTAACTAAATCCCCGTTATTTTTTGCCTAGGTGAGGTGTTTTTAAATAAAAACTATTACATTCTGTGAGATTTGAAATAATTGTTTAGTGAATAAGCGAGTGCGCTAGGTTGTGTATTTTGTTTGTTGTATATTTGGCCCCAGCGGTACGCTATAATGTATGCATGTTCAGGTGAGTGCAGCCCTACAAACATGTATTACTGACCCTTTAGGGTTAAAACCACCATCTAGCCACCCTGGTCCCCTCATGCCTCCCTAAATATATCTCTATGAGGAAAGTTCAGTGTCTGCATGCAGAGGGAGGAGATACTGCAAGTTTGGATGCATTTTAGGCAGCCATGACACAGGAAGGATCTCTAACAGCCATCTGAGGAGTGGCCAGTGAAGTTATCACTAGGCTGTAATGTAAACACTGCATTTACTCTGAAAAGACAGTGTTTACAGCAAAAAGCCTGAAGGTAATGATTCTACTCACCAGAACAAATTCAATAAGCTGTAGTTGTTCTGGTGACTATAGTGTCCCTTTAAAGCCAATATATCTCTGGAAAACTGCACAATGTCTTAACTAGATTGTACACCCCAACACGTTCTAATATAGAAGAGCATTATATGGTTAGTTTCCTATGTATACTTTACCCCTACACAGTACTGTGTACAAGTTTGCACTTTATAAGTAAAAGATAATATGTAGGTACTTGCATCGAAATCACTGGCACTATCAAATCTAGATTTGTTATTGTTGAATTTGACCATGGCAATCAGAAATTTACAACTGCAATGCAACACTTACCTATAACAGTTGTTGTCGAATGGGTTGTAACTTGCCAGTGCCAACAGAACTCCAAAGCCAGGACCGAGAGAGAAAAATATCTGCGCAGCAGCATCAACCCAGACCTGAAAAAAGGCAAGAAAAATCTCTAAAACAATCTAACTATCCTTTTGAAATCATATTTTGTGTCATTGACTTGTACAAGATTTAACTGTCCTGCAAAGGCCACACAACAGTTTTGTGCCATAATGTCAT
This sequence comes from Pelobates fuscus, assembly GCF_036172605.1. Lineage (NCBI taxonomy): Eukaryota > Metazoa > Chordata > Amphibia > Anura > Pelobatidae > Pelobates > Pelobates fuscus. Next base: position 169,190,476 of record NC_086321.1, on the reverse strand, counting down.
TTACTATGGGTATCTAGGCTGCATCAAAAGAAACCAGAGAAAAATCACTCTAATGGAAACCATGGTCAGACACCATTACCAATTCAGCACTTGGAGCTGTAGATTTACAGGTTCAAAAATGTTCGTTTTCTGGCACACATTGTATAACCCATATAGGGTTCTGGAGACATTAACACTAACCAAGAGAGCGTACTGGGTCTATCACCCTCGCCAGGGCCGGATTAACATAGGGGCTGATGGAGCTGCAGCTCCAGGCCCAGGCCCATGGAATTGGCCCATTGTAAAAAAAAAAAAAAAAAAAAAAAAATTTTTTTTTTTTTTTTTTTACAGACTACTCTTAGGTTTACCACCTGACTGGTATTTTAAGGCACAACTGGTATTGGAGGCTGCCTGGCCATGACGGTACTGCAGTAATACCGGCAATACAAATGCCGTATAAACGGCGATTACTCTGCAATACCAGCACCGGCCAGTAGGGGTCACTGTGTGTGGAGAGAGGCAGGGATAGGAAGTTACAGCATCTCCCTGCCTCTCTCTTCTCACTGATCCGTGAGAGTCCAGACAGCAGCTCCCAGCCTGCAGAGACAGACTACAGCTCAGGTATGTGAAGGATGGGGGAAAGGCAGCAGGGAGACATGTGGACACATTTCTCTCAGTGTCCCCATATCTCTCAGTGTCCCCATGACTCCCAGCCAGTGTCTGTGTCCCCATATCTCCCAGTGTCCCTATGTCTCCCAGCCAGTGTCTCAGTGTCCCCATGTCTTCCAGTGTCCCTGTGTCTCCCAACCAGTGTCTCAGTGTCCCCATGTCTCCCAGTGTCTGTGTCCCCATGTCTCTGTGTCCTTAGTGTCCCAATGTCTCCCAGTGTCCCCAAATGTCTCAGTGTCCCCATGTCTATGTCCACAAGTGCCCCATGTCTCCCAGTGTCCTCAAGTGTCTGTGTCCTCATGCCTCCCAGCCAGTGTCCCTAGTGTCTGTGTCCCTATGTCTTTCAGTGTCCCTAGTGTCTTAATTTCCCCAAATGTCTGTGTCACCATGGCTCCCAGTGTCCCCTAGTCTCCCAGTATCTGTGTCCCCATGTCTCTGTGTCCCCTTGTCTCTGTGTCCCCATGTCTCTCAGTGTCCCCTTGTCTCTCAGTGTCCCCATGTCTCTCAATGTCCCCATGTCTCCCAGTGTCCCCATGACTCCCAACCACTGTCCCCATGTCTCCCAGTGTCCCTATGTTTCCCAGCCAGTGTCCATAGTGTCTCAGTGTTCCCATGTCTCTCAGTGTCTGTGTCCCCATGTCTCTATGTCCTTAGTGTCCCCATGTCTCCCAGTGTCCCCAAATGTCTGTGTCCCCATGTCTATGTCCACAAGTGCCCCATGTCTCCCAGTGTCCCCATGTCTCTGTGTCCCCATGTCTCTCAATGTCCCCATGACTCCCAGCTAGTGTCTGTGTCCCCATGTCTCCCAGTGTCCCTATGTCTCCCAGCCAGTGTCCCAGTGTCCCCATGTCTCCCAGTGTCTGTGTCCCCATGTCTCTGTGTCTCTGTGTCCTTAGTGTCCCCAAATATCTCAATGTCATCATGCCTCCCAGTGTCCCCATGTCTGTATTCACAAGTGCCCCCATGTCTCTCAGTGTTCCCGGGTCTCTCATTGTCCCCATGTCTCTCAGTGTCCCCTAGTATCCTAGTGACACAGGACACACTAAGACATGGGGACACTGGGAGAAATGGGGACACAGACACTGGGAGACTAGGGGACTGGGCGACATGGGGACATTGGCACTGTGATACATAGGGACACTGATGCCAGGCTGGCCTTCCAATTCTTTGGACAGACATGCCCCCTTTCTGGGCATGTTTGCCCCTTTTGGCAGTTCTGGTCACGTGATTCGCGTCAGTGGTGCACCCTTTTACCCCGCCCATGGACACTGCTGTTATGGGGTATGGATTTACTTGAAAGATGAAAGCATTAATTAGATAAAGAGATTAGCATAGAGTATGTGTTTTCTTATAGCTGCATCCTTTGAGTTTCCCTCCAACACCAACTCCATCAGATACATGACTCTTGGGAGGTATGACTGTTTTAGTATTTTTGGTCGATAAGTTTCTGTAATTAGGCCCCATCATAATTGTCAGCACCAGGCCCACTGGGGTCTTAATCTGGCCCTGACCCTTGCCCAATGTACATCAGGTGGGTGAAAAATTGATTACATGGGCACCCCGATCCCAAGTTTCCTCATAGGAGACGCCGGGAAACATTCAACTTCTCCTCCATTCATTCTGAGGAGTTTGATTTTTGTGATGGGTCTTTTCTCCACGACTAACTTTTCTTTTCTAGCTGTGTTTATTTTATGGGCAACTTATTTTAACCAGAGAAATTAAAAATGAATCAATAAAGACATCATGTAGGTAGTAAAACCATTGTTTAGCAAGATTTACTGTTTTGTTTAGGTTTACCAACCCCATCCCATATACAAAAATATTGACTTAGTAACGACTGGGGTCTCAGTGACCGCATGCTTGTCCCAAACTCTTATACTTAGGACAATTCCCCTAAATTTCCCAAATACAATTGTTGATGCTATCCAAATTAGGTCTAACACATTTGTATAGATCTTTCCAAAGTGTGTAGGGATCTGCACTCACTCCCATCAGTCTGAGCCAGGGTGCTTAGCTGTACCATAACCAAAGACCAGGTTCCCATAGTATAGCAAAGGAAAGAGGTCCAGGCACTCCGTGGTTCAAAAATAGCCAATTTTAATGGAACCACAGCAACGTTTCGACCTTGTTGGTCTTCATCAAGCTTGATAAAGACAGAGAAGGTCGAAACATTGCTGTGGTTACATTAAAATTGCCTATATTTGAACCAAGCAGTGCCTGGACCTCTTTCCTTTGCTAACAAATTTGTATAGTCTGAGCAAAAGAGATGGATATCCAGAAATAGCCTGCAAAACTGCAATAAGGTCATTTAACAATTATTATTAGTATTTTGTATTTATATATCACCAGCATATTCTGTAATTCTGTACAATTAACAATACAAAAGGAACCAATACATGAAAATAGAGATACATTGCTTTTGTTTATACCCCCTAAATCCCTAGAGTGGATGGACAAGGAGGATAAAGCCGTAACAACTTGTCAAGTTTGCAAGTTACCTACGTCCCTAGCAATTTTAAAAAAATATATAGAATTGCTCTGTTATGGTTGCTACCATCACATTGTTTTGCTGTCTGCTGCTTCAGTAGTTTACATGGTGCTCAGAAGTCAGACTGTGAGTCACTATAGTCAATAATATTTTAGATATTTTCTAAGTAAAAATCATAACATGAGCTACCCTGGTTTAGCACCACTTAGATCAGAAATCCCTAAATGTCAAGAACTAATTAAGAATTGAAAGAGAAAGGCACAGACATGTGAATATTGTAAAGAGAGAATACTACTGAAAATAGACAGCATGGATTCTATAAGGTTCTAAAAGTGGAGCAATCTGCAAGAACATCTAATTGGTTTCTATGGTGACAACTAATGTTCTAGAACTTTGCCCCAAAATGACTCTTTTTGCTTTTTTTTACATAAACCGAAGATAATTAGAGAGATAGATCTCTATCTGTATGATTATTATTTAAGGTTTAAACTGTTATGCCATCTTAAATGAAGATTCCACATTACTGTGCTTTGTTTTTCTGAATACATTTTACATTTAATATAACTAAATTGATTTTGTTATATATTTTTTTATATATTGAGCTAATAATACTTTGAAAATGCAATCTCATGGCCATTTAAAACAGTTTAGTTGTATCAGCCATGCACTGGATCATACAAACCTACCCTGGCTGTTATTTAAAATTTTAATTTGAAAGAATAAGGCTGATTAAATTTCAAATGGTTAAAAGATTGCTTTTGTGTATTTACAAACAGGAAGTCTATTATAAATAATGATTTGCAATACAGAAGAGGCATCATTAATACAAACCCAGAGAAAATGAGATGGGTAATTTAATGAAACATTTACACTTCCAAAGGCTTGCTCTGCAAGTCCCTTTCTCTATATGGAGATAACAGCACAACCATCACTCCTTAGATGTCTGATTCGTTCTAGTTCCCAAACAGGACTTTGTCTGTGATGTTAAAGCAGCTGCTGGTGCAGATGTGAGGGTAGAATGGTATAGATTGTGTTTATGGTTTTATATAACCCCTGTCCAAGCTTCAAGAATCAGAACAATGAAAACATAAGAGTTAGCCAGTTTATAATGTATGGGTGTGATTTCAATAGTGATGGGGTCTTTAAAGTACATTTTCTGGAGTACCTATGAGCACTGATAGAAGTAGGCTTTAACAGAGAATTGTCTTTTCTAGAATTTCTAATAGTATGTTTAATGATCCTTATATTTAAAAAAATATGTATTTGTAAGGAGAAAATAAAATAAATGTAGAAATCCACATCCTTTCCCTGAAACTGTGTGCCTCTATTATAGCTCTCTGTCAATCATTATTATACGCTGTACCTTAACCTTAATGTAAAAAAAGTTGTTGTATCTTTGTAGCCCCCAGAAATTTTACAGATCTATGCAGGATGACACATAACATAGATTAATGGTAATTGTAAAAAAAAAAAAATGCATCTGGAGTTTGTTCATTAATTGGGAAATTACCCGACTTCCATATCAGCTATTTTTGCTTTTTTTTTTTTTATTTCAGCTAGTTAATCACTGTAAAGGCACAACTCAAAGGCATTTGTTTGGGCAGTAGCATTACGTGAAGATTAAAATACCACCGTGTGTTTCTACCAATCAATTTCAAATAGAAATGGGAAAAACAACAATAACTTAATTAATACAAGCCTTTCAAAATAAAGTTCTTCATTAGAAATAAAAATGACGTTTAAACATGTATGTCTTTTACAGTGTGTAATGTATTGTTCTTTGGAATACGATGTGCATTTGTGGAAAATAAAAGGAAGCAAAAATATGGTTCAAATCAAGTTTAAGCATCTGCAGAAGATGATGTCTGGTGGAAAATATAAATCTTTGTACATCAGAATATTTTCTCATGAAAATCTCATTATTATTTTCTAATTCTTTATTTATCATCAGGCAGTAACAGACAATCTCATTTTTAATGACAATTCTGCATGGCGTATTTCACTTGCCTTTATTTGAGGATCTCATTTGGGATTTCTTCACTCAGTGTACACAGTCACAACTGGTCCACTGACTTTAGAGGTTTTAAATCATCAATATTATTAACACATGCTGCATCACTACTGTGTTAATATCTCTAATCATTACTGAACATGTACTCTGCACTGTTATCACCACACAGTCCACACCAATCACCAGTGCTGTTCAATTCACACTTATGCGCAGCACAGTACATATATTCTTTTTTGAAGGTGTAGAAATCATCACTAGTCTAGATCATGTTAATCCCTTGCTATCCACTCCTCAGCCTTTTTGCTGGCTTTGAAGGATAAGCAGCAGTTCCATGAGAGATCACACTCAAAGAGGTACTGGGGGAGATATAAAACCTTGACAGGGTTCCATTGGCAAGTTTCACTATGAACAAACAGCATTTCATAGTAAATGTCTCTGTTAGTGAATGTCAAAATGAACCACTTACTGTAGTGTCTGTCAGCTTCTCCCAATTAGGTCTCAGGTAGAATAGGATCCCTCGCCATGCGCCTGGCAGGGTGGCACCTCTTATTAGCAATATGAAAAGGACAACATACGGTAGGGTTGCTGTAACCCACACAACCTACAAAATAAAATTAAAGAAACATTTAAATTAAGCTATGTTTCCGGGTAGACTATTTTGGCATAAAATGTGAACTTCTCTGGTGAATTCCCAACAATTCACACTTTATTGAATTACTCTGTCTGTCTTTTTTTATTACTCAAAACCTAGATAAACAGATCTTCTGCATAGCAGAAATGTAATTAAAAAAAAAAAAAAACAACTTCAGTATGTTCCTTATGTTACACCAATATTGCTTTTTGTGTAGCTCACAATATACGATATATAGTTCACAGGGCACAACAATAGCCAATTCATTTCACTGGTGTGAATTAGAAATTAGTTATAAAGAAAATGAATATTCAGTTTTTTAGAATAAATGCAACTGTCACTACTGGTAATTTTCTAGAACTAGGTTGCGAAGCACCAGTACTATTTCTTTTTCTACTTCTTTGTTCTCCTTTCTCTGTTCCCCCTATTTCCTCTTAATTCTGTCTCCTCTTCTTCCCCGGTTAAAATGTTTTCTAAGGGGCACCTTACCCTCTAATTCCTGCTTCTGTGCTCTATCTGAGATCTAAAATTATTAATTTTGCTATGGGTGTTATTTAAACCACTTTTGAAAGACTACTGTAAAAAATTTTTATTTAAAATAAATGTAAGGTCAACAAAAGTTCTGGACACTGCAGATAACAATTTACCAGTATAGACCAATTTTTTACAATATTGGCATTTTTTGCATTACATTAGTGTTGAGCAATACGCGACCCTTTAAACTATTTTTGTTCCCCTTCCATCTAAATGTGATTGGTGTAAGGTTGTCATCCAACAACAGCTGGTGTCATTGAGTTTGCTGGTATTTCACTATATTGGACTGCACTGTCTTTGGGCTGTTACCTTTCCAGATGTTTTGACCCCCTTCCACAGACTGAAGTAAACTATGGTAAAAATGATGAAGAGGCAGAGAAGCAGCTGCCAGCGCAAGCCTCCAACATCATCCAGGCCATCTGCCTCATGGATGCCCAGCACCTTTCTCCTGTGACAACAATAATACAACAAACACTGACAAGTATGCTAGTCAAATAGGCAAAAAACAAACAAACAATAAACATATCCATAAATTTATCTTTGGTCCAGCATAGAGGCCAAATTCTTCCTGCAGTCATATCCTCCTCTAGTGACATCATACCCGTCACTGTAGGGAGGAATGTCAGGGAGGACAGTCTGCGGGGAGAATTTAGGTCGCACAAAGGGTGGCCGTGCAGCCATTGGTCGTCTGTCACCAGTATGCTAGGTGTGCTGACGACAGGCTCCAAATATGCACAGATTTAACATAAGCCAGCCTAGAACTCTTGTTCTGGGCTGGCTAATGACGCTATTGGAGGTGGAGTTACAACTGTGGCAACAAAGGGCTTTAATGCTATATGTGTTTCAAACTGAAGTGGTCATGCTGTTTGGAATAACCCTTTAAAGAGACACACTAGCCCCCCTACACATTTACTAAGGGTACTATAAATAGTGAAATGTCAAAGAGGACAATTAGAAAAGTAGTCATTGTTGTATAACAAAAGAGTTCTTTGATAAAGATGATGGTTGCCTGGGTAGTTCAATATGTTAACCAGTTTGGGTTGGCTCCGATATATGAAATGATAATAAGATGACAGAGAGAACAACAATAGTGTGATACAGTGTGTGACAAAAGCAGCCAACTAGCACAGCACTCACAAACAAGGAGCCAACTAATATGCAACATACATCAGCTTGTTAGCAGCCCTCCTTTGTTTTAAATCACTTTTAATCTTGCTGCTATTTTATGCAACATAAATATTATAAAAATAAATATCATTCAGTGCTGGTATACTTTCTCCTTTTTTCCAGAAAGTGTATCATTACAATTTAATCATACAACGTCACCCTAACCTTTTTGTTTAAGTCCACTTACATGCACTTACGTGTAAAACTCTTCTGCTGGAGATTTGGAGAAATTGGTCCATGAAATATTAGTTTTCCCAAAATAGTTGGTACAATTAGGGGTATTCCAGGGGTTATCACAACTTGTCCATGGCAGAGTCCCAGAGAAGGAGGAGTAAAAATAATACAGAGCCCAAGCTATGATGGTATTGTAGTAAAATGAGACATACAAGCCTATAATGCAGATGGCAAAACCAATGCCTAGAAAAAACAAAAACAAATACAGATGATAATCTTCATTTATGTTCTTATAGAATCAGAGTTTATTAGAATGGTTTGACTTCTTACTTGGGATCCAAGAGGCACCATTCCCTGTCTCCACTACTTCAGATATTTGCTAAGCCCAGCGGTGGAGGGGCACCAGGGCACCAGGGCACTTCTCACAGTAGTGTCTATGGTGCTTGGATTGCTTCTTTAACAATATTTCAATTTGGCAGCAGCATCCCATTTATATATCATGCAAGAAGCATTCCAAAGAACAGCACTGTACTTTTTAAAATATATATTTATTTATTCACAAGCAGGAAAAAATACAATGACAGCATTCTACACCAATTGCACTGGTCCAATGTGGAAATAGGGATGTGGGCTAATCTCTTTATGAAATAAAAGCCTAGCGGACAAGTGTTTATGGAGTAAAAATAAATAAAATAGAGGCACAAAATTAGATATACTTGTTTGGCGGAGTCTTTTATAGTAGTAGATATCTTTTTTTGAGAGTAATATCTACATGCAGGCACCTCAATCAAACTTACATGTAGTAGGTTGCACAACAATACTAATAAACATGAAGGGATATCTTTTTTAAATATATTTTTCATTATTACAAAGCGTACAGAAGAAGAAAGGGGTTGCAGATACATTTCCCTTCATACAATGTACATGGAAGGGTATAGAATAGGCCATCATATCTCAGTAACAAAAGGCTTATAATATCCAGTATGTGATAATAGTTTCACTGCATGGACATCAGAACACCTGAATTTTTTTTTTTTTTTTTTTTTTATTTCTTTATTTTTCACTTGACAGAGCTTAGGTGAACACAGTTGCATTACGGCTTTCACCGACATAGATAAAACACAGTTGCAATATGGCTTTTGCCAACATGGATACACACAGTTGGATCATGGCTTTCGCAGAAGCCCAAGTAATCACGGTTCTGACCAGCATGTGCTTTTCCATAATATAAACCTTAAGCTGTGTAGCTGTAAGTCCTCTTGTCTCCGTGTCAAGGGTTTTTTTTTTTTTTAAATAAACAATAACTGAATAATATCATACATAACTTGTAAGCGCTTTATCATTAATATGTATAATAAACAATGAAAACAATAAATGTGTCACATTTGCCGACCTCGAACGTGGGCTTAATATAGTGTACAGGTAGGCTTATAACCTACTTTTGCTTAGCATATTTAAATTTATGTTGTCACCATGAGTATATAGAGAAAGAATTAAGAAGAGTAGGAAGTTAAGTATACGAGTAAGGGGCAGAAGAGAAGATTGAGTAGAGGAAGAGTGCAGGGAAAAAAGGGGGGGGAGAGAGGGGGAGGGGGTGGGGGGGGGAAGGGGTCCTGCAGCGGTGCAACGCATCCATATACGTTGTCTATGTCCGCGGTGGTATGTCCGGTACTTAACTGGGGTGCTACTTGTGTTCTGTCCTGGGTCGCTCCCCCCACTTTACGCAATTGGGTCAGGGTGGGTGGGTCAGACCACGTCACTACTGTGCCATGGGTCCCATAATTTGTCGAAACTAGGTAAGGTGAGGTGTATTTCTTTTAGGTTGGATATAACCCTCTGTATGGGTGGTAGTGTCGTTTGTAGCCAGGCCTGTGCCATTGCTTTCCTTGCTGCTAGAGTGATCTTATGGATCAGTTTTTGTTCCCGCCGTGTCCACCCATCAACCGATCGGTTCAGTAAGTACGTCCAAGGGTTCAGGGCCGGCGCTCTGTGGAATATCCTTTCTATTAGGTGGCGTATTGCTAACCAATAGGAGTGTGCTAGGGGGCATTCCCACCACATGTGGACATAAGTACCCTTTATTCCACAACCTCTCCAACAAGTGTCAGTGGGTGTTTGTCTCATAGAGTGCAATTTAGCAGGTGTGGTATACCACCGAAACATAGTTTTATACGCCTGTTCCTGGTGGGTGACACACATGGATACCGAGGTGTTGGCCTCCCATATTTCCCTCCATTCCACTCCCTCCAGCACCTCCCCCAAGTCTCGTTCCCATGCATCTGTGTATGTTAGGGTTCCCCATTCTCGTGTTTCTGAGCAGAGGTGTGCATATATAATAGTGATGAGTCCTCGTTGTGCAATTCCTTTAAGACACATCTTCTCAAAGAAAGAGGGGGTACCTCGGGCTGCCTGTTGTATTTTTGGTTGTTGTACGTAATCCCTAACTTGCATGTACCTAAAGAAGTCTGTGGGGGTGAGGTGTGCTAGTGGTTGTAATTGTGCAAAGGGTACCAATTGGTCTCCGTTGTACATATGACAAATTCTTTGTATGCCCACCCTCTCTATGTTCTTATAATCCCTTGCCGACATTCCTGGCGGAAAACCCCTGTTCCTCAGGATGGGAGTGAGTGGTGATGGGGACGATGCCAATTTGTATTTTATCGCCGTCTGGTCCCAAATTCTCAGGGAGTTTAAGATTGCTGGGCACGTGGCTCTTAGGATAGGCCTGTCCTGCTTTGGGAGCCACATGTGATATTGTGGGAGATCTAGGCCAGTCATCAGGGATTCTAGGTCCACCCACCGTCTCTCCTCCAGAGGCGCGTGCCACATTGCCACTTGTGCCAGTTGGGCTGCTAGGTAGTAATAGTATAAGTGTGGTAGGCCCATCCCACCTCTCTGTTTATGTCTGTACAGGATATTCCTGGATATCCTATGGCGACGATTTTGCCAGATGAAGTTCCCTATAGCCCTTTGTAAGTGGGCAAGATCTGATTTTAGGATCTTTACCGGTAGTGCTTGAAAAAGGAACAATATGCGGGGGAGGACATTCATCTTAATGGTATGCAGGCGGCCTATCCAGGATATGGGTTTATCCTGCCACTTATCTATGTCTCGAATCAGGGTTTGTATAAGTGGGGCGTAGTTGAGGTTATAAAGCTTATCCGGGTCACTCGGTAGTAGTACCCCTAGATATTTAAGATGATCTTTAGCTATGGGTATATGGTAGGTGTCCCCCAATGCCGCCACGTCCCCCGCTGGAATCCCCAGCGGGAGTGCGCTGGATTTGTCTAAGTTGGCTTTGTAGCCGGAGAAGACCCCAAATCGGGCGAGAGTTTCTTGTAATGCTCTCATGGATTCCATTGGGTCTGTGAGGGTCAGTAGGACGTCATCCGCATACGCTGAGACGAGAAACTCACTGCCTCCCACCTTTATCCCTTTGATGTGCGGGTGTAGCCGTAATGCTTGTAGTAATGGTTCCAGAGTGAGCACGAACAGGAGTGGTGATAGAGGGCATCCTTGGCGTGTCCCGTTTCCCAGTTTAAAGGGTTCGGGGTTTGCACCGGGTGTTTTAACTTGGGCAGAGGCATGGGTGTACATTGCCTTAATTGAGGCTATGTATCTGTCTGGGAAACGCAGATGTTCCAGGAGGCCGAAGAGGTAGGGCCATGCGACCCTATCAAAAGCTTTTTCCGCGTCTATAGATACAACCAGGGTTGGCTCTCCAACTTTGTTTTGTCTCCATATGAGGTCGACGCTTCTCCTGGTGTTTTCGAAAAGCTGTCGATCAGTTATGAACCCCACTTGATCTGGGTGTATCAGTGTCTTTAGATGGGGGTTGAGTCGGTCCGCCAGTACTTTTGCTAAGATCTTAATGTCTTGGTTAATCAGGGAGATGGGTCTGTAGTTAGTCGGTTGGATGGGGTCCCTGCCTGGTTTTTGTAGGAGGATTATGTTGGCCATGGCCATTTCACCTTCCGCCGTTCCTCCGTCCATGAAATGGTTAAAGAGTTTTTCCAGTCTTGGTGATAATTCTTCGCGGAAAGTTTTATAGTACGACCCATCAAAGCCATCCGGTCCTGGAGCCTTATTGCCCTTCAGTCCCGTGATAGCCTTATCAATGTCTTCTGTCGTGATGGGTTCGTTTAGTTGTGCTGATGCTACTGTGGGTAATTTCGGTAACTCCAAGTCGCCTAGGAAGGTTTGCATGTTTTCGAGCGATTCGGCTTGCGCGCTCGTGGTCCCAGGAGAGTGGTTATATAGTCGTTTATAGTAGTCTGTGAAAATCTTGTTGATATCTATGGGCGATGTCTTAGTCGTCCCGTCAGGGTGTTTGATCGCTGCGATGGGAGTTCGGTTTTGTCTGGGGCGCAGGGTTCTGGCGAGCATTGTGTCCATTTTATTGGACTTCTCGTAGTATGTCCTTTTTGTCCACGCCATTGCCCTAGCCGTATCATCCAGGAGTAGTTCTGATATAGATCTCCTGACCTCTTTCAGTTGTTCATACAGTGGTGGTGTGGGTGCCGACTTATGTTTATGTTCAGTCTGTCGCAGAGTCTCAAGGAGCTGTTTCAGGGTCTTCATTTTTCTTGCTTTTTTTCTTGTTGCTAGTTTGATGCAAGTGCCCCGGATCACCGCCTTGTGGGCCGCCCATACAATAGCAGGGGCCATACCTTCAGTGTCATTTTCTTGGAAGTATGTGTTGATCTCCCTCCGGATTTCTTCCTGGGTATTCTTGTCTTGTAGTAGACCCGGGCTCAGCCTCCAAGTCCATGGGGTTGCCGTTGTTAGGTTTCCCAATGTGAGAGATACTTCTGCGTGGTCAGACCACGTGATTGACCCTATCTCCGATTTTATCGCTCTTGCCATACCAGCGTTATTTAGAAGGAAGCAGTCAATCCTCGAGTAGGACCCGTGGGGAGCAGAGTAAAAGGTGAAATCTCTCTCACTGGGGTGTTGGGCCCTCCAGACGTCCATAAGAGCCGTGCGTCTAATGAAGTCGTGAAGTAGTTTGTCCTGGCCCCCTCTGCCCTGTGATCTCGGTTGACCCCCCCGGGAGCTCCTGTCTGCAGCTGGGGACGGTGCGGCATTGAGGTCCCCCCCCAGTACAATCATTCCGTGGGGCAAGGCCCTAATTTTAGTGGTTAATTGGTCCCAAAAGGCAGCTACCGGTGCGTTGGGGGCATAGATATTAATCAAGTGGATCAGGTGGGAATGGAGGGTGCCTGTTACTATTACATATCTCCCTTCCTCGTCTAGTTCGGAAGATTGTATGAGCATCGGGCATGTGTTGTGTATAAGTATAGCCACCCCATTGCGTTTGCAGTGTGATCTAGCTTCGAATGAAGTGGTGTATGCTCGGTTACTAAGGTGAAATGTTGTGCGCTTGGTTAAATGTGTTTCCTGCAAAAAAGCTATATCCGCCCTCAGCCTTTTCATTTCCCTAAACATGAGCCTTCTCTTTTTTGGTGCATTAAGTCCCTTCACATTCAATGATGTTAGTTTTAGAGCCATCTACATGGGTCTGTATCGTGCTGATAGTAGCCTGGGGATTGTTTGCCCCCGTTCCGTGGTCTGTCAAGAGGAAGCCTATACGGTTCCTGTCGTGGGTCTCTGTCGTTTTTGCTCCCCGCCGCAGGGTAGGGGTCAGGAGGGGGAAGGAGATGGAGGAAGAGGGAAGAGAGAGAGGAAGAACAGAAGAAAGAGGTAGAAAAGAGACTGGTCTTACTAATCGCCAGTCCGATGTGGTGCGTGGGACCCAGATCCATTCTCCCGTTATACCGGGGAGTATAAGACATGGATACCTGTACCAAGAGGGTGTCTACACCGGTGAAAAAAGCTAATCTTGAGCAAGTTAGGGAGCTATTGGTGGAGTGTGGGAGGCGCAATTGCGCCCATCCCCGTGAGTAAAAGCCTTCAGGCTCCGAGATGGCAGGGGGTGGGAAGGGAGAATAGGGGTGTGGGGGTGCAAGGGGAGAGGAGGTGCACATGGGGATCACATGGGGGGGTCCTCTGACGTTCCTAGGTGATGAGTGCCCTGACTTGTGCGAGTATGGGGTATCCCCTCCATGGGGGCCTCTGTGAACGATGCCCACCCTAGCACTGGGTTGGGATGTACCCATTAGGGGCCGCCCGCCTCTGGTTTAGTGGTCTCAGGCCATAGCTGCCCACGGACACTGGATATGTTAGTGCGTGAGCAGTGATACATGGAGAGAGAGAATGCGAAACATTATCAATTATAACAATTATAACAAAACTGTGCCCCTCCCCCAGCTATTGATATCAATTTTGGTGGACCCCAACCGCTACCGGGATTTATGGTTCCTTTACGTGTCCACCCTCCGTGTTCTGAGGGGCCCTATGGGGCTGTTGAGAGATATCTCTGTTTACACTTAATACCCCCGTGAAGTGGGTAGTATAGGTAGTCCGACAGTGGGCACCCCGGACTCCGGGGGGCGTCAAGTCTCAGTGTGCCCACGGTCGGAGTCCCCAATAGGACCGAGAGAATTCGCTACGTATGCATACACACCCGCGTCTAGTACGCCGTCAGAGTACTGTAGCTTGCTGTGTACGCATAGACCTCTCGTGTACCTTAATCTATCTGCACGGTTGAGCATGCTGCGTAGGCCTAGAACACCTTGCGTAGAATACTCTAATATAACCAGATGGCTTACAATGGATGCATAAAGTACTAAATGCGGAACATCCCCTGAAAACAACATAACATGTTACGTAAGCATAAAGACCATGTGTATAATATTCTGTCGAACTCCTTGTAGTCTGCTATGTTATGCAGAGACGTCCCGCGCTGAGTATGCTACCCAAGCAGTCTTTGCTGCTACTGATGTATATAAACACTCTGTGTAATAGGAACAGTCTAAGCAATATATCATGCTGCAAGGCCCGTGTGCATAGCAGTCCACCTCAAGACAATGTATGTCATTACGCCTGTATGGTTACTATGTGCGGCAAATTCCATCTAGTTATCCTGCCAGGGAAGTATAAGAGCACTATGTGCAGCATGATTTTTGGATAGGACAGTTTATTGTGCATGCCCGCATATCTTATGCTCTTTTTAAGCTCTCTAAAACCATAAACTATACCACGTGTGCATAAACCCCATGAGCATTTTATCTAAACAGCCTATCCCACAATGCATGCTTGCGCACCAAAAGCACAATGTGTGATTTAGACAATAGAGCTGGCTGCGGGGGCACACGGGCCGTGTGCATAACATTCTATTTACAATAGAGAGCTTGCTACGCCTGCATGCCCTCTTCGTACAGAAATAGTAGTTAAACAGTGCATCCCTGTAGTCATGCATGAACCCCCGTGTATAATAGCACAGTCAAAAAGCTCAGTCTACTAGGTAGGCTCACTTGGGAGCGTATTGAGTCCCAGATCCATGACAATCGTTGCCCAAGCCATGACCCCAGAGTCCCAGAGGCTGGTTCCTGGTAGGAGGCGAAAACTGTGATATGTCCCTTGTGGCTTTTGTCAGGCCCTCCCTTCACAGCCTCTCTAAGCTACCGGGTGTCCCTGTGTCCCGGCCTGTCCCTCCCCCAAGACTCCCCCCCTCCCCAAGTCCCCGTAATGAGGGGCTCCGGTACCGGACCGGTGAATGTGTGCCCTTCTCGCACAGGGGGGAAAAAAAAAAAAAAAAAAAAAAAAAGGGAGAAAAATGAGAAGTAAAATAGAAAAAGGCAACTGCGGGGGAAAAAAGGGGTCCTGGCGGCTGCCCCACGCCTCCCTCCTTGACATACCCCCCACCCCATCCAGCACTTGACCCCCCCGCCATTGCCACCAGGCTCACAGTCCCCATGTGTGTGAGGGACACAGAGTTCCTCCATATAGTATGTCCCAGTTACCTCATTCCCCGACGGTTTGCCATTCTACAGGTAGAGGCTGGAGTTCAGCGGTACTGCCGAGCGTGGAGGGCAGTCTTGGTGGGGTCTGGATTCCCAGGTCTGCAAACAGCGCTGAGGCCTCATCTCCTGGCTGTAGGAAATGGGTTTTTCCCTTGTGGAAAGCCAGCAGCTTAAATGGATATCCCCATGCATATCTTATATTCGCCGCTCTTAGTGCTTCCGTGATCGGTTTCCATTCCCTGCGGCGTTGCAGCGTAGTTGGGGCGAGATCTTGGAAGAGGGTCAGGTTGGCGCCTTGGTAAGTGATAGGGCCTTCCCTCCCCCGCTGAAGCAGCGCTTCCTTGGTTTGGAAGTGCAGGAATCTTATGATGATGTCCCGTGGGACATTAGCATCTGGTCGCCGGGTACGTAGCGCCCTGTGCGCCCTCTCAATGTGCCACATGTGGTCGGGTAGGCCAGGTAGCATGGGTCTCAGGATGGTAGTGACTATCTCCGCTACAGGGCCCTCCCCTGTGTTTTCAGGCAGGCCTCTGAGGCGCAGATTATTGCGGCGGGTTCTATTCGCCATATCTTCTACGGCTAATTCAGCTGTTGTCAGTCTTGCCGTAAGCAGGTTTACATGCTGTGTCATTGTGTTGTGAGCCTGGGTTGTCGTTTCTTGCCTTGCCTCCAGCTGCGCGGTACGGTCTCCTATGGCGTGGATTTCTCCCCTCAGGACCCTCATGGAGCGCTCTATTTCCCCTGCAAGGTAGGCTTTTACCTCTGCCAGGGTGTGCAGGATTTGCTCCGTGTCTGGGGACGGATTGTTAGCCCCTGGGGACCTCCGGTTCAAGGCGTCTGCCGGATCAGGGTGAGTAGCTCCGCCATCTTGGGAGCCCGCCTGGCCGCCACGTGGAGTAGTGAAGAACTCCGCTACGGAGGCTGAAGCTCCTGCCTCCGCGCCTTTCTTCGGCGGTTTTTTCCCCGGTCGCTTCTCCATCTCACCCGGGCTGTTCAGACGGTAGGTTGATGGGTTTTGCAGTCTTTCTTGCTGGCTAATGTGGGCTATTCTCGGTGTAGACGGAGCGGAGCTCTAGAGAAACGCGTCCAGCTCGCTCCGTGTCAGGCCACGCCCCCCTGAGAACACCTGAATTTTTTAATGGTGTGAGTGAAGTGTGCCTTTAGCAGCATTTCTCTTGCAAATGTTACAATTTTAGGATCTTTAAAGGTGAAATTGTTTTATTACTTTAATTTATTGTTCTGCATAATTTTAATATTTTTTAATGTTTTAAAATAGGGTTCACCTCCTACATCTGGTGTTCCTCCGCAAGATATACAACAGATCATTACGGCGTTCATTGTCACTCTAAAATGACAGCTTTTTTTTTGATTAATCACCATTACAAAACATATTTTTTTGACAAAAGGAGAAACTAAGTCTTAACCTGCAAAAGGACAAAACAGGCACTGTAACTGCTTTACCTCAGCAAAGTGGCTACAGTGTCTGGAGTCTCCTGGGGCTGTCATTAGGCCATTTTGAATGTTTTAATGCTATCCAAGGCTCCCGAGCAGTCCATCCTATCTGTATCTCTTGGGATAATGAGGAAGCATTAGCCTGAGCAGTAATGGACAGTTGTGATTGGTTGAAAGTGTCAGCTAACTGCATTCAGCATATAATAATGCAATTGCAGGCATGAATAACTACGACTGGTTACAAAGAAGCATGAAATCTCTGCCTTAGACAGATCTCCAGTGGGAAGCCATGAATGACATTCACAAGGTTATTAACTAAAGTCTGTATGGCAAAACCATACGGCTTTGTGCACACTATTTAACATTGTTCTGATTTTTTAATTCAGTCCCAGATTTCAACCAGATGACTGAAATCTGGACCAGGTCCAGATATATAAAAACAAAAAACAAAAAACTATTGCCTGCTAAGATAAGAAATTCTAAATTAAAGTGTAAACATTAGGCGACTTTTTACAGGAAGTGTTTAGGAGGGTTGTGCAAGTCACATGCAGGGAGGTGTGACTAGGGCTGCAATAAACAGGGTGATTTAACTTCCAAATGGCAGAGAATTGAGCAGTGAGACCGCAGGGGCATGGTCTATACACCAAAACTGCTTAATTAAGCTAAAGTTGTTTTGTTGACTGTAGTATCCCTTTAAATAAGTAACAGGGGTCTGTTACTACAGTGTCCCTTTAACCCCTTAAGGACACATGACATGTGTGACATGTCATGATTCCCTTTTATTCCAGAAGTTTGGTCCTTAAGGGGTTAAAGACAGATTTAGAGAAATTATTCCATGTTACCCAATGCTGTGTTGTTTGACTAGGTATACAGGTCATGTTCTAATATTTTCTAATGATAATTAAATAGCCTTTTCTGCAAGAAAAATGAAATAATCAAAGTTTGTGGGTTTTTTTATATATCAATATATTTAACATTATTATAACCCACTTTGGGTTTTAGAATATATTTGATATTTCTGTTGTTACCTTTAAAAATTGGACAGATACGTTTCCATATGGAGATAGCACCTGTTCTGTGAAACTGTCCCAATGCCAATTCCATGTAGAAGAGAGGAACACCTCCAAAAATTGCCATTATTGTGTATGGAATCAGGAATGCCCCTATATTGGGAAAACAAAACACAAATTTTATTTTATTATGCACTAACAAACTATTATACAGTGTACATTAAACACAAGATAAAGGGCTTTATGAGAAGCAGACTCATAAAAACAAATAAATCACTAACATGACAAAAACAAAGACAAAACGTAGCAAAAGTTTAGGATTTACTGTACAGATTTTTTAAAATGAGCAATCCGATTCCACATTGATCCTAAGCTATCATTCCTCAATTACATTTTTTGGACTTTTAAGTCAATGAATATATATATATATGAAAACAGACATTTAAAAAAAAAAAATATGCTTGATTATTAAATGGCTATTCTGTTTTCATTTTAATTTTCTTGATAGTCATACATAGATGATTAGGTGATACGAATATCCTAGTGATTTCTTACGGTCTGTCCCAAAATGCACATTTGTAGTGACTTTATTAGCCACATGATTTTTGTCATTTTTGTAAAAAATCTGTGTGATGAAAAAAAATTTGTGTGATGAGTGATGAAAAAAAGTCCATGTTAATAAAATAAAACTTTATCATGCTGGGGGCGGGGCTTAACCACCATACTAACCAGTCACACGAAGCATGAGCTCCCAACAAATACTGTTAAATTTGAGATTTTAGGTGCAAAAATACCCTACTACTCACCTGGCTTGACTCAAGTGTCGCTGTCTAGCTTGATCTGGGTATACTGAGTGCTGTTTTCGAATCTCGACACTCTTGTTATCGGAAGGCAACTTCCTGTTGCAGCCTGGTGTGATCCCGCTGCGGGAGAAGCGGCTGATCTCCCTGTCTGGGCTCATCCGGGCTCTCTGGTGGAAAGGCCCCGCACAACCTTTGGACCGGTGGAGGTTATCCCGGTCCCCACTGGGCAACATAATCTCCTCCACAATACGCCTCTAGAATGTAGCGTACCCAAGATGGCCACCAAGATGAAAAATCCATCCCGCCGAGAGGGCCTTTTACTCCTGGTTTGACGCGATTTGTCAGAGATTTTGACAATGAATCTACAGCCGATCTGCTATACTTATCTCTCCTGCAGCATGGGAATCCCATGCTGCAGACTCTGCTACCCGTCCTCCTTCTGGGCTGTGGGCAACTCTGCTATCCAAACTGAGATCTATGCTGTATACTTTTATCATACCAAGTGGCATTACACATAATTACTAGCATGCTGCACAGTATATTCATACTACTAGTAACACAATGTCTAGCTAATTTCTTGAGTGTCTAAGCTTAGTGTTTTGATTCATGACAAGTAGGTTTGGCTTGATAATACTGTTTCGCTCACAGATTTGTTTTTTCTATAGCACAGCTAGTAATGATCCTATCTGATGCTTTTTGTTATTGATGATGCTTGCTTCTTTGATTGTGAATAATGTCATACTTCTTCATGTTATTGCATCCGTCTGTACTTCCCTGGACTACAAAAATAAAGAATTGAATAAAAATATCATGCTTCCTGAATGTATTAGATAGAAGCAAACCTTAGTATTAAAACACAGACTTAGAAAAATATTTAGAATTTAGGTCATTTTTTATATGTTGGTTAAAGTATAATCCAAAATCTGTAAAAATCTACTCACCTAAGTTTATTCTCAGTCATTAAAACGACTACTTGGCTGATTAAGATGACTACTAACTTTTTAAAGTTATTGAATTTGAGGTGATGATTAGTGGAAGAGGGGTGTCGAATGGGAATTTGGATATAACATGCAAACAGGTTCTGCGTGTGTATCTAGTAAGAAAGATGGCAGCACTACAAAAAAGTTAAAAAAAGCTAACTTTTCCCATAAAATTCTTACAGTAGTAACAGTTCCTCTTTATCATTCTCCAATTGTGTATAAATCAGGTGGTCTCTCACTAGACTAGAAAATACATTCAACATCCCTGCAATTGACTGCTTTAACCCCTTAATGGACCAAACTTCTGGAATAAAAGGGAATCATGACATGTCACACATGCAGGGCCGGACTGGCCCACCGGGATACCGGGAAATTTCCCGGTGGGCCGTCGGCACCTGGGGCCGGGGTGACCTGCGGCCGCAGGGAGAACTTGAAAGGCGGCCGCAGGGGAAGCTTTTCATGAGGCCGGGAGCAGGCTCTTCTGGGGGAGCAGGCTGTTCTGTCTCTGCTCCCCCTCCCTCACGCGCAGCTTAATGAGACCGGAGCCGGAATATGACGTCATATTCCGGCCCCGGTCTCTTTCTAGCGCGCGAGGGAGGGGGAGCAGAGACAGAACAGCCTGCTCCCCCAGAAGAGCCTGCTCCCGGCCTCTTGAAAAGCTTCCCCTGCGGCCGCCTTTCAAGTTCTCCCTGCGGCCGCCAGCACAGCTACCAGTCTGCCCACCCACAGGTACTAAAAAATATGTATGTCAGTGGGAGTGTGTGTGTCATGCTGTGTGTGTGTGTGTGTGTGTGTTCCATGCTGTGTGTGTGTCTGTCTGTCATGGTGTGTGTATGTGTCTGTGTCATGCTGTGTGTGTGTGTGTGTCTGTATCATGCTGTGTGTGTGTGTGTGTGTCTATTTGTCTGTGTCATGCTGTGTATCTGTCTGTGTCATGCTGTGTGTGTGTGTCTGTATCATGCTGTGTGTCTGTCTGTGTCATGCTGTGTCTGTATCATGGTGTGTGTCTGTCATGGTGTGTGTGTGTGTGTCTGTCATGGTGTGTGTGTGTCTGTCTGTGTCATGCTGTGTGTGTCTGTGTCATGCTGTGTGTGTGTGTCTGTCTGTGTCATGCTGTGTATCTGTCTGTGTCATGCTGTGTGTGTGTGTCTGTATCATGCTGTGTGTCTGTCTGTGTCATGCTGTGTCTGTATCATGGTGTGTGTCTGTCATGGTGTGTGTGTGTGTGTGTATGTCATGGTGTGTGTGTGTCTGTCTGTGTCATGCTGTGTGTGTCTGTGTCATGCTGTGTGTGTGTGTCTGTCTGTGTCATGCTGTGTGTCTGTCTGTGTCATGCTGTGTGTCTGTCTGTGTCATGCTGTGTGTGTGTCTGTCTGTGTTACGCTGTGTGTGTGTCTGTCTGTGTTACGCTGTGTGTGTGTGTCTGTATGTGTCATGCTGTGTGTCTGTCTGTGTCGTCTGTGTCACGGTGTGTCTGTATCATGGTGTGTGTGTCTGTCATGGTATGTGTGTGTGTCTGTCATGGTGTGTGTGTGTGTGTGTCTGTCATGGTGTGTGTGTGTGTCAGTCATGGTGTGTGTGTGTGTGTCAGTCGTGGTGTCTGTGTGTGTTTTTAAAAATAGTGTTTTACTCACCTTTTTTTTTTCCAACGTCGTGCTGGTCTCTGCCTCTATGACTGAGATCATCAAGCTTGATGATCTCAGCCAATCCGCACTGACACAGGAAGCGCCTCTAGTGACCGTCTGAGTGTCTGTCACTAGAGGTGTCACTAGGAAGCAATGTAAACACTGCATTTTCTCTGCAAAGTCAGTGTTTACATTCAAAAGCCTGCAGGGACAGGCTATAGACACCAGAACCACTACATTAAGCTGTGTGTGTGTGCACCTGCTAGTGAGCTTGCTTGCATGTGTATGTGTGTGTGTGTGCCTGCTAGTGAGTGAGCTTGTGTTTTTATGTCAATGAGCTTATGTATATTAGTGAAATTGTTTGTCTATGAGGCTGTGTATCAATGAGCTTGTGTGTGTCAGTGAGATTGTCTGTGTCTGCATGTGAGTATGCTTACTGTATAATTAAATGTTTTACTCTGAAAGGACCAATATATTATATTAGAAAAAGCAATATATATATATATATATATATATATATATATATATATATATATATATATATATATATATATATATATAAATGGCGCAATGACTTATGGGGCTGGCATAGATTTTTTTTTCCAGGGCTGCTTTGTATCCCCAGTCCGGCCCTGCACACATGTCATGTGTCCTTAAGGGGTTAAACAAATGTCTCCAGGAATACAGATATTAGCAACTTTAAGTTGAAAAAGAAAAAAGAAAAAATGAAAAAATAAAATATTGGGGCCCAACAGGAGTGGTGAGATCTGAGCATAAAGATTTCTATGAATTACTCAGTTATTTTTTCTACTTGTTCCTTGCACAAACGTTGGCAACTATTGGGACTATTTTTTCTGTGTACACATTTTTCTATTTTTTTTAGTGATTTTTTCATTTTTTTCTTTTTCTTTTTCTTTTTTAACTTATTATTTTCTTCAAACGGAATACATGGTACTTGAAATAATATTAGACTCAAGCCAAGACAGAGTATAACTACTATCTGGATTTATGTACAAGGACTATGGTTTCGGGACATTGGGTGTATGACATATTAGGTGTATGCCTATTAGGTTTTTTTTCCTATATGCATATTTACTTTAATATCGTTTTTGCATGCATGTATTTTTGTGTGAATTGCAGCAGAAATGTATATGATTCATATCCCAATTTTTTATTTTTTTTTACAAACGAACACATTTATTATATTTTGTATATACAGATCCAATCAATTCAATATTTGATAATCTTCTGCATTAATTATTTTAATGCAGTATCACTATTAATTTTTTTGTATATATTTGGGGTAACCTATTGGAGGGCAACCTCAATACCAGCACCAACAGTGACAATAGAGTGCTAATATATATATACAAAAGTGAGTACACACCTCACATTTTTGTAAATATTTTATTATATCTTTTCATGTAACAACACTGAAGAAATGACACTCTGCTCCAATGTAAAGTTGTAAGTGTACAGCCTGTATAACAGTGTAAATGTGCTGTTCCCTCAAAACAACTCAACACACGGCCATTGATGTCTAAACAGTTGGCAACAAAAGTGAGTACAACCCTAAGTGGAATTGGATTGGATTAGCCGTATTAGTCCAGTAGACAAGCTGTCAAAATACTGCAATACTCTGGTATTTTGGCATTATATATATAATAGAACCAGGTAAAGAGGGTGGAACTCCTGTAGATTATTAGATTATGGAGTGACACCTCCTGCTCTTATGTATCCATTTGCATTTGTAAATTATTACACATTTACACTTCTCATAAGACACGTATCACTGTCAGTCTTAAAGGGACACTATAGTCACAAAAACAACTTTAGCTTAATGAAGTCTCACTGCTCAATGCACTGCCATTAAGGAGTTTGTTTATGCAGCCCCACCTCCCTGCATGTGACTTGCACAGTCTTTGTAAACACTTCCTGTAAAGCGTCATCTAATGTTTACACTTCCTTTATTGCAAATTATGTTTAATTTAGAATTTGTTTATCTTCTTCTCTGTTAATACCTTGCTAGACCCCGTAGGATCCTCCTGTATTTGATAAAAGTTCAGTTTACAGAGTTGGAGATTAAAACTGTTAAAAAATAAATTTTAAAAAAGTAAGTTATCTCTGATTGCAAATTAAACCATTTTGTTTTCATGCAGGCTGTGTCAGTCACAGCCAGAGGATGTGTGGCTAGGGCTGCATTAAGAGAAACAAAAATGTTTTTATCTAAATGTCAGATAATTGAGCAGGGAAACTTCAGAGGTATGATCCCCGGCAAGTGGGGGCCCTAAATAACAACATGGGGTTACCTATTGTCTGGCCCCCACCCCTGAGCGGCGGGTGGGGGCCCTAAATGAAAAGGTAAGAATTGTGGGATAATTGCTTTGACCACCGGCAATGAAGCACATTTTGTTCCTCCGCTGGTCAAAGCTGATCAAGCGTAGGAAACCTCCATAAGATAAAGTAGTCCCTAATTTGTCTTATGTTTTAAAGATAACTAGCGCAGACAGGAAGAAATGAAGAACTGATTCTGACAGTGGAAGAGAAGAGGAATCAATTAAAGAAAGGTAAGTTGGGCATGACAGTGCCGCTTTAAGCTAAAGTTGTTTTGGTGACTATAGTGTCCATTTAATAAAAACATAAAATCTTCTGCAAGCTGATGTGTATATGCATGTATACACACCCACACACACACATATATATATATATATAAATATATGCATTTGGTGAATATTAAATATTTGTTATACTTTAAATTATTAATACAATTTGTTATAAATAATATGAATTAGCATTAATGTATTTTGGAGGATAATGTTTTAACATACTCAAGGGAGTATAACTTTAAATTAATTTTAACACTCAAGCAAATTCTGAAATAAAGCTTGCTCAATTTGCTGCATTTGTTTCTGAGCTCTCCGTAAATAATTAATAGCTTACTTTACATAATTACCAACAAAGTTATAATTAATAGGACCAATTTATGATATATGATGATGATAACACTATGCTAAGACTGAAATATACATGTGGGATTATTTATCATAACCTCAAGGCATGTGAGAGAAAAACAATATATTCTTTAAAGTGGGATGATAGGGAAAAAAAATAATATTCACATTTGCAGTCCTGTGCTTTTTAATTATTTTGATTAATGTAAATGGGTCAGGATAGGACTGTGGTTTTAATAGATGAATAACCTCTCTTGGACTTAATGAGTTAATTAGCTATAAGAAAACCATGCACAAAAAACTAATGTGCTTCCACAAAACACTTGTATCAGGAATATTGACAAATAATGTTTCCAAATGAGTTTGACTTACTTTACAGTTTTTTTAAAGGATCACTATACGGTCAGGAACACAAACATGTATTTCTGACCCTATACTGCTAAAACCACCATATAGGTGGCTTGCCCCCCCTTAGCTCCCCTATAAAAGTTTAAAACTCACCTTATTTTCACCGTTGTGTGAACGTCTGCCGGCGCTGGCTCCGCCCCCTTTGTGACATCATCAAAATGGATGATTTTAGCGAATTTTGGCTAAAATCAGCATGGCGCGGGGCCAAATGCAGTTTTGGCCAATCAGGAACTCCTAATAGAGATGCATTGAATCAATGAGGAAAATTCAGCTTCTCCATGCAGAGCGTGGTGACGCTGAACGGCAGGGCTGCTTACTGTGCAGCCCTGAACCAGGAAGCCCCTCCAGTGGCCATCTGAGGAGTGGCCACTTGGAAGTGTCCCTAGGGGCAATGTAAACACTCCCTTTTCTCTGAAAAGGCAGTGTTTGCATAAAAATGCCTGAAGGGAGCTATTATACTCATGAGAACAACTACATTAAGCTAGTTGTTCTTGTGACTATAGTGTCCCTTTAAATAAAAGAAGGCAGAGTACAAATTATTAAAGGAATTATTATGGAAGTGTCGGGCAAATATAATGACAATATTTATTGTTTCAAAGTCATACATCTTTAAAGGGCATACGTGGAATAAAAGATGTCTATGATGATATGGTGAAACTATTAAATCTTGTTGAGTGTTAACAAAAATATAACTACCAGGTTCATATGAACACAGGTTCTGTCCATAAATGGGCACTGCAGGCCCCAGTGACGTACATATAGGGGTCGCAGTTGCGACCGGGGCTGTCACTCCAGGGGGCACAGCCGCCCTGTAGACCCCTGCGACCGGGTACCAGCTGCCATGTTTTGCAGCCCCGGCATGGATCAGTTTTGCACTGGGGCCCCATGGATTGTGTGTACGCCACTGCCAGTCACCAATACAACTTTAGGAATTTTATAGCTTTTGACCTGAATAAATAGTTGGATTTTTTTCATGTTCAGCTGTAAATAGTTTTGTTTTTTTTTTATGTTTTTCAGTATTCTGCCCATTTTTCATCCACATTTTGCAATTTGGATTTCATTTGCTATAATTCAAAGTTTGATGAATATCAATGTGAGTTTTTAATAATTTTGGATTGGTTGTTTCCGTAATTTTTTTTCCCAGTAGCTATACCATGCATTCCAATGAAAAAAGAATGGCTAAATCCCAGCATGGAGTGCCCTTCTAATGGGGAATTCACAAAATTCAAGGAAAATTGCAAAACATGACCAGAAAAAAAGTTTAGATGCACATTCAAAGATAAATTTGGAGATTCAGAGCAATTTGGATTAAATGGTATAGCCTATAATATACTAATTTTAATGTTCACTAATTAGAATATCCAAATTTTATGCCACGTTTAGGAATATAGTATATGGGGGCAGGAATTGTAGAAGTGATTACTGGTACCCTGGACATTTTTTAAAGATTTCTTCATGGGCAGTCTGACACTCCTGCTAGTGATTGCTATCTCACACTGAATCATGGTGAAATGGTGACCTTATACATGCCACTAGGATACCATGTGTGACAGACCCATCTGTCTGTGAATTACTTTTATTTTCCCTCCATTCGTCTGTTTGTTCGGCTATTTCCCTGTCCATACAGCCCCTACGTTATTCCCCAGTTTCACCAAAAGAACTGCCGAATGGCCGGCCACCGAGCAGGGAAGTGTGCTGCTTGTTAATGTTTTGGACCCATCAGAACGTGGTGGTTAACCGCAGATACTTCCTAATTGTCGAATGTTGGCTGGGTGGTCGTCGTTCGTATGAACGAACACGAGGCGGCGGCCATCTTGTACGTACGAATGCCCAGCGGTGTTCATCGACGATTTCATGGAACTGAAAACGGACACTATTTTCTCACGAACACCGTTGAAGCCGCCGACCTCCCTTCTTCTGTTCCTCCAGCATACGAACGCTGGCCCGTTCGGTACTTTTTCTCACGAATGGAGTCACCTCAGATAGCTATCCCATGAAGCCCATTCGTATAATGAAAGACTGTGTGAAATACTTTGGCTCCATGGCGATTGAACTGTATGTATGTGATCTGAGCTCCATTCGGTAATAATGTGCGCTCAGATCTAAGCTATCTGGGGATACGTTGAACATGATGTTTCATTCGGTAGTTTTACTATTGTATATTTTTATGTCTTTTTATTGTCTCTATTAAAATGGAGGTTATGCTCTATCCTCGGAGATAATTGAATTACTTCCCAATTATCTCCAGGATAGAGTGGAGGGTTCTGTACAGCTTAAGGGGGAGTGTTTATACCTGTACTTTGGTGATTAGCTACTGTATCTTTTTGTCACAGTTTTCCACCAGGACCCTAGGGGAGTGTCCACCTGGTGGAAGACCTGCATAAATACCGGGCGGGTAGCCCCATTAAATCAGATCACTGCTTGACCATCAATACGGAACCTTGTCTCGTACTCTGGGGGATTTATTTGTATGGTTTTCCTGTTCGGCTGTTTGGAGCATTTGTATGGTGGTGAGTATTCGTATGGTTCCTGTTCGGCTAATTTGAGTGTTCGTTAGTTGCTTCAGAATTCCGGAAGGGAACATCCTCAACGGCTTTAACCCGTTGTATACCTGGGGGTGCCATTACACCATGCATCTACCAGGACACCCTCTCTCTAACCTGAATGCTATCACTGTTGCTCCAACACCTCAAACCAACCTGCTGTAGTTGAGTGAGTCAGCACTATACTGTTATATGTGTTACTAGGTATGAGCAATCATAAACTTATAAACAAACACATATTGCAAGTGCAATCACGTATGGTGGCATGCTGCGTGTGTTTACAAGCTGTAGTGCACCCACCTATCAATGAGGAAGCTAATCTTATGTTTTCCAGTGTCCCAGCTCACCCATGAGGGTAACAGGTGACAAATGTTTCAGTAACTGCTACACCAAAGATAAGGCAAAAAGGAGGAGACAAAGTGTAGGGTACGTTTGGAAGTAAGAAACAACTTAAAACATGACAAAAAGGGTATCCAACTTAGCCAGGGCTGAATTAATATAGGAGCTGATGGAGCTGCAGCTGCAGGGGTCCATGGATTTTGAATAAAAATGACTATATCTACCAGTCACCATCTTTAAAAAATATCTCTACTGTCCACCCTGTTGTTGCACAGAGAGGAGGGAGTGTATGGACTTTGGAGGGATGAAGCGGCACTTTGCGAACTGTGCAAATGCCCATGTTGCTTGTATTTCTCTAACGGCTCAGCATCAATCTGACAGTAGGTGGTAAGGTGTAAAATCCTCTTCTTGCTACAAACATACATCCAACTCTATTGCCATTATAATTTTCATAGCAGGTGCCAACTTCTGCCTGCTAATAAGTAAGGAGGCGAGTGATAGAGGATTTCAACGTTTGTGATTAATCAGAGAGATGGAAGTAGATTCAGCTCCATCAGTCCCTATGTGAGTCCTGTAATGTGTACAGATGCACTGTACATGGTTGGGGAAAGTGAGAGTTAAGATAGATTGCAGCATAAGATGGAGGTAGCTTAGATATGTGGATTGAGTAAGGGTGGTAGGGTATTACAACTATTTGGACAAGGTTTTCCATTATTAATTCACTAGGTGGTTGCGGTACATTTCTATATACCTAACCAAATGTTTGTTTGTTCTTATTTGATTAACTCTCATATCATCATCTATGAACCTTCCAATTTCCTTGTTTTATTGCAGGCCTATTTGATCCTTTTATTTATCTCTCCCACAGTCTGAATTTAAAACTTCCCTGCCTCACATCAGAACAGCACTCAGTCCACCTTCAGCTGACCCAGTTGCAATAAGCAAGGTAGCCTTCTGGTGAACATTATCAACATTTAATGCTGCATATTTGCACTCTGCCTCTTCTCCCCAATCCCTCTCTGTTGGTGTTCCACAAGGGTCTGTCCTTGGTCCCCTATTGTTCTCAATCTATACTGCCTTGGTAAGCTGATCAGCTCCTTCGGATTCCATAATCATTTCTATGCAGAGGACATGCACATTTATCTGTCCTCCCCTGATTTCTCACCTTGACTTGTGTCTCCGATTGCCTCTATGCTATTTTCAACTAGGTGGCTGCTCATTTCCTTAAACTTCATCTGTCCAAAACGAACTTATGAGCTTCTCTCACTCAAGTGTTGCTACTCCCTTGTCTGTTTCCAAGTCAATGGCACTACCATCTGCTCTACCTTGCAGGCTCACTGCCTAAGTGTTCTCTTTGACCCCGACCTCTCCTTCACCCTTCATGTCTAATCAATCACCAAATCCTGCTGCTTCCATTTCAAAAACATAGGGCTCATCCGATCCTATTTAGGGCCTGATACAGCTAAGGTGCTTGTCCACGCCGCTGTCCTCTCTCCATTGACTACTGTAATCCACTTCTCAGTGGTCTTACGTGTTCCCAACCTGCCCCATTACAGTCTGTATGAATGCGGCGAGGGTCATCTTCCTTTCCGCCTGCACCTGCTTCACCTCCCCACTCTGTCAGTCCATACATCAGCTTTCCGTAGGATATAGGACTCAATTTAAAATCCTGATACTTGCTTACAAATCTCTACACAATGGTGCTCCGACCTAATTATCCTCACTAATACACAAATATGTCCCACCTAAGCCCCTACACTCTGCCAGAGACCTACATCTAACCTGTTTGTACTCGTACTTCTGATGCTCGCCGTAAAGACTTGCCATGGGCTGCACCATTCCTATGGAATGCCCTTCCCCTCTCTGTTAGACTTTCACCCAGTCTCCACTCCTTCAAAAAATCTCTGAAAACTTACTTCTTCAGGAAAGCATATTCATTAAACTGTGAACAGCTTTATCTCTCTGCACCCTGATTCCTTTACTGCAACTGTTATCAAAACAAAACACTAAGCCCTCAGTGAAGTACAGGATATACTATCCTAGCTACCTACTTTTCTACCCTACCCTTACATTTTGTGTCACTATACCCCACTCCCTCTAGTATGTAAGCTCATTGAGCAGGGCCCTCAACCTCTCTGTTCCTGTATGTCCAACTCGTCTGGTTACAAATATGTGCCTGTTAGTCCACCCATTGTACAGCTCTGCAGAATTTGTTGGCGCTTTATTAATATTAATAATAATAATAATAATAATAATATACTCAGCTAACTGTATGGCTAGTTGCACATTATGAGAAATGTGTTCCAGGAACATAAGCAACACCAGCGTTATCCACTTTTTATGGACGTACATTCACCTTAAGGCTTAGTCAACCTAAAAGCTGGCAAAGTGTATAAGGAATATCCAAAAATATTTGTAGTTTCAAGGTAGTTACTGTTTGTGAAGTACATTTTGTGGAACATCTTCACAATGGTCTGCTAGCTTTTCATCTGAGTAAAAGCATTATAAATGTGTGGTCCATAAATATCTGCAAAGACAAAGGTAGACATGACAACTTGAGTTGTCTTGAGTTCCTTGGGAAGTCTGCAGTTGAATCAGAAACATCGGCCGTAAATTATAATAGTTTTGGATACACTTTTAATTATGGTTTACTATTATACAAAAGTATGAATTAATTTGACAGGCTTATCCAATAATATTAAATCAAGGCCATAATTAGCTGCTCTGCAGTATTGTATATGATTTGGACTATACTGGGTCAGTGATACAGACGGTTAGAAGTGGATGTGTGGAATTAAGTATATGTATGATCATTTACTGTAACTAAATTACCATTATTTTGTCAGGTGTTTAAAATCAAAAACTAAATATGTAAGCTTTGAAGTTGGTGTTTAGTGAGTGAGTGAGTGTGCTGAATCTTGTATAATATATATATATATATATATATATATATATAAATACATAATATAATATATATATATATATATATATATATATATATATATATATATATATATATATATATATATATATATATAAATACAATAAAAGCCAAAGAAAAAAAGTTACTTGTGCAACACCCCAATCCCTATGCACATCTAGCACAATTCATCTAGGAAGGTGAATTGCTAGTGTAACGTGGCAGTTGAGCTTACACTTAAATGGCCTTTGGAGTGATATTAAAAAAACCTCTAGTTATTTAAATATGCATAGGGTTTTGGGGTAGTGTGCAAGTAATTTTTTTCTTTGTTTCTTATTGTATGTATTGGGGCTGATGTATACTATAGCCATTGCTACAGCCCAGGAGTAGTGGGAGTTTGAGCAGGGCTTAATTTGAAATCTCCACGAAGATTTTTGAAGAAAATTATCCTGATGAAAGTCCTATGATGGACTGAAACGTCGATTTGCTGTAACCCGTGTGTTATGAATAAAGACAAATAATTTTATTCAAAAAGCCCAGCGTGTGCCTTTCTTCGTGGAGATTTATGTTGAATTGGCTGAAAGAGCACCATGGCACTTATACTACAAATGTGAGTGCAGGATCGTGGATTATACATATATATGTTTGTGTGTGTGTGTATATATATGTAGAAGTTCCAGAAGTTCCTTGCACATTAGCCAAATGGTTCAAAGTACCGGGTGCAAAAATCCAGGGCCAGTAGAAGTAGTAAAGCAATGAGGCTTGCACTCACGGTCTTTTGTAGTTAAAAAGCTAAAGTTTTATTGAAGATCCATTAAAAGTATCAACGTTTCACTCCTCGTTTGGGACTTTCTTCAGGATGAAAAGATGTTATATATGTGTGTGTGTATATATATATATATATATATATATATATATATATATATATATATATATATATATATATATATGTGTGTGTGTGTGTGTGTGTGTGTGTTATAGGTTATATATTAATGCTACTATCTAACTATCTATGCATTGTGTCTTTGTATATATATAAAAAAATACATAAATTTTTTTGTTTTCTTGAAACCTCTTGTACGTTATGTGGATACCTTTAACATCCTACCTAACTTATGATGTTTTCAAGCAATCAGATTTTTCTTTCAATTAACAAAGAGCAAATTAGGTATCTGACTGACCAAACATCTTGGCCGTAAAACACAGTGGAAAATAAATGATGCCTTATAAATAATTTATACAGTTGATTTATATATCTTTGCATCTATTGAAAGCTATGTCAGGATTTCTTTATAAGGCTACACAATGCAGTACATTTCTAGTGAATCGAGCAACTACAAAAACAAATCTTATGATAAGTTATTGTTATAAAATGTTGCTAATTTTCATGTATCATCTAGCAATCACTGCGTGCATTATTGATGTTCATAAAAGAGAAAGAAAATAATTGAATATATAAATTAGCCAGTATAAAATAAAAAATTACGTGTAACTTCCTGAACACAGGTAGAAAATGAGTACTAAAATAAGTACTTTAACATGATGTTCTATTACAATGTACTTTATGAGAATGAAAGAAAATACATTTTCGCATATTCCAATCATCATATTTTTTTTCTAATAGACATTCAAAACATTGCATCGACCTACATTGAAAAGTTAACGAAAGCACGGTATTTGTTAATACACAACAGAATAACCTGTATTTGGTCAATGACAACAAATTTGAGATATAGATTTCATTACACAGAGAAAAGAATATAGAAGTGAAAAGGCCAGTATACAGTATACCTAAAGCAAGAACTGATGTAGATGCAAAGTTAGAACCATGGACAGCTCCTGACAGATTGCTATTCTTTCTAGCTGTGAGCTACACCTTCAGTGACTATCAACTTGCTGAAAAATATGCTGGTTTAATTGTTTGTGTCACTATGTTTTAAAAAATATAGTAAGATATTGAATTTAAAAAGTTTAAAAGCGTTCCTGAATTAAGAAAAGAAAAAAAAGACGCACCAGTTTACCATTGTGTGTATGTACTGTTGCAGTTTCCTAAACCAAAAATATTCTCCACAAGTATATAAAGTATATACCGGTACATTAAATTAATTTTATATAATGCATACCGGGAAAATATTTTTGAATGAATACTAAAAGTATATATAGTGGTATATATTTTTTTTTATTAAAGTAGAAAGAAGAAGGAATAGTTCCGTTAGCAATAAAACACTTTAAATATATAATCCAATAAAAAGCAAATATGTTGAAAGGAGCTTGTTTTATTTCATTAAAAGCAATGATTTGATTTACATGCATATTTCTGAAGGGGGTATGTTTAATTCAGCTGTTAATTGTCACTGTGCTTTGAAAAACATTGTCAGTCTAATCGAAGTTTATGAGTGTATGTGCCTGATAATGCCTTGGTTATTTAATGTAATTCTACACTGAACCCATGGTTGGTCATTTAGTTATTTTATGAGAATATGATGTTGTTACATATGAACTAATTTCAAATTTAACTTCTTACAATAAAATAGACTAAATATAGTTAAAAAAAAAAAAACTAAAAAAGTGGTAACAACAAGTTAAGTTCTCTTTATCGCAGTCAGTAAAATGTAAACTTATTAATGAATGGGTTTTAAATTTATATAAAAAATGTTTTAAACTTATATAAAATGTATATATATATATATATATAACAATCTGGCATGGTCTCTCTTTTATACGTTTGAAAAACAAATATCAAGGCTCATTGGAAAGTAATATGACTTTCGTATTTGTTAAATTTACAGTGCACCACTTATTATATCTTAGTACATCTCCCTCCTTGCATTAATCTTAAATTTGTGCTCTAACATTAATATAAATTTGCAACAGGTATCACAAAACAAATTGGAATATTTCATTTAAAAATCACATGAAAAAAAAAAAAACCTCCTTTACACAAGTTTGTCCTAGATTATCCTTATCCTAATGATTTCATACAGGGCAAAATATGTCATTTGATGACTTTAGTATGAATTGAAATAGTTCTTTAATTTTAATCATGGATGTGACATGTAGTAAATATTTATATACAGTATATGTGTATTTACTACCCTGCGCATCTGATCAAAGGGGTACATTTGTTCCCTTGCATATAGCACAGTTACATGACTCCTGGAGTGTTTCCTTTTTAAACATTGTAATTACCCTACACTGCAATGTATGCATCTATGAATGTGATTATATAATAAGGTCTTGTTAATTATATGTTAACAATAAGAGAAGAGTTAACCTACCGCCACCATTCTGGTAACAAATGTATGGGAACCTCCAAACATTTCCCAAGTCCACAGCAAATCCAATGACTGACAGCAGAAAGTCCATCTTCTTGCTCCACTTGTCCCGTGAGTCAGTCTGGGTGATAAGTGGAAGAGGCATAGTGTTATTATTGGGGCTAGCTGCATCTTGCTTTGGATGCTTGCCTGCAGGAGCTGTGGAGTTCTGCTCTGACATGCTGCCTCCCCTATGATCCAGACAGGATTCCAGCTGAATGAAGATAACTGAGGGATAATTTTGTGTGCCTAGTCACAGGAGGGAAAAGGGAGAGGAGGAGGAGGATGCACCAGATTCCCCACCTCCATTTCCAAATATACAATAATGCTTTAGGAATAAAATCCATGATGGCAACTGTGTGAACTTTTGAACTGGAAACCCAGATCAACCATAGAAATAAAGTAAATACATTAAAGTATAGCCAATGCTATTACTATCACACTGTCTCTGTCATTGCCCAGTTATCTGCACTTTATACTCAGCATGGGCAGAGCGGTATTTGGGACAGGCCAACCTGTAGCGGTAAGTGGCACGGAAGCCTGCAGGCAATATTGTGCCATTCATCTGTATGTGATAAGGGTAGCAGGTAGGCAGGTCTGTGTCTTAAAGCCCTCATTCACAAAAGGCTCTTTCAACAAAATGCAGTCTAGCTTCTACCTGTGTTTTAAGCTGGTATATGCAGACGCATAATGGGCTGGAACATATGTATGATCACCTCCATTTCTGATTACTTAATGCAACGTGATAAAACAATGGTTTACTCATATATAGCTCAGCGCTGGTGCTATAGGAATCCTAAACCTGTGAAATCTGGACACCCACAAAACCTACAGAACCTGTAGATATTCTACATTACCCCACAAACATTGGCTTATTCATCCCGCAAATCTACAAATTCAGACAGGTATGCTTCCCATTCACCCAATATTGGATGCCAAATCAGGCTAAATAATGATATAAGAGTACGAATTTATAATCCCCATTTGACAGTCTCTTCAACAAATGTGTAAAAAATTGCATTGTTAATATTTGCTGTAAAGTTACTTCATATGAAACTTTTGGATATAAGAAGTTGCATCGTGAATTAATAACATTCTATTTAACAAGTCCTATACATCATTCTTTATATAAAATGAAGTAAATCATGCAAAATAATTTCATATCCAAAAATGAAAATAGGCAACTGTATGTCCCCAGGCCAAACACAGACATGAAATCCTTGCGCTTTACATATTGTCAGTGTCAATAAAGGAAAGTTATTCTGTCTCTTCATCCTTGAAGGAACACACCCTTAGAGCATTTATGTCAAAGAGACACAAAACTAGCATAATTGAAGGTTGTCCATAGATATGAAAGAACCTGTATGCATATCTGATCAGCCCAAGAGATACACAAAACAATGAAATTCTTATTGCTTTCTTAAAGATTATCTAGGCTGCCATTGTGTTTTACGTTGTAGGTGTGAGTCTGCGTGTTTTTTTTTGTGTTTTTGTCAATCAGTTTTATATTTAGGTTATACAAGACAATCGAGAAAACACACAAGAGCAAGTAAAGCTTTGACATATCAGAACATGAAATATGATGGAAATACATATAATGCTGATGATATCATTGGCGAAAGGGCAGTTAATTTGAGCAAAATGCAAAAAACAAGTATGAACGCTAACTTTGGCCAGTGTTTGTGAATAAGTGGCTCCTAAGAAAACTGGTCATACCCCATTTTAAATTACCCTGGGTTGTCTACTTTCCAAATGGTATGCTCAATTCCTGGGCTGCAATGCAGTCTCAAAGGCAACATAACCAATCTGGCAGATTTTAATGTTTAAAAACTGGAAAGGGGAAAAGCCTTATATTTGTCCCTGTAAGTTTCATAAAACCTGTACATGGGTGTGTGGGGTGGGGGGAGGTGGGGAGGGGGATAACAACATTTCCTAATTTCTCACAGTTTTTAAGTGTTAGTGCAATTAATATGAAAGAAGTAAATTCCAGTTGAACAGACATATAGTCAAATTCTAGGGTTTGTTTTGATTTTGTTTTGATCAGAATGTGTACTTTTGCCTCCATCCTTAAGAGGTTAAAAAGCCTGCAGGGACATGCTATAGACACCAGAACAACTACATTAAGCTGTAGTTGTTCAGGTGATTATAGTGTCCCTTTAATTTTAGCATGTGGCTGAGAATGTCTCTCATTGTCTTACTAAGGCCCCAGTTTAATATTTTTGGATACGCTTTTCAAATAATATTATATTATTGGATAAACTTTTAACCCCTTAGTAACTAGACGTTTTTTTAATTTTCTTACCGTTAAGGACCAGGGCTGTTTTATATTTCTGCGGTGTTTGTGTTTAGCTGTAATTTTCCTCTTACTCATTTACTGTACCCAAACATATTTTATACCGTTTTTCTCGCCATTAAATGATCTTTCTGAAAATATAATTATTTTCATCATATCATATAATTTACTTAAAATAAAAACATAAAATATGATGAAATAATTTTAAAAAAAAACCACACTTTTTGGAACTTTGACCACCAAAATCTCTTACGCATCTACAACCATCAAAAAAAAAAAATATGTGCTAAATAGTTTCTAAATTTTGTCCTGAATTTAGTAATACTCAATGTTAACATGCTCTTAGCTTTTTTGCAAGGTATAGTGCAATATGTACAAGTAGCACTTTGCTATTTCCAAACCATTTTTTTTTTCAAAATTAACGTTACATTGTAACACTGATATCTGTCAGGAATCCCTGAATAACCCTTCACATGTATATATTTTTTAAAAGAAGACAACCTAAGGTATTAAACCTCAGGTATTTTGACTCTTTTCATGGAACCATTTTACCAACAATCTATGCCAAATTGTAAAAAAAAAAAAAAATAACGGGATTTTTTTTAAATACATAGCAATTTAAGAATACATGTACTGAGAACTTTAAGGGTTATTGCCAAAGGACACCCCAATATGTGTTCAGCAACATCTCCTGAGTACAGTGATACCCCCATGTATAGGTGTGTCGGGTTCTCTGGGGGCTAAAATACCTTATTTGGAGGGTGCGCATTCCAGTTTTCCAACTTGGAATTTTCACAGATGGTCATCACGCACCCATGTCCTATTTGGGAACTTTTTGAAGCTAACCAATGTAATTTACCCCCATCAAACCATATATTTTTGAAAAGTAGACACCGGCCTAGGGTATTTCAAATGGTGGTATTTTAACACTTTCCATGCACTAATTCTACCAGCAGTCTTTGTCAAACTTTTGGTTAGTCATTTATTTGTGTCGTTTTTCTCTCACATTGTACTTTAGGCATGGACTCTCAGTTTCTACTATGTGTCACTGACAAAGAACACCCCAAAATGTGTTCAGCAACATCTCCTAAGTACAACAGTGCCCCCAATGTACAGGTTTTATGGATTTTTGCAAACTTACAGGGGTCAAATGTAGGGCTTTCCCCTTTTCCATGTTTGCACATTGAAATTTGCCTTTGAGACCGTATAGCAGTACAGGAATGAAAATTAACCCCATCATGGTATACCATTTGTAAATGTAGACAGCTCAGGGTATTCAAAATGGGGAATGTCCAGTCGTTTTTAGTAGCCACTTAGCCACAAACGCTTGCCAAAGTTAGCATTTATATTTGTTTTTTGCATTTTCTTTTACACAAAAACTGCACTTTTACTAGTGATTTCATTGACCTGATAAGCTTTACTGTTTTAAACACTCATATTTTTGTTCAGCGAAGTCTCCTGAGTATAACAATATACTGGTTTTATGGAGTTTTGGAAAGTTACAGGGTCAATATAGGGCTTGGACAATTCAGTTTGCCAGATTTTTAAATGTAGACAACCCAGGGTACTCAAAATCGGGTATTTCCAGTCTTTTGTAGAAGCCACTTAGTCACAAACACTGGCCAAAGCGTTTTTATTTGTTTTTTTTATTAATTCCCCTCCCCCCAGTTTATATTATATATATATATATATATATATATATATATATATATATATATATATATATATATATATATATATATATATATATATATATATATATATATATATATATATAAACCAAAATTGAAGACAGGAGCACTCTCTGGGAATTTCAAATTTGTATTTTCAGAAAATCACCACCTCTACATCAACGTTTCGACCCTTCTGGGTCTTTATCAAGATAAAGACCCAGAAGGGTCGAAACGTTGATGTAGAGGTGGTGATTTTCTGAAAATACAAATTTGAAATTCCCAGAGAATGCTCCTGTCTTCAATTTTGGTTTATATGTCTGCTGGGATGCACCCGGGTATAAGTCTTTGGATTATTAATTTACTGGAGGTTGAGTGCCAGAGGTTGGATCTTTTTTTATATATATATGGTATATATAACAAGAAAAAATAATCCTGCACTCCACAATCCAAGTATATATGCCCGGTGCTTGTCCAGCAAAATACAAAAACCTAAAGAAAGATAGCACTCCCAGGGCTTGTAAATGAAAAAGTAAAACTTAACTTTTAATGACGTTTCAGTCTGTTAACCACAGACTTTCATCAGGACTGATGAAAGTCTGTAGTTAACAGACTGAAACGTCATTAAAAGTTAAGTTTTACTTTTTCATTTACAAGCCCTGGGAGTGCTATCTTTCTTTCGTTTTTTATATATATATATATATATATATATATATACACTGCTCAAAAAAATAAAGGGAACACAAAAATAACACATCCTAGATCTAAATGAATGAAATATTCTTCTGAAATACTTTGTTCTTTACATAGTTGAATGTGCTGACAACAAAATCATACAAAAATAAAAAAATGGAAATCAAATTTTTCAACCCATAGAGGTCT
Source organism: Pelobates fuscus (assembly GCF_036172605.1). Classification (NCBI taxonomy): domain Eukaryota; kingdom Metazoa; phylum Chordata; class Amphibia; order Anura; family Pelobatidae; genus Pelobates; species Pelobates fuscus. The sequence continues at coordinate 169,151,768 of NC_086321.1, read as the reverse complement.
GGATTTGGAGTCACACTCAAAATTAAAGTGGAAAAACACACTACAGGCTGATCCAACTTTGATGTAATGTCCTTAAAACAAGTCAAAATGAGGCTCAGTAGTGTGTGTGGACTCCACGTGCCTGTATGACCTCCCTACAACGCCTGTGCATTCTCCTGATGAGGTGGCGGATGGTCTCCTGAGGGATCTCCTCCCAGAACTGGACTGAAGCATTTGCCAACTCCTGGACAGTCTGGGGTGCAATGTGACGTTGGTGGCTGGAGCAAGACATGATGTCCCAGATGTGCTCAATTGGATTCAGGTCTGGGGAACGGGTGGGCCAGTCCATATCATCAATGCCTTTGTCTTGCAGGAACTGCTGACACACTCCAGCCACATGAGGTCTAGCATTGTCTTGCATTAGGAGGAACCCAGGGCCAACCACACCAGCACATGGTCTCACAAGGGGTCTGAGGATCTCATCTTGGTACCTAATGGCAGTCAGGCTACCTCTGGCGAGCACATGGAGGGCTGTACGTCCCCCCAAAGAAATGCCACCCCACACCATTACTGACCCACTGCCAAACCGGTAATGCTGGAGGATGTTGCAGGCAGCAGAACGTTCTCCACGGCGTCTCCAGACTCTGTCACGTCTGTCACATGTGCTCAGTGTGAACCCAGTGGCGAATCTGCCAATCTTGGTGTTCTCTGGCAAATGCCAAACGTCCTCCACGGTGTTGGGCTGTAATCACAACCCCCACCTGTGGACGTCGGGCCGTCATACCACCCTCATGGAGTCTGTTTCTGACCGTTTGAGCAGACACATGCACATTTGTGGCCTGCTGGAGGTCATTTTGCAGGGCTCTGGCAGTGCTCCTCCTGTTCCTCCTTGCACAAAGGCAGAGGTAGCGGTCCTGCTGCTGGGTTGTTGCCCTCCTACGGCCTCCTCCACGTCTCCTGATGTACTGGCCTGTCTCCTGGTAATGCCTCCATGCGCTGGACACTACGCTGACAGACACAGCAAACCTTCTTGCCACAGCTCGCATTGATGTGCCATCCTGGACGAGCTGCACTACCTGAGCCACTTGTGTGGGTTGTAGACTCCGTCTCATGCTACCACTAGAGTGAAAGTACCGCCAGCATTCAAAAGTGACCAAAACATCAGCCAGGAAGCATGGGAACTGAGAAGTGGTCTGTGGTCACCATCTGCAGAACCACTCCTTTATTGGGGGTGTCTTGCTAATTGCCTATAATTTCCACCTGTTGTCTATCCCATTTGCACAACAGCATGTGAAATTGATTGTCACTCAGTGTTGCTTCCTAAGTGGACAGTTTGATTTCACAGAAGTGTGATTGACTTGGAGTTACATTGTGTTGTTTAAGTGTTCCCTTTATTTTTTTGAGCAGTGTATATATACACATATACACACACACACACTTTTATTTCCTATGTATGTATAATATATTATAACTAAAGCATTTTATGCTAGAAAAGCTACAATTTCTGGGGAAATTGTGTGAAGTGTTCTTGCCTCCACCAGTAGTCTACAACTGGAGTGGGCGGAGTAACTGGGTGGAGTGGCTTGAGTAACTGTTGTGCAGTTGGAGTGGCTGGAGTAACTGTGGAAAGGTTGGACTGGGCAGAATAACTTTATGGAGTGGGCAGAGTAACTGTGTGGAGTGTTTGGAGTGAGTAAAGATAGTACACATTACACTAACCAATTGACTGATCAAATTTAAAAAGTGCACATGGCAAGCTTGATAGAGTGAGAAATGCATTTCAACTTTTATTTATTTATATAGCACATTTAATTGCAACCAATTTCGCCACAAGAACGACGACATTCCGTGAACCATTCGGCGAAACGTTCCACAAAGTAATAGCAATCCAATTGGGAACAATCCGCAAGTTTCAGTATATTACTGTCTATGTAGGAGGAACTGTGGGAGGAGTTAGGGTGGTAAATTTGGCTATAATAAGAATAATATATATGCAAGAACACTTAAATATATTATACATATATAATGCATATATATGATTTCATTATAAGTATATTTTGAGATATATGTGTATATATCTCAAAGTACAATTATAATGAAATCATATATATGCATTACATATGTATAATATATTATAAAATGCTTTAATTATTTTATAATATATATATTTTTTTATTTATTAAATTTTTATTGGTTTATATATTTTACATAGTTAAGCAAATGCTTTGGTACAGCGAGATTACATTGAGGATACAATTTCAATATTTCGTAATTTAAAACAGTACTAAGATTTTATAATATATTTTATATATATATATATATATATATATATATATATATATATATTTTTTTTTTTTTACTTCTTGGCAGCCTGGGGGACTCCCTGGCAGCTCAGACAGTCCCCCTGCTGGCAGCTCCTAGACTCCTATTGCAGTGATGTGATCATGGTGATCACATGGCACTGGAGGGCCGAGCTGCTGCAGAGGAACTGCGGGGGTCTCCGGCAGTCCCTCCCGACCGTGATCGCCGCAGATCGCCGGTCCAGGTAAGTCCAGTGCTTCTATTTGCCGTGACCCCAGTCATTAAGGGGATATATACATAGATATATATATAATTTCATTCTAAGTGTATTTTGATATAAATATATATATATTAATATCAAAATACAGTTAGAATAAAATTATATATATATATATATATATATCATTTTTCCAATTTACAGTTCTATTTTTAGTTATTATTTATTTTTTATAATACTATTTTATTTGTATTATATATTTTACTGTAAGTGTATTTTTATATTATAAAAACCAAAGAAAAGAAAATGTTACCTGCGCTTTCTCCTTAATCCCTATGTATATTTAGACAAATGGAGGTCATTTAGTTGCTCCAATGGCCATTGGAGGGAATGCCCGCCTGCCAACGTCAAGGCAGACCCCCCTAAGCGGGTCCTAACACTGACCCTTCAGCCTGCTTCCTATATTAATAAAAAAAATACACTTAGTATGATGTTATATATAAGATATGTATATATATATATATATATGTATATATATATATATGTATATATACATATATATATATATACATATATCTTATATATAGATATAATATATGCATGTACAGTGGGACCTCGGTTTACGAATTTAATGCGTTCTCCGGGACATTTCTTATTGCAAAACATTTGTAAACCGAAACGCGGTGTCCTATAGGAATGCATTGAAAACCAATTAATCCGTTCTGGTCAGAAAAAAGTCAAAATGAGCTGGCATGGAAGCAACCCACAGTGCAGAACACACAATAAAAGGCATGCAAATGACGAAGCTCAGCTCCCTACCTTTCCACAGCTTAAGAAATGCACCAAAGCACCAAAAAGTCCCAAAACAACTGCAAACAATTTCCAGAATGGCTCCAAAACTCGAGGCAAAAGCCGCTCCAACACTTGACGCCACGTGCTACCCACAGGCTCCAGCATGCAGGGGGCGATGCTATAAACCTCCCAGGTGCAATGCATCCTGGGGAAACTTGCTTTGTATTGCAAAAAAAAATTGTAAACCGAGGCATTATTTTCAATGGATGTTCATTTGTAAACCGAAAATTATGTTAACCGAGGTGTTTGTAAACCGAGGTCCCACTGTATATGTTTCTCATATATACTTATATTTAAATATATATAATTACATTTATTCACTTTATTTTATTTATTTTAAACTTTTTTTTAAACATTTTTCACCAGCTGTTTGTCACTTCAGGCAGCCCCTCTGCTGGCAGCACTATGGACACCTATTGCGGCCATGTGACCGCTCTAAAGGTCACATGGCCCCTGGGGGTCCTAATTTGCATAGGGGGGGACTGTCTGGGCTAGAAGAAGACTGATCGCCGGCGGGGGAATGGCGGCGATTGGTAAGTACATGGGAGAGGGAGGATAGGGGTTAATTTTAATTATTTATTTATTTTTTAAATTTATTTTTTATTTTAATTAAAATCTTCACTGAGGAAAGGATAAGGATGGAGGGTAGGGGTTAAATTTTTTTTTTTTATTAAAATCATCACTGAGTGCCTCGACCCCTCGAGGCACTCATCACAGGCAGAGCATCGGAAGCCTGCCTAATGGCTTCAAAAGCTCTGAATTACACTGCCGGGCGCCATGTGGGGCAACCCGGAAGTGATCGCTCCGGGGGGAGCAATCACTAGGGTGCCTGGCAGTGAGAAGATGTATTGCACGATGCCTCAACATCGAGGCATTGTGCAATACCATTAGAGCGGCTGGAAGCTATCACGTTCACTTCCAGCGCTCTAACTCCCCGCGGACATATCAGGTCCTTAAGGACTGTTTTTGTCAGACGTACCTGATACGTCCGAGGTCGGGAAGGGGTTAAAATGATTGTTTGAAAGTATTAAAAAATATCTATCTAAAAAAACTAAATATTTTTTTATATTATTAAATAATTTTAAAAGTTTATCCAAAAATATTAAGTTAAGGCCTATGTGCTGGCTATGTGTGTATGTTTTTTATATTGTGAATGGGTCTTTTTATTTGATTCTGCTGGTTAGAGCAGTGGTGGTGTCACTGCCTTAGAACTGGGAAACTCATGTTTGAATAATGGTCAGACTACTCACCTGTAACTGTCCCAGTGCAAGACACCTAGTGATATATATCGACCTACCTCAAATACTCATGGATTGTAAACTCATTTGAGCAGGGCCTTTGTCATATGCAATTTGTATAATTGTAAAGCACTGTGGAATATGCCATGGTATATAAATAATACTACTACTACTAATATATTCTGTATGTTTAACATAGAGGGTACGTTGGATTTTCTATGTGTCTGTGAGCTGGCCTGTGTTTTACATTGTGGCTGAGAGTCGATGTGTTTATTTATTTCTGAGCTTATCAGTAGGTCTGTGTAGTTAGCTGACAGTGTGATACTATGTGACTATAATTGGTTCTGTGTAATACAGTGTCAAATAAAGCTCCATCAATGTTATGTGCAATTTGTGAAAGTAGAATGAATTAAAATCAACCAAAAGCTCAATATTCAAAATTACACAATACATAAAAAAAGACTAATCGCTAAACTGCAAGAAGCCCACTTTTCAGGATAAGGATGCTACGCAATGATTTCCAGAGTTTTTTTTATTGCCTCTTCCTAGCTAGAATTAGAAAATAGTCTTTTGCACCAACAATAAACTTCTTAACGATACTCACTGGCTGTGATTTGATTAAAAAATAACCATTTATCTATATTTCATATAATGTTTGATATTGAACTAATTCATATTACATAATGAATATATATATACATATATATATACATAAGTGTGTGTATTTGTTATAAGGGGTTTCACTAATACATGGTGTCAGGAATGGTATCAAGTCCCAACACGCATATCTAGGAAAGCTAAGTAAATTACCAGTCTTTAGAGGTGGCCGGGCTTAATGTTGCAGGCAATAGTAAGAATGGTCACAGGCAGATGTCAAGGGATACAGAAAGATAACAAGATGATGAGATAAGCAAAAGTCAAGATTTAAAGAAATCAGGATAGCTGATAAACAAGCCCAGATCAGAATTCCATAATCAAAGCAAAATGCAGTATAAACACACTCTCTGGTTACTAGGGACCACGACAGGATGCAGAGCTTCTGATGGACTGGCATTTTATAGCTTTAGCATATGACGTTATCAAGGCAATGCCAAATTGTCACTGAGCTGTGATGTTGCAATGACGTCGTACTTGCTTCATTATTGGCTATAAATCAAAGGCAGCACTTTTGTCTGAAGATTGTATCAATATTGATGCAGAAACGAGGCACAGTGACACTGTGGCTGGGGAAGCATCCCACTGCATCAGTACTGACACTCAACTAACATGCAGTGTCACTTTGACCTGGGAAGGGTCGCCTTGCCTCACTATCAACACGGGAATGGAGCACAGTATCTAAATGTATTTATTTTGGGCATTAGGAATTACCAGGTATTCTGATATATTGCCTAAGCATGTTGTTTAAAACTACATTCAGTGGTGACGGAGGATGGTGTTTAGTACCGTAATTATTAGATCTCACTGGCTAAGAGTTCAAATATATGCCTGTCTAAAATAAAGTGCAGGCCTTTACTAGTGCTTCGGTTTTCCCTTTAAATATCAGTTGGGAATTGCTCACTCTGCATTGTTTCTGATCAGCAGTGAAAATAATGTTCTGATAATGGGTCTAGTGGCAATAAGAAATGTAAGTGCCTGTGTGAATTACTTAACTTATGCATTATGCATTAGTTAATTAAGTGATCTTCGATTAGTTTGGGTTGTTTAAAAAATAGTGACATAGTAGGGCAATATAGAAGAAATGTACAATAAATAAATTAAATAGCCGTGTAATGGCTTAGGGAAGGGCAATCCTCTCTGGGTTTGGACAATAGTTCCCATGGATTAAACATTATGATGTGTGATTGTGTGTGTATGTATGTGTGTGTGTGTATTATATATAAAGATAGGATAGATAGATAGATATAATAGATAGATAGATAGATAGAAATGGTGTGGCAACCCTAGTTGGAAGAAAATAACAGGCTACTAAATATATAATGAGGTTTTCAGTCCAATGTGGTAGAAGCTTTTAATGAATATTTATGTATGCATCATATATAAAAGCTAAGCCTGCTCCACGTGGCATTACACTCAAAAAACAATGAGGCATCTGAAGGAGAGACAGAGGCATGTGCCAGGCTACAAGAAGACCGGAAACCCTTCTGCATCGCTACTCACCTGGACCAGCATCCACATGGGGTCATGACCGGTGTATAGTCGCCATATGGGCAGTCGGATTCCAGGACAACCCTCCCACATACTTTCCCCAAAAACGCACTGACACTAGGGTATATGGGAAAATTTGTCCACAGCTTTATTAAACAATCTTGAATAATCATAATAACCATATTACTTATAAATTAATAATAATAATCACAATAATAATTTAACAAATAAACATGGGTCATTGCCCCCATACTCCGCCCTCGCATCCGAATCCTTCTGTTAGTATAAAAAGGCAATGACCCCCATATAAATAACACATATATATAACCTATACCAACATTATTCCAACATATAGAAAAAAGAGAGGTGCTTCCTAGGTATAAAACCTTATAGGGAGCCCCAGAGGAAAAAGGGTAGAGAAAAGGGCATAACCCTGCATACAGCACAAATAGGAAAAAGAAATGAAGGATATGACCACCCCATTAGAAACAGGCTAATCACCTTCAAGCCACCCCAAAATGGCGTCTCACACAAAATAATAAACAACTTTATTGAAAAAATAATAAGAGTAAAAACTCAAGCGGCAAAAAAATGCCTAAAGGAAAATGAGTAACAGGGCTAGATTACTAGTAGGTAGCTACAGCTAAACATCCTAATATCAATCTTAAGTGTTAGTTACAAACTGTAACAATAATGGAAAGTATGGATGCAATTAGCAATGTAGCTTAAATGTAGCAAGCACCAAGCCCCACAGGATTCATACTAAAATTCAGAAATCGAAAGGATAGAGGAGGGCATAACATAAGAGTGAAAATAAAGTGGACCTGATAGAGGTAACATATACAGGTAGTATCAAACCACAGTTAAACCAACAAAATGTAGCCCAGCCTCCCTTTAATAGACTTCCAGAGTCTCAAAAAACGGCTCCTAGATAGAAGAGTATAATATCCTGCTAGTAAATAATGTCAGTTCAAAGTATAACGTATAAATCACCATGGCAACCCATGGTTAGCCCAACGCGCGTTTCGGCGGTCCAAACCGCCTTTCTCAAGGGCACAAAGTAATTAGGAGTAAAATGAAAATAAACCGCACTTCAAATCCCCCCCCAGCAATCAATTTAAATGTCCCTTCGTACCTCCCATCCGACACGATTGGTCACTGACGGCCAATTAATTAGTTCCTCTCAGTGGGGAGGGGGGGTAAGGAGGACTGCGCATGTCATCCGTGTTGCGCGCATATCCGGCAAGCCAGGGTCGTATATGCGCATGTCAGAGAAGAAGATTCAAATGCGCATGTCTGTATATCGGCGGTCGCGCATGCGCAAGAACTTAGTTATTTTGGACCAGGTTCGTATTAAGGGCGCATATCTAAAGGCGCCTTGTTAATAAACACATCTACCGGCCACTTGATGCCCATGCGAAAAAAAGGGGCTTAGCTATTAGAAGTGAGTTCAATATAGTTGTTTATCACTTCTATAGCAAACGAGAAGGTTTTGGCCGGTATACAGCAAACCAATGGCTATAACTCTAAAGCCATAAAAGAAGAGGGTCACTCTGCAGAGCAAGGGAGAGGGAGGGGGAGGGGGGGGGGATTGAAAATAATAAATCAATAGTTCAATCCAAGTATCAATGTGTGGTATATAGAGACTAAAAAGAATGATTTCATAATAAGTTATCTCAAAAAAGAGGCTGGGTCAAAAGGAAAAAAGTAGAAAATAGGTGATGCTGGTAAACCATAAGAAAATAAAGTGAATTAAATTAAATTAAGTCAAATCAAAAGGGACATATTAATGCAACCACAAGAAATATGTGTATATATATATACATATTAGAGTACATGTATAAATGGTAAGTGTATATACATAATAGTGACACAATATATATACAGACCCATATATGTGACAAGGGAACATATATATATGTACATACATGAAGGAGAAAAGCAGGGTGGATGTATATATATATATATAGGCAAGGTGTATGTATACACATATATACACACACACCTAGTGTGTAGATGTACATGAAGCAGAGGATTGACCTGAAGTTTATTAAATAAACGGGGCAAAAGAAAACCCCTCATTCAAACCTGCAGTGTCTTTAGTTCGTAAATCCATCTGGACTCTCTCTGCCTTAGAATTTTGTCAAAATCTCCCCGTCTAGGGGTCCTTTTGACCAACTCTAGACCACAGAACCTCAAGTTATTAGAATCCCCCTGGTGATGTTCCTTCAGGTGTCTCGAGATGGGAGTCTCGAGGCGATTTCTTGGGGACCTGACATGCTCCATGATCCTGTCTTTAAATGCCCTAAAGGTTTTCCCTACATATTTCTGTCCACACGTACAGGACAGTAGGTATACAAGGCCCTTTGTATTGCAGTTAAAAAAGTGTTTAATTTTAAAGGAGCCACGTCCCTTGCTGTCACTGACGGTTTTGGAGCCTTTCTGAATAAACTTACAGGCTACACATCTACCGCAACCATAGGACCCTACTGGAGGGGTACCCAGCCAAGTGGCACGTGGTTGTGACTTGAATGAAAAGTGACTAGGGACCAGAAGGTCACGAATATTGCGTCCACGTCTAGCCGTAATATTGACATGTGGACTTAGGGAATCCTTAAGATGTGCATCATTCAAAAGGATGGGCCAGAATCTCTCAAGGGACTTCCGTACTTCTGGCCACCCCAAATCAAATGTTGCAACCATACGGATAATGCCAGCATCCTGATTGGTATTCCTCTTTAGATTGTCACACAACAAGTCACTCCTGTCTGTTTGGAGTGCTCGTTTATAGGCTCTTTTTAAACAACGATTCGGGTAACCCTTCTCTTTAAAGTATTGCCAAAGTTGTTTTGCTTGTAGTATAAAATCCCAGATGTCACTACAGTTTCTCCGAAGACGGAGGTACTGACCTACCGGTATACCCTCTTTGAGTGGTCGGGGGTGGTAGCTAGTCCAGTGTAAGAGAGAATTCGTTGCTGTGGGTTTCCTAAACAGCGTAGAATGAAAAGTACCATCTTCACTGATACTAATAGTGACATTGAGGAAGTTTATAGAGCGTCCTCCAAATTCGGACGTGAAGCGAAGGTTTTCATTATTTTGGTTAAGAAGTGTAACCATATCTGAGAATTCCTTGGGGGTGCCTTGCCAGACAATCAAGATGTCGTCGATATATCGACCCCTCCATAGGACCTTAGATAGGTATTCGCTTAATGAGTCTGAGTGGCGAACCTGTTATTATTCCAACATACCAACTTACAGTGCCAAACATAACTTAACCATGGCAGGGGTATACCCGGCTACGCCTACCCCACCAGGTTCTGAGCCACCGACAGGACTCGAAACCTACCAACCACCAAGGACCACAGTTTTCCGCTTCTGTTACATTCATCCTAGGGAGCCTATTCCTTCTCCTTCAGCTCCCTATCCCGCCGCTGTGAAAAAACGGGATAACCCCCCACTAGAAACAAAATACAGGGAGGGTGGGTGGGACAAACTCGGTCAGGTAGGAAATTAAAAGTGAATTCACTCAAAATGGCTGCCTATTTAAATATCCCATCCCACTTACCCATAACCCCATACTTCCTTTCATCCTCCTATGCCCGCCTCCTAACTCCTGTCAAGGCCCTTGTCCGCTTAGCTGCGCTTTGGCTACCTGGGGCTACATTACCCCTCACACAGCTCACAACCTGGGGACACTCATGGCTTGCATAAGCAGCTGTTACATGGAGACGATTCCTGGGACTCTGCTTTGGTAGCTGGATACAGCTGGATGAGTGAGTATGAATTGACGAGGGGTCTGGGCCTAGTGGGGAAACTTGCTGGGGACTTTGGAACTTATCCCTCTCCTCTGTGGCTAACCCTATCTGGTTGGCGTTTGCTGAACTGCTACACAAGGGCTGGCTGTAAAGCGTTCATATCTTTGCCTCTCTTACAACAATACAAAATCTCTCTCTATTTGTGAGCACCTTGTTTGATATTATTTTACCATACTTCTGCAGTTTGTTTTGTTAAATGACTTTTAATTTACATTCTATGGTCAGTGTGTACTGCTTGCTCTTGTTTACTATTAGTTCAGATTGACACCAGTACATAGCTTAATCTAGATTTAAATGTTTTACAGAGTAACAGATGTAGATTTAATGTTAATTTTGTTATGATTGATTTTTATAATAAGTGCAAAACTCTTAACATGTCATGCATTATAACAACAATCTTGTTTGTCTTATAGCATTTTGTGGATCTGTCATTCTGTGCTTGTCTGTTTAGCAATGCACTACCAAAAGTAAAGAATGTAAAAAAAAAAAAAAGAAAATAATGGATTTAGCTGTGGGTTAGAGTATTTGTGAAATTTGATGGGTGTATTGTTTTCATATATAAAGAGTTGCCAAACAATTACTTAGTACTGGTAGATCACTAACATATTTTATAGGCAGATGATAACCTGATATAACCAGGTTTTATTCCCCAAAGTGTAAATTTTTAATTGTTGGATGGATTTAATATTCCAGAGTATAGTTTATATTGCCAGTTAAGATAGAAATACCAGCATATACAACACCAAAAGAAAAATGAAGACCTTGGCTTCTGGTATACCATTTTTTTTCGATGTTTCTAAGAATGTTGTGTGAGTCAGTATCCAGGAAATAGACAGCAAGCATCATGCTTTTTCCACTTGAGTTAAAACGTCTTTAAACACAACTACTCCAAAAAACACAGACAAATAAAACCTTACTGACAACTAACAATATGAAAAACAGAGAGAAATTTGCACTTTAATAATCTACCCATTAGGTAATCAACCTAAAATTAAGTAATGCAATAACTACTCTGATTATCATAATGAATTAAGTTATGTGCTCAGCATTCAGAAGGGCTTCTAAAATCTCACTGAATCAGTTTCTTTAGAGTGCAGAATGGGCCTCAGATTTTCCCTAAAAGCTGAAAGATAGAAGCTGACAGTCCCTATAAACTCTCAATGACAGTGGAATACGACTTGTCCATCCAATTTTACATTGCCTCGAGACATGGAGTCAGACTGAAAAGACTAAAAATTGTACAAAGCATTAAAAAGGGTACACATCTACCACTGTGAAAACCAAAACTGTCTGTATGGAGTTGCTATTGATATTTTATTTGACCTGTTAGCATAATGCTCTTCTTATGACGTTTTATACATTTTCGTAACCTATGCAATAAAAACTGTGTTTGTTACTATGTATACACTATAGTACTATATATATATAAAACATATTCATTAAAACAAAAATTTTCACATGCTTAATTTTATTAAAGACACGGAGGTTCCTATTATGCTTCTCTTTCTTTAATTTTCCCTCAGCAGCGAAGAGAGAAATGATTAAAAGAGAAATTAGCATATCATTAACATATATACATATTCAACAGTGCTACATAAGGGAACCTCCCCTTTCCAGTATATAAGGTGTAGCACTCTCTTCCTCTTCCTCTTTCTTCGCTGCTCCCTCAGACCAGCTAAGTACCTTCATTAACTATTTACTATTACTTGTCATTTGTGTCTACATTGACTGTCCCTGGTTTTGCAGGGCTTGTTTATGGTTTGTTCCTACTCTATATTCACTGTTCTATTCTCTATTATCCTTACTGGGGTGGGCTCAGGACCCTTATTTGACCGGGTCCCTGGGTCCTCTGGGTCCTCCTAGCATTACCCCCACCCCCCCACAGGTTTTCTATCCGAGAGTCACGAGTTTGCCAAACTTATGCCCAATAGCATGCCTAAAGGAGTATGAGTCTCGCACCTCTACGCTACGTCCGTCCAACGACGGTCCCCTGTTCATCTCACTTAAGAAACCTCATCTACCCGTATCTACCCCGACACTAGCGCGATGGATCAAATGGCTGCTGGCTACGGCCGGAATCGATGTATCAGTCTTCTCATCCCACTGTGTTAGAGGCGCCATGGCCTCAAAAGCATCGGTGGCTGGATGTCGCTTGGAAGACATTTTGAAGGCTGCGGATTGGTCTACGGAATCCACTTTCCGGAATTTCTACTTTAGACCCATACAACATTTTTCTGACAAGATTATAGCTCAGCTTTAAAATAGCATAACAGGAGCCTCCGTGTCTTTAATAAAATTCCTAGATTTTACTATTAAAATGACGTAAAGTCATGATTTTATTAATGACACGGAGGCGAGTATTATTCTCTCCATCCCTCCCTGGGTTGTAAGTGGTGGGATTTTTTCACAGCCCTTTAGGTCTAGACCGAGTCAGGACTTACCCTCATATTTTCTGGACGGATCTTCCTGGCCCCATTTTCTTACCTTGCACCTAGCCTAAGTTGACGTTTCTCTGTAGGGCGCTGTGACACCGTATTTCTTTCAGATATAGTTGACATTAGTTTGACTTTGGTTCTGCCTGTTACCTATCGAGTTTTATGTCAGAATGCTATGACGTTTATATTTTTCTTTCAGACGTGAAGGATACAAGATATACTGAAATATGTTACAACCAGTTGTCAGTTGAGATTTTACCATATTTCTCCTTTTTTTTTAGCCTGATTCCACAAGCCAATGGGACTAACAGGAGCTTCAAGGTTGACTCCGCATTTCCCTAGGAAGAGATGTTCAACTTCCCAAGATTACAGTTCTCCAGTTCAGAGTTCTTGTTCGTTTTTTTTGACTGGTCTTCAGGTCGCTACGGAAAGAGGAAGAGGAAGAGAGTGCTACACCTTATATACTGGAAAGGGGAGGTTCCCTTATGTAGCACTGTTGAATATGCATATATGTTAATGATATGCTAATTTCTCCTTTAATGATTTCTCTCTTCGCTGCTGAGGGAAAATTAAAGAAAGAGAAGCATAATACTCGCCTCCGTGTCATTAATAAAATCATGACTTTACGTCATTTTAATAGTAAAATCTAGGAATTTTCCATTAACCCTTTAAGGACACATGACATGTGTGACATGTCATGATTCCCTTTTATTCCAGAAGTTTGGTCCTTAAGGGGTTAAAAACTGTAGAATTATCTTGTGCTTCTGAGTGCAAGGATATATCTTTATAATGCAATGATGATGCACACATATATGAATGTCAGTGCTATCAGTGTACACCTCTTCCTGCTTTGCTATGAATTTAAACACAGCCTGTACAAGACCTGCAGCTACTGCTGGGGAAGGTAAGCTTAATTTACTCAGGGATGCTCAATGAGATGTGCTTTTCCACATAATTCAATTACAGCTCCTTCCTCTGTCCTCCTGGGACTCTGCAGTACTAGGTTAAACAGGACCCTGGAATGAGGCACCTTTGACAGGGATGGGTGCAAAGCCAAGGAGTTTGTCTAGACTTCCAATATTTATATATGATACCAAAAGGGCGGCGATCACCTAAACATGCAAGCACTATAAAGGAGATGCTGGGACCAATTGATAAATATACAAAATTCACTGCACTCGCTCACCAAACACTATCTTCAAAGCTCACTTAACCTAAAAGCTTTTAATTATTTAAATGCATATTTAATTCATCATTTACAATGACAACAGCAAGTTCAATATTTTGGACCACACAAGGTTCTTTCTCAAAATTGCCGATGTCACAATATCCAAAAACGTATATATTAAAAGTTATAAGAAGTCCCATGAATATATCTCTGTGTTGCAATTTGGAATACATATACACGGCTTAAAATGTCTTAAAAGTTACTCACCACTACAAGTTCATGGCATACTCAGCAAGGGTGCATTTCATTTTCTACTTGCCATTGCTACATTTTCATTTCTATTTTTGCTTAGGTTTAAGTTATGTATTCAAAATGTATCACACATAAGAGCACATAAATAAAAAAAACAACCATAATATTTATTCAAAATTGTGTTAAAATCACACTTGGTGTCAAAAGCAAATAGTAAGTATTAACATCACTATTCGAAAAATTAGTACTATTAACACATTAACACATACGTACAAAAGGGGATCGCAAAAAATAAACTCTTCCTAAACACTGACAAAACTGTCACAATGATCTTTGGAACAGTACCTAAATTACATAAATCGGAAAATTCCCATCTATGCATCAGAACAAAATCAAATAACACACTGACCACAGTCCACTCTTTCAAATATCTAGGTATGTTGCTAGATCCCAATCTATCTTTCAGCCTCCACATTGAAAAACTCTCATCAAAACTTCATCCAAAACTAGGTGATAAGTACAGAAACAAATACTGTCTAAGCCCCACACTAAAGGAAAAGATTGTACAGAAAATGCTAATGCCGGTCATTGAATATGGGGATGTAGTATTTGCACTGCACTGCAAACACACCTTAATAAACTTACCGTATTTATTCGAGTATAACGCGCATTTTTTTAAACCGATTTTTAATTTAAAATTAAGGGTGCGCGTTATACTCGAATAAATATACCTTCCAGGACCGCCGGGCTCATTACAAGCCCGGCGGTCCTGGGGGGGTGGGCAGCAAGCATTTACTCACCTCCGTGCAGCTCCTCCAGCTTCCCAGTGTACATCTCGCGAGACCCGCGGCCAGCTCTGACGACGTCAGAGCGTCAGAGCTGGCCGCGGGTCTCGCGAGATGTACACTGGGAAGCTGGAGGAGCTGCACGGAGGTGAGTAAATGCTTGCTGCCCACCCCCCCAGGACCGCCGGGCTTGTAATGAGCCCGGCGGTCGGTATTGTCGAGCACCCACTCGAATATTTATTCGAGTATAACAAGCACCCTAATTTTAGATTAAAAATCGGTATAAAATTTTATACCGATTTTTAATTGAAAATTAGGGGTGCGCGTTATACACGTGTGCGCGTTATACTCGAATAAATACGGTACTACATTGTATAACTGTTCTGCTGCTTTGTGCTACAATGCAATTACATGACCCACCATTGAGACATGCTAAAAAAAGCTTAACTGGCTGTTGCTAGAATCCAGACGCACCCGTCAACTTTCCAGCCTTGTGTTTAAGAGTTTTTCTGGGAAGCTCCCACCCTACCTGAGCAGAATGCTCTCCTCAGTTGTTCTCACCTCCTATAACCTCCGATCCAGTACCAGCACTTTATTTAGTCTACCTCAATACAAAAAGAAAGCAGCCCGATCCTCCTTTTCCTACAGAGCACCGCAATAATGGAATGACCTCTCGCACACTTTCAAATCTTCCCCAAGCCTAAAGTCCTTTAAGAGATCCATCTCTACATATCTCAAAACAGAATGCACCTGTCATGGTTGATGGTATATATTTCTTACCTGTTCTATGTTACGTTTTTACATGTGTTGTGTATTAATATTAATTTTGTACATTTAATATTATATTGTACCCTATTGTAACGATGCAATGTTTGTGGACCAAGAAAAATACTTGAAAATGTTAGAAATATTAATGTATCCTTCCTGGTACAATATATATATCAATATATAAATAAATTAATTAATTACCGTATTTTTCTATGTATAAGACACCTCCATGTATAAGACGACCCTTAAAGGGACTCTATAGCCAACATATAAAAGCAAGAAAGACAGGTCCCCCAGCCTTCCTTCTTGCTTTTATATGTACTTTCTGCCCCAAAAAAATATTTTCGAGGTTTATTTATATTTAAAACTTACCTCCAGTCCAGCGCCGAGCTCCCAGCCATGCCGCGCCCCCTTTTTCGTCAAAATGACTAAATCGCGGGGCCCAATAGGACGCTTCTCTGAGAGAAGCGCCATCGCGATGTGGTGCGCATGCGCGGCTTTGCGCTGCACCAATCGTGTTCTTCATAGAGTGGCATTGACAGCCGCCCTATGAAGAAATTCAGCGCTTTACCGCGCACATGTGCGCGGAATGCGCGTTCGCGAGCTTTCTATACCCGCCCCCCTCCTACTCCAAACTTTGCATGCAAACACTATATATAGAGATTTCTCTCTATATAGTGTTTGCATACACACACACACACACAAATTAACAATAAGGGGGGGACACCTACTGTCCCCCCGCCGGCCCCCACCCCTGAGCAGTGGGTGGGGGCCCTAAAATTAAAAATAAGGGGGGGACCTACTGTCCCCCCCCGGCCCCCACCCCTGTGCGGCGGGTGGGGGCCCTAAAAATAACAATAGGTGGGGACCTACTGTCCCCCCCCGGCCCCCACCCCTGAGCGGCGGGTGGGGGCCCTAAAAATAAGAATAGGGGGGGGACCTACTGTACCCCCCCCCGCCCCCACCCCTGAGCGGTGGGTGGGGGCCCTAAAAATAACAATAGGGGGGACCTACTGTCCCCCCCCCCCCGGCCCCCACCCCTGAGCGGTGGGTGGGGGCCCTAAAACTAACAGTTCAACTAAAGTTCAATTTTCCCACGCTGTGTAAAATGACACAGAGCACTGTGATTGGATGGCTTGAAATCCATCCAATCACAGTGCTCTGTGTCATTTTACAAGCGTGGGAAAATTCCAAAGAACTTTCCCACGCTTGTAAAATGACACATAGCACTGTGATTGGATGGCTTGAAATCCATCCAATCACAGTGCTCTGTGTCATTTTACAAGCGTGGGAAAGTTCCTTGAAATCCATCCAATCACAGTGCTCTGTGTCATTTTACAAGCGTGGGAAAGTTCTTTGGAATTTTCCCACGCTTTGTAAAATGACACGAAGCACTCTGATTGGCTTAAACCAGCCAATCAGAGTGTTCTTAGCCTAATTGCAGGGCGTGGCAAGGCTTTATAAGCCTTCCCCCGCCCTGCAGAGCTCAGTCTGTGCGGAGCCCTCCATGGGTGAAGATGGATTATTATTTTTTTTGGCCACGCTTATAGGGACCTTTACCTCCTTGCCACAGCATTCAGAAGTGGATCGGTGGTAGGGAAGCCAGGTATGTGTGTGGGCTGTGGCACACTGAAATGCTGCAGGTCCCATCTTAACTTAGGCCCCGTGCACAAGTGTTTTTTTTTAACTCCTGCAGTGACATTCTGTGTATAAAACAACCCCATATTTCAGACTAAAAAAATTTAGAAAAAAACATAGTCTGATACATGGAAAAATATGGTAATTGATAAAATGCAAAACACATGCCATGTTGTCATGGGAAAGTAGAAAAAACGATCAGCATAGAGACCAAAACAATCAGAATAGTCTAGTGAGGATTACAAACTCAAGATAAAATTATGCAAACTACTAATAAAAACAAGAACAGAGAGAATATAACCAGTGTGTGTAAAACAACCACCAATATTTTTGCAAATAGCCTTTCTAAATGTATGTATTAACAAATTACTCAACTATCAAAAAATATATACTCTCCACTGCTAAATTTTTACATTGCATCACCAAAGACAGCACCTAGTGGTTGTCTACCTGACAGCCACTAGAGGCACTTCTGGGAGTTTACCGGACACTGGGACATCTGACACTGGACGTCCTCACGTTCTGCATGAGGACATTCAGCACCAGTAAAATCTCGATAGAAAAGTATTGAAGCAATGCTTTCCTATGGGGAGGACCTAACGTGCTCGCAGCACTCACAGGACATGCACATTATGTCCCCAGTCGGATGACGTTGGAGGAGGCAGAGCAATGAATCAGCACAGAGAAAGATCGGTGCTGTAATCGGGTATGTAAATAATCAGTTTTTTAACCCTTTATGTACTGCGGGGGGGCTGCAATGGAGGGGGGGACCAGAGGGTACTATAGTGTTAGGATTTGTATTCCCAACACTATAGAATCCCTTTAACAGCAGGATGACAGTCACAATCTCTGACTGTCTAACAGAAACAGTAAAACCAGCAAACTAGTTCCGCGTTGAAGCTCCGGCCTTCCACTAAGGAGGTGCTCCGGGTAAAGGCGGACACCACTGAATCCACCAGTTAACAATCAAAGCAGAAGAACACAGGCAACACTCCAGGATCAGGAACGGATGTTTATTTATGGGTTCCACACCTCATAAAAAGTGCAAAGTGAGATGTTCCGGCTCAGCAGAACCTTAAACATGCATCTCTGCAATCTCTGACTGTGATCCTGCTGTTAACAAGTCACATCATTCTCTTATTCAAAATCAAATGTGTAGTTTTGATAGTTTGACATTTCTGTTAATATAGGAGTTATATGAGTGTATTTCTTACATATTTTTTCTACTTGACCCCTAGCCTACTTTACAATATATACAGCTACAGTTATTCCTTTAATAATTCATGTAAATAATTGTTTTTACTTGACTTGTGCAGCCCAGGGCCGCCCGGGCCCCACGTGTAGCGGCAGAACTGCCGCCGGTGCAGTTCCAACGGGGTCGGTGCGCTGATGGGGCCCATCGGGTGGCCCACGCACTTAGGGCCACCAGATGGGCCCTATATCTTCAGGGTGCCAATAGGTGCCCCAAACTTCAAATCCATTTTAACCACCAATTTTACAAAAGAAACCAACCCTACTTTTAATTCTTTTATGCCCAATGCCAGTGGCTTTTATAAATGTAAAAGATGCATTGTATGCAAAAACACAGACCCCTCCGTCCCTTCCAAAACCACCAGTTTTAAATCAAATATCACTAACAAAACCTATAAAATTAAAGATTTTATCAGTTGTGATACCAAAAATGTAATCTACTTGCTGGAGTGCCCTTGTGGTCTCCAGTATGTAGGCATGACCACAAGAAGTCTTAAAGTGAGACTGAGTGAACACTGTAGAAATATCAAAAAAGGCTACCTGAATCACTCAGTCTCCAAACACTTTTGTACACATAATAACGACATAAGACACCTAAAATGCATCGGCATAAAAAAATGTATAATACCATGGAGAGGTGGTAACATTAAGAATATATTAGCTAAAGCTGAGATGGAATGGGTTTTTAATCTAAAAACTCTTACCCCATCTGGTTTAAATGTTGATTTTGACCTGTTCAATTTTATTTAAATTCCTATATACAACCCTTATCTACATGCCTTTATTCTTTATGTTTGGACCTAACCAACCCTCATAATAATAATTTTTAATAATTTTTTCATCTATGCCTTTCCATTTATGTAACTTGCATTCTGTGTTACCTTTTATTTATTTTTATTTTATTTTATCTATTATTTTCATTTAACATCTGTAATATATTATTACTCTGGGGTATATTGTAACCCCTATTTAAATCATTATGTTTGGGATTATATTACCCCCTTTTCATGCATACTTCATTTACATATATCTCTGTATCTCTGTACCTTTAAACCATCTCCTTATGTTTAATTTTTTTTCTGAACTTTATTAAACAACCTTTGCTGTTTTTTTTTCTGAACTTTATAAAACAACTTTTTTTTTTCTGAACTTTATATACAACCTTTGCTGTTTTTTTTTTATGAACTTTATAAAACAACCTTTTTTTGTTGTTGTTGTTTTGTTTTTAAAAACAACTTTCTCACCCTAGTTTTTACATTTAAATAATTTAAATGGACTCATCACCCTTATAACATCACTCCCATACTTTTGAATCCTAATTTTTAAAAGTGTTTTTAAAAATTGTCTCTGATTGGCCAATTACACTTTTGGCGCAATTTTCAAATTAACATAGCCCTATTTAAACAACCCCTGCCAGGTTACTACTTTTATCCCATTCTGAAGAAGCCACTTATGGTGAAACGCGTTTATGGTTATTAATTCTGTATTTTATTGTGTATTTTAGATCAATAAAAGTTTTTTGGCTACTTTATTGTACCAATCCTCTTTTTATTGCACTCTCTATGCACTTTAAACTTTTTTTTACCTATTCCTGGCATTTTAACCTTTCCTGGTTACTTTTACTTCCACTGGCAATTTTAAAGTTCCAGTACTCCAAGAAATCCTAGGTGGGGATCATACCACCAGCGCCTATCCATAGAGCAGTACCTCTGCTCTATCTTTGTGAGTATTATTTTATTTCCTCTACTACTCTCTTAAGCTATCACAATTGAGAGCACTATTGCTGCTTTTTATTTTTCTATATTGGAGCCTTGGATCACCAGACGGTGCTGACGGACGTATCGCCGCTACAAATCCTATAAGCGGGGATTATACCGCTGTACGCTATCCACACCAGAGCTGGCCATAGCTCCCTCAAATGTGAGTTTTTTTACCTCTTCTTATCTGCACACTGAACCACATCAAAATTGAGAGCACTATTGTCGCTTTCTGTCTTTCTTTTCCGAGTTCTGGACTACCAGACGGTGTTGACGGAGACCCCCTCCCTACATATCCCATAAGCGGGGATTATACCGCTGTACGCAATCCACACCAGAGCTGGCCATAGCTCTCTTGAATGTGAGTTCTCTACATTTTGTTACCTATCACACCCTGAACTTTCATACTATACCATTAGTCGCCTCTACCTCTCTTGTATTTACAAATACGGAACGGTCTACACTAGACGCATCCACAGAGGAACTCTATCAAGTATCCTAGACCATCTATTGGCACCCTAGCAATACTTTACTGGACTATCTACCCTTATTTGGCGCAGCCCTTCCATATCTTTTTGTATCTATCCACCGAAGGATCCGAGGGGTTTTCCTTCATTTGGGTTGCTGCCTAACTTGACTAATTTTGTGATTACTAGCGCTGAATTCTTTTTGTGTTTACCTATATCTTCAGGGGCCCGGTCAGCGCAGTGGCCGTGGTATAGCGCGACCGGGCCCCTTTAAAAAAACGTAGCTGCAGCAAGTGCAGCTGGGAGGAAGTGGTCACTTCCTCCCAGCTCACTCCGCGCGGGAGGAGCGTGCACCCGGCAATGAGGGAGAGCCGTGCCGAATCCCAGTCCCATCAGCCCCAGCCACCCTCCTGCAAAGAAAAGGTAAGAAACAGGAGGGTAACAAAATCAAAGTAGGATCAGCGCTAAAAAATGCCACAACTTTGGGAATATATAGTAAATAGGCAGCACACCTATACACAGGGGAGTACCCTCTAAACCCCTATAGGTAGTTAGAACAGACAAAAAACAAAAGGAAAGGGTGCGCCTTTAATACAGAAGATTATATATAAAATAAATGCATAAAATAGTTACAAATAAAGTCCAGGATAATAGTCCACAGTAAGTAAGGGAAAATCCTGTAGAGCAGCAGTAGTTCGTCTCAGATGTAGGTTTGTATTTTCAGTACGTCATATGGGAAGAAGAACAGAAAAAGAAAGGAGATCCAATGGTACAGCAGGTATACATGGGTATATACATAAAAAAAAAAAAGTGTGTAAGAATTACTCACAATTTCCAGAGCTAAAATCCAGCTCTGGTATGAAGTGCGTGAAGTGGAATGATCCCCACTCAAGGATATATGGAGTAACAGCTCAGTAGTCCAACGGTGGTTCCAGCCGAGAATAAAAAAATATAAAATATATAGTGCTCACTGCTATAACTGGAGTATAAATAAAATAAAATAAAATATACTCACAATATATTGAGCAGGCTTATACTACTCGGTGTATAACGTTTGGGTGGTATAATCCCCACCTAAGGATTCTTTTGGCGTTTTGTTAGGATGATGAAATCCAGAAAAAGTCAGGCTTGAAAATAAAATAAAGTAAAAGTAAAAAAGGAAAGTGGCAACTAAAATATTTAGGGCCAAAATTCCTTTATTATAACAATATAAAATATTTAAAACAATCTCTAAACGCGTTTCGCCTACAATAGGCTTCTTCAAGAAGAGTATAGTGAAAACATTAACCTGACTTACAATGCTTTATATAGGATGACTTAAATGCATTGGAATTCAAAATTCCCGCCAAAATGACGTCATTATAACTTTGATTTTTAAAAAACATATCAAAATAGTATAACATTAGTATAAATCACATATAGACATATATAAGAATAAATATGTATATTACTTTAAAAAACTAAGTGCTGATGCACTTAAAATCAATATAAGAAAAAATCACGTGATGCAAAACAAATCACGTGAGCTGTTTAGACAAGAAGATATGTTTTGTGATACAATTTTGCTACAGTTGTTCACACTTCCCTACCTCAATAGAGCATATAACCAAATGATTAATCTACATGGTACTTGTGTTTGTTTGCTTTTTCCATTACAGCCAGTGAAATAGATAGCTCCTACTCTACCTTCCCACAAGGCTTTCCAATAATAATGAGATTATGAAGAGTAGGTTTTGCTAGTAAGAGAAGATATATATTGGACAGGACAAACATATGCAATAAAACTGCAATCATTGCAATATATTCTAGCCATGGGATAATCTGTATCTTCTAATGCTTCAGATATCCTGCTCTACAGTCTCTAAGATCTGCACTTTAGAAGAATTTGAATTGTAGGGTTTTCTATAGAGCAGCCCAAACATTGTAAACTGAAGTTCTGCTGACTGTCTGAGCCCAAACAACCTTGTATACAGACCAATATAACAGTGCTGCTTGTTGAACTGCAAGTTGAAGCACCCCCTTTTTGGGGAGACACGCCTGAATTTACAGACGACGGGAGTTTTCTAATTTCTCCCCTCCCTTCCCCCTCTGGTTTTACTGTTTAACATTATATACAGTTTTTGTTTTTTCTTGATATGCTATTACTATAACCAGGTGGGATTTATTTTCATAAAATGTGGAGATTGTTCTTTTCTTATACTCTGTGTAAGTGTATGTTTATCTTTTCTTAGTGGTGCTGTGAGGTTCACTATATAAGCTCCTAACTTATCTTTACCCCTCTATTAGTGACTCTTTTTCTGTTTTTTTTGCACTCCAATATATATTTAATCTTTTGATATAAGCATGTAGTCATGATCTAATTAGAAATAGAAATGTGCCACAGTGATATAGCAATGCATGCATGCTTCCAAATTAAACAAATGTTTCCTCAATGAAAAGTGCACGTTTATTGAACTTCTGTATATAGAAAAATTGTGGATCTAAATCATGTTCTACATGTTAAACAATCAACATGGACACCTATGTAGTGTTCCTACTGATCTCTCCATGTATACAACTTTGCCCTTTGTCATATAATATAACCCCACAGATTGGGGAACAAAATGAAGTAGTTTTAGTAAACGGTAATGATAAAGGGGCATACCAAGAATAATATTTGTGGTATAATCCCCACCTAAGGATTCTTTTGGAATGATGAAATCCAGAAAAAGTCAGGCTTGAAAATAAAATAAAGTAAAAGTAAAAAAGGAAAGTGGCAACTAAAATATTTAGGGCCAAAATTCCTTTATTATAACAATATAAAATATTTGAAACAATCTCTAAACGCGTTTCACCTACAATAGGCTTCTTCAAGTAGAGTATAGTAAAAACATTAACCTGACTTACAATGCTTTATATAGGATGACTTAAATGCATTGGAATTCAAAATTCCCGCCAAAATGACGTCATTATAACTTTGATTTTTAAAAAACATATCAAAATAGTATAACATTAGTATAAATCACATATAGACATATATATAAGAATAAATATGTATATTACTTTAAAAAACGAAGTGCTGGTGTACTTAAAATCAATATAAGAAAAAATCACGTGACGCGCGGCTAAAAACACTTTCGCGTCACGTGGTTTAAATTAAACGCATGCGTCACATGTTCGTGGAACGCATGCGAGAAGGGCCGGCTGGGCGGAACAAATCCAACGCTGCATCGCCAAAGGGGAGGAGCCCCATGGTGAACGCGAACGGAGGGGGTATTTGCATGCTGTCTGCTCGATTAGACGAGCAGGCAGCATGCTTTCAATATACACAGATGGGCCATGGGATCGAATCCCCAAAGGGGAAAAGAAACCCACCATATAATAAAATTGAAAGAAAGCCCATTATACAGTTGGACAAACATTAAATGGCCAGACTTCATATTTTTAAAGGAGACTGGACTGCACAATTTAAAAGCTTAATATATATATATATATATATATATATATATATATATATATATATATATATATATATATATGTATATACTTAAAATGCAGTGTATACAATTTTTTGGGATACAGTTTAAAATGAGTACATAAGAAATAAAATTAGGAGAATTTAAATAAACATAAAAATGAAAATAAAAATAAATATAAAAATAAAAAAGTAAAAAGTAAATATAAGTATAAACATAAAAATTATTTAAATTAAAATCAGAGATAAAATAAAATATAAAAATATGAAATATAAAAGCAAGCAAAATGTCTGGAAAAAGGGACTTATAGGAAATTAAAAAGATCAAAATCTATATTGAGACCCTGTGGGGCAAGAGTCTTTAAATTAAAAACCCATTCCATCTCTTTGCTCCCTAGGATTTTTCACCACCTCTCCAAGGGACACTGCAAGTATCTATACCTGTGCATTTAAGAAGTTTAGGGTTTTTTCCGTGTTTTAAAAAATGCTTAGATACTGAGTGGTTTTCAAAACCTTTTAGGATGTTTCGGCAGTGTTCTGCCAATCTGTTTTTTAATTCCCTAGTAGTCGTTCCGACATATTGAAGGCCACATGGACATTCTAATAGATAAATAACGTTCTTTGTGTTACAGTGAATAAAATTTTTTATAGCGTATGTTCTTTGTGTAATGAATGATTTAAAAGAAGTGTTTTTTGATTTGATAGTCTCGTCCGTACGTTTACGTACTATACATTTGTTGCATTTAAAAAATCCTTTGGGTTTATCTAAAAAAGAAGAAGGAGGACAGGAAGAGGAGGTAGTATGGTTTTGTTTAGTATAGTTCCTTGTAAGGATGGATTTAAAGCTGGGTGCCCCTCTAAATATAACCTGTGGTTTGTCGGGAATAATACCAGCTAGGGTCTCATCCTGTTTTAAATAACGAAAAAGAGAAACTCAAGGGTCCGGAAAGTGGGGAGGGAAGAAAAAACACCCCCGTACCCCACTCCCGTGCCTCCAGAGTACAAGGGTCACCTAGACTGGGTTGAAGGGGATAACTCTGGAAATTGTAGATAAAGAAGGAAGAAACCCAAGAAGGATATCTTACAAAAAGACAGCCAAAAAGGGTAGAGACCCAGTCCAATCTCAGCAGTAGTATAGTAGCCAAAAATAACAAAACTTTATTAGAATCTATTAAAAATACTGGGAAAAACAGTGATAGGCAGAATCACATAAGGAGGAACATGTATGGTGGAAAAACGGCTCATAATAATAGCTGTATCAATTGCCTAACAATAAACCTTTAGAATGCCCAAACGATGTATCTCATAGATCAAAGTGTAGGTGGATTAACTCTTACAATGCCCAAATGACTATATCCATAGCCTAACAATGCACTGAAATACGTTAAAGAAACCACTCATATAAGTTGTAACTAATAAAGAATGGGTGAAATGGCTATATGGGTAAATATTTATGAGAGCAAACAAATAGAACATTCTGTTACTACTCAAAATGTATCCGTATATAAGATGGACTATTTGCCTGTTAACAATGTATACATACAGACATAAAATCAACCACCTCTTGGATCTAAGGGATAAATATTAAGCACACAAGTAAAGTGGATATACCACCAACACTGCATGATGGACCTATTATCACCGGGAAACTAATAGAAATTAATAAAGAAATATATAGATATAGATATATACAGGCTTAACTCGAGATACCATTTCATATCCTTAGCCTAAAATGGCGAAAAATCTTGCCTACATATTTTAGGCCACAGGAGCAAGACAGTAGATAAACTACTCCTGTTGTATTGCAGTTGAAAAAGGAACGGGGTTTGAAATTCTTCAAATCATTACTGTCAGAGGCCCTCTTAGATTGTCTACTGATAAACGGGCACGCACTACAATGACCACATTGGAACGTACCCATTGGTAGGTATTTTTGGAAATAACCTGAAGGAGAGGTAGTCGAGAGATGACTGGGTGCTAAAATATCTCTCAGGTTTTTACCCCTCCGTGCTGTAATCGAAGGAAATGATGGCAAAACTTCCTTTAGATGCTTATCTGATTGAAGGATAGGCCAGAACTTTTGAAAAACGTTCAACATAGTATCCCATCCTGCATCATATGTACCGATACAGCGTATTTTATTTTCCTCGGTCTTACGACCCCCATCTGTGATTAGGGTTTCCCGTTCAGTATGGATTGCCCTAAGATAGGCTCTTTTCAAAACCCTATTAGGGTAACCCTTGGCCTTGAACATATGACGCAAAACATTCGCTTTTGATTTAAACTCCTCCATAGTGGAGCAGTTGCGGTGAAGTCGCAAATATTGGCCTATCGGGATACCGGATTTGAGTGATATGGGGTGATGACTAGACCAACACAACAGGTTATTTGAGGCTGTCTTCTTTCTGTACAATGTTGTTTCAATTTTGCCTCCTTTAGATACCTGTAATGTTAGATCCAGAAAGCAAAGGTTTTGACCCCCTACTTCACTGGTGAATCGTAAGTTAAAGTCGTTGCTGTTCAGCAGACATACGAATTCATTGAATCTCTCTGATGTATCAAGCCAAATCAAAAACACATCATCGATGTATCTTTTCCAATAAAAAATCTGATTGATGTATGATTTCAGCTTGGGGTCTGCCCTAATACATCTCTCCCACCAGCCTAGATGGAGATTAGCATATGAGGGCGCGCAAGGGCTCTGACAGTAATGATTTGAAGAATTTCAAACCTCGTTCCTTTTTCAACTGCAATACAACAGGAGTAGTTTATCTACTGTCTTGCTCCTGTGGCCTAAAATATGAAGGCAAGACTTTTCGCCATTTTAGGCTAAGGATACGAGAACATGTTAACTCTGTCAAAAGACATTTGGAAACACCTGTTTCAAGGCATTTACATCTACATCACAATCATTCCTCGGCAGGTATTCGTTTCATGGGTCTGGAACATGTACCACAACCACCTAGGAAAGGGAACTGGGACCTAAGACTAAGACAAAGAGAGGCGTTTTGGATTTATCATCTCAAAACGCTGTCTCCATTGGGGCTGAATGAAGGGTTTTCATACTCCCCGTTTATTTAATGTACTGCCATAATTCTGATATGAAATGGTATCTCGAGTTAAGCCTATATATATGTATATATTTCTTTATTAATTTCTATTAGTTTCCCAGTGATAATAGGTCCATCATGCAGTGTTGGTGGTATATCCACTTTACTTGTGTGCTTAATATTTATCCCTTAGATCCAAGAGGTGGTTGATTTTATGTCTGTATGTATACATTGTTAACAGGCAAATAGTCCATCTTATATACGGATACATTTTGAGTAGTAACAGAATGTTCTATTTGTTTGCTCTCATAAATATTTACCCATATAGCCATTTCACCCATTCTTTATTAGTTACAACTTATATGAGTGGTTTCTTTAACGTATTACAGTGCATTGTTAGGCTATGGATATAGTCATTTGGGCATTGTAAGAGTTAATCCACCTACACTTTGATCTATGAGATACATCGTTTGGGCATTCTAAGGGTTTATTGTTAGGCAATTGATACAGCTACTTGTGCATCGTAAGAGTTATTCCCCCCACATTTTATCCGTGCGATACAACGTTAGGGCACTCCTAGGGTTAATCCCCTTGTGCTTGATTGAGTTCGGTCTTTTCCGGCCACCTATGACGCGGTAATGTGGGTGGGTACTGTGATGAGCTACACCACGCCCCCACAGCCCCATTCGCGGGATGACCGGGATTGCTCGAGCACAAGGATTGGCTGGCACACAGGTGATTGCAATAAGTTCTGGATATAAATTTACAGCCGGGACACCCTCTCCTCTCTGTTGATACCCCTGAGGACGGCGTGCGGTCACGCCGAAACGCGCGTCGGGTTTAGCCTTGTTTTAAAGCACTTTGCTTTGAGCACCTCTACACTTATGTTTGTTTAGCGTTTTTTTGTAACTGGGACTTCAGATGTTTAGACAGTTTACAGATTAGAACACCCACGAAGGTGTTACATAGGAGATAGGGGGTTAGTATAGTGAGAAGGTATTTGTTGGGAGTATGTTTTTCTCCCTCTCCTTGATTTCTCCTACTGCCTCTGTACCCTGAGCAATGTATGGTGGTACATACTGTATTCCCTCCCCTCCTTTTCCCTGTGAGGGTTTTTCTACTATTGGGCTTATTATGAGCCGTTTTTCCACCATACATGTTCCTCCTTATGTGATTCTGCCTATCACTGTTTTTCCCAGTATTTTTAATAGATTCTAATAAAGTTTTGTTATTTTTGGCTACTATACTACTGCTGAGATTGGACTGGGTCTCATCCTGTTTTAATATATGCCAATGTTTGTAAATAATCTTCTTCATAACATTATTTTTGTTATTGAAGTCGAAAATAATTGGCAACGTTGGGGCATTTTTAGAAGCTTTATTCTCTCTATATTCCAAAAGGTCTAATCTCTCTTTTTCCCTAATTTTTTTTATAGTATGATTTAAGTTGTCTAAGGGATCATTTTTAGGGGAGAATTTGTTTATTAGCATTTGGGATTGAACTTCAAAATCTTGGGTCAAAGAGCAATTCCTTCGAAGGGTATTCCATGGAGCCACGGTTTATAGTGACAGCTTGACATATCAATTACATTGTTTGTACATACTTTTTAAAAAAAAGTTTTCGTATGAACCTTATTGTCTTGAATAAAAAATTCCAGATCTAAAAAATTGATAAAAGATTGACTGTATTCATGTGTTAGAACTATACCATTATTATTTTGATTTAAAAAAAGTAAAAACTGATTGAGGGAGTTTTCTGTACCTTCCCAAATAAAAAATAAATCGTCTATGTATCTAAAATATGTGACCAGGTTTGCCTTCCAGTCATGCTCTCCAAAAATGGCCGTGGACTCCCACTCTGCCATAAAGACGTTAGCATAACTGGGTGCAAACCTGGTCCCCATAGTAGTCCCTTGTTGTTGTAGATAAAAATAATCTAAAAACCAAAAATAATTGTTTTTTAAAATAATATTAATACCTTGAATAATAAAACTTATTTGTTGATCTGAGATTCTATTCTATGCCCTTAAAATGTTTTCAACTGCGGAACAACCTTTGCCATGAGGAATGATTGTGTATAAGGATTGTACATCACACGTAACTAAAAAAAATGTGTCTTTCCAAATAAAATTGTTTAAAAATCGGAGTAAGATCATTGAGTCTTTTAGATACAATTTCATGCATTTTACTGAAGGTTGTAAAAGAATGTCTAGATATTCAGATAAGTTTGATAAAATTGAATTAATCCCTGATACAATAGGCCTACCAGGGGGGTTTATAGCATCTTTATGAATTTTTGGTAGGAAATAGATAACAGGGATTTTAGAATGAGAGACATTTAAAAATTAAAATTCTTGTTTCTTTAGGATATTTTGGTCTCGGACAATGTTTAAAAAAGAGGTTAAAACTTTTTGGATTCTTGGGGTCGGATCTTGTGACAATTTCTTATAAACCTTACAGTCATTAAGTTGTCTCATAGCTTCTCCCTCATACATTTATTTATTTATTATTTTTTTTTGCAGTGCAATATAGAATGGCATATAGGCCTGAGGTGCCCCAAAGGCAGTCCTCCGGCTGAGCTCTACTGTATATTTGACATGCACAATTTTTTAATATAGAGAACAGAAGGATAACAGCAGTTACATCCCTCTATGCCACATTTAGGAAGAGACATTCTACAAGAGGGTTAAGCATAGAGTGGAGCAACAAATTAACATTAGACTAGCCAAGCTTTAGGTATATGTTTTACAACAGGCTATGAAACTGGCAGTGTCAGCATATTGATAAAGTAGGTTTGACAAGTTAGTGATTCAAAGCTAGGTTACGGTATCACTGGGTGCAGATATAATGCAGCTATGCATGGTATGGCTCAAAAAGGAAAGTACCAGATTCAGATGCAGAGTATAACTATTATGCATGTGCTTCAGTATAAGGTATAAAGAGTTCACTCTGGTTTGGAGGGCTCAGTGCGTGGTTGCTGCTCGCTTAGAATCACAGTTCCAGCGGTGGTCCCAAGCCCTTCCATGCCGCGATGTCATCAGCCAATTCCCTCTGTGGGGTAGTCGCGTGTGCCTTCCAGCAGGTCACGGTAAGCCGTTGTTGCGGTCCCCCTGCGCTTTCTGCATCTTTCACCCGTGCAGGCTTCTGCATAGCGCGGCATCTGGGCTGATAGCTGTTCGGTTTATTGTTTAGCCCCGTGTTGGCTGAAGTGAGCGTCCAGGCGCCGCAGGCTGTGTTGGGGATGCTTGGTGCATAGGGTCTGCGTTCACTTGTGCCAGCCGCCATCCTCCACCATCTTGGGTGTACCTTGCTGCCTCATGGTGATCGGAGGTAGTGTTGGCCGGCTGCCTGTGGCACCCAGCGAGGACCGGGATAACCCTCGCCGGTCCAGGGGGGGGGGGGTTAGAGGTGAGTACGGTGAGGTTTCCATCTGCGAGGTTACCAACCAGGAGAGCGACCGCCTCTCCCTGGCTCGGTCGCAGCTAGGCCTTAGGCTGGAATCGTGGGGACCCGGTGATTTGCGGGTACAAGATTGGTATTAAAACGTTTTCCTGGGTCTCCCCCACTCTGTAGTCACCCTCCCAGCGGTGTGCGTGCGATGATTTGGGGTATATCCCCGTTTTAGTGGCTGGCTTGCAGGAGCTATCTTGCAGCACGTCCACTCTGCTAGGAAGCTAGACTCCGCCCCCTCTCCCTCATACATATCTTTAGACAAAATTACAATCCCTCCACCTTTGTCTGCTGGCTTTATAACAATGTTTTCATCTTTTTGTAGTTGTAAAAGTGCCTTGTGTTCTAGTTGTGAAAGATTGTCTTGATTATATTTATCCTTTTTAATTTTTTCAAGATCTCTTGTTACCAGTTTTTCGAAAACCTCTAAGGGACCTGTTTTAAAAATTGATGGAAAGAAAGTGGAATTCTTTTTTAAAGCGGTAGATATTATATTAGGACAATCTTCTGATGAGATAACTGGAGATTGTGGAATAGATATATCTGAATTCTTACTAGCAAAAAATCTTTGTAAAGTAGCCTTCCTTACAAATTAATTTATATCTATAAATGCTTTGAATAACTTGTAGGGGTTCGTTGGAGCAAATTTTAGTCCTTTACTTAGGACTGATATTTGTGTGGAAGTTACAGCTTTTTGGCATTGGTTGAAGATGCCCAATTCCTTTTCATTTATAGGGGTTATTGTCGGTCTAACCTTTCTCTTTTGTGCTCTTCTCCCACTTCTCCTTCCTCTAAACTTAGACTACTTTTCCTCGTTTTTATAGGATGTGGTGTTTGTGCGTGGATGTTGTTCTGAGTGCATAACTCTAAAAAATAATCTTCATTGTCTGATTCTGAGTCTATAGATAGTGTTTGGTATCTGTTCGTGTGAACGCAACTAACAGGTGACTTAGTGCTTTCAAAGTGTCTATGTGCATACCTAGGTCTTTGGCCTTTTGGTCTAGTTCCCCTGTTGTTTTGATATGTCCCTGGGGAATATAGTGTATTATCATTGTGCTTTTGGTGATTGGAGGATGTAGGGAAAGAATCGTGATATTTTTGTGTTGAGTAAGAGTGTCTTGACTGCATTTGATAGTTGTTGTTAGATTGAGTAAAGTGTGGTCTGATCTGATTATGGTTACGTGATGCTGTGAAAGAATTTTTTCTAGCAGGGTGAAAATATGTTTCTTTCTTTGGAAAGTGATTGGGATGTGATTTGGTTATATAACTGTTTTGATATGTGTTGGAGAATTGATGAGTAGTGGTATTGGAGTGATTTCTTTTGTTTAGATGAAAGGAGCGGATTTGATTGTTGGAATAATCATGTTTATCACGAATATACTTTTTTACTTTAATATGCTTTGTATCCATCTCAACTTTCTCTATTTTATTTTGAATGATGATAGAGTTTTGTTTAAAAATTTGTGTCTCTGTAAATTATGTCATTTTTTCTTTGAGATTATTTATTTCTACATCAGGAATTGACAGTGTTTTTGTTTTCTTGATGATGAGTGTCTCCATGAGGCCAAATGTACATATTTCTAATTTGCTGTACCAGTCCCTCATGAAGTCCTCATCATCTCTATCTGACATGGGTTCTTTGAAAAGTCTGAGTCCCCTAGGGGTTATTCTTTCTTCTAAGTATTTTTTAAGTGTTACTAGTTCCCATTTAAGCTTAATTTCCATAGTAAGTGCTTTTTCTAACTTTAGAAAGAGTTCTTTTTGATTATAGCTCTCTGTTTTTGTGTATATTGGAAGATTTTCTTCTGTATTGAAAACATGATTAATATCAATGACATTTTCTGAAGTAAAATATAGACATATTTGAACCTGTGGTCTTAAATAGCTGCTTTCACCAGAGGGGTTAACAATGGAAGTAAAAAAATCAAAGTAGGATCAGTGCTAAAAAATGCCACAACTTTGGGAATATATAGTAAATAGGCAGCACACCTATACACAGGGGAGTACCCTCTAAACCCCTATAGGTAGTTAGAACAGACAAAAAACAAAAGGAAAGGGTGCGCCTTTAAAGGGACTCTATAGTCAACATATAAAAGCAAGAAAGACAGGTCACCCAGCCTTCCTTCTTGCTTTTATATGAACTTACATTTAATAAAAAAAAAATTTGAGGTGTTTTTATAATAAAAACTTACCTCCGTTCCAGCGCCGAGCTCCCAGCCATGCCACGCCCCCTTTTTCGTCAAAATGACGAAATCACGGGGCCCAATAGGACGCTTCTCTGAGAGAAGCGTCATGGCGATGTGGTGCGCATGCGCGGCTTCGCGCTGCACCAATCGCGTTCTTCATAGAGCGGCATTGACAGCCGCCCTATGAAGAACCTGAGCGCTTTACCGCGCATGTGCGCGGAATGCGCGTTCGCGAGCTGAGCTGTCTGACTGACAGCTCAGCTCGCTTTCTAAAACTATCAATAAGGGGGGGACCTACTGTCCCCCCCCAGCCCCCACCCCTGAGCGGTGGGTGGGGGCCCTAAAATTAACAATAGGGGGGGAACCTACTGTCCCCCCCGGCCCCCACCCCTGTGCGGCGGGTGGGAGCCCTAAAATTATCAATAAGGGGGGACCTATTGTCCCTCCCGGCCCCCACCCCTGAGCGGTGGGTGGGGGCCCTAAAATTCACAATAGGGGGGGACCTACTGTCCCCCCCCCGGCCCCCACCCCTGTGTGGCGGGTGGGGGCCCTAAAATTCACAATAAGGGGGGGGGACCTACTGCCCCCCCCGGCCCCCACCCCTGAGCGGTGGGTGGGGGCCCTAAAATTCACAATAGGGGGGGACCTATTGTCCCCCCCGGCCCCCACCCCTGAGCGGTGGGTGGGGGCCCTAAATACAAAGGGGGGGGACCCTAGTTAACCCTCCGCCCCCAAAAAAAATGATCTCCCTACCTACCCCCCTCACCCTAAAAATAATGAGGGGGGACCCTTTAACTAAAAACCATTCGATGTTTTCTTCGAACATTCGATGGATAGTATCAATTTACCAAAATGGCAGAAAAGGGTATATTTTTCTGTGATCATCATAAACATTATTGTGAATAGCATTAAATTTCATACTGTACTGAGCAAACAATTGTAATTAAAGTTATCTGCTCTCAGTTCCAAAAGATATCGCTAGATTTTTTTAGGACTAAAAGGGAAAAAAGCTACAGACACTAATGGCCGAGTGGGCTTGGTAATGTACTTGATTTATTCTTCCATTGTTACATATATAGCAAGATTGACTTTTGAATTGTGATGCATATTTTTTTGCTGCCCAACCTTAAATAAAGAATTAAAACAAACAGTGGATGTGAATCACTCATTTGTAGTAAATAACATGATCCTCAGACATTAGAAAGCTAAAAATCAGATATGCAGTACTGCTGGTTGGGTAAAAAGATATTATATGAAATTATAAAAGGATTGGGCATTCAGATGCAGAGATTTTTTGCAAACTAATACTCTGAATAGGAGCATTACTGTTCATGTTAAGCATGGTAAAATATTATTCTTCTGGGACACCGGGTTATCACCCCCCCCCCACCACCCCTTTTTTCTCTCTCCCCTATCCATTACTCCCCAGTTGAAAGTTGATAAGTTAATTGTCTACAATATAAACACCAAATTCGGAATACACTGATGTACACTTGTAACAGCTAGCATGTAAAACACTAGCCCGAGCCACAAATCAACAGGGCCGCTAACGTAAAGGGTGAATAGTCAAGGGACAATGCAAGAGATTTCAGGTATGTGTCCACTATGAATGTTAATATCTCAAATGGTCCTCAGAAAACTTTAGATGTGACTAATGCCCCTACCAGAAAGGTATATTGGGAATGAGGATCCTGGGCGGTTATGTGCATGTTCTGGCGTTGTTCTAGTATAATAGCCCAGAGAAAGTGAGGCATGACACTTGGACCCCCCGGCCAATGGCCCCAAGGAAGGCTATAGGAGCAGACATGGATGACCTTGGTATGTCTTTGAGATACGTAATCACACATGGGATTATCTCCCACATCCTATCTCTCACATCCTATGCGCATCTTCAAGTATCTTTACACAAATAGAGCCAGGAACGAAGCTGAACACAGTGCCCCTCATGTAATGAGTTATCCTAATGCATATTCTGGAACAGGCAAATCTGTATAAGTGGCTCTCCTTACTTGTATTATTACTTGGATTAGCATGCGTAGCATTATTTGCATTATTTGTATTATTTGTATTGTTTTCTATACTGTTATCTATATTGCTGTAAACCTATGAAGTACAATATTGTATGACGATGAAAACTTTGAATAAAAAGAAATAAAAAAAATATATATATTATTCTTGGTATGCCCCTTTATCATTACCGTTTACTAAAACTGCTTCATTTTGTTCTGTGGGGTTATATTATATGACAAAGGGCAAAGTTTTAAACATGGAGGGATCAGTAGGAACACTACATAGGTGTCCATGTTGATTGTTTAACACGTAGAACATCATTTAGCTCCACAATTGTTCTATATACAGAAGTTCAATAAATGTGTACTTTTCAGGAAAAAATTGTTTAATTTGGAAGTATACATGCATTGCTATATCACTGTGGCACTTTTCTAATCGGATCATGCCTGTTTATATCAAAAGATGAAATATATATTGGAGTGCCAAAAAACAGATAAAGAGTCACTAATAGAGGGGTAAAGATAAGTTAAGAGCTTATATGGTGAACCTCACAGTACCACTTAGAAAATATAAACATACACTTACACAGAGTATAAGAAAAGAACATGCTCCACACTTTATGAAAATAAATACCCCCTGGTTATATTAATAGCATATCAATAAAAAAACAAAAACTGTATATAGTGCTCTACAGTAAAAACAGAGAGGGTGGGGGGCGGGGGGTAGAAAACTCACAAGACATTGGTAAATTCAGGCTTGTCTCCCCCAAAAAAGGGGTAAAAGTATGTCTAATGGTGCTTCAACTTGCAGTTCAACAAACAGCACTGATATATTGGTCTGTATACAAGGTTGTTTGGGCTCAGACAGTCAGCAGAACTTCAGTTTCCAATGTTTGGGCTGCTCTATAGGAAACCCAATTCCAATTCTTCTAATGTGCAGATCTTAGAGACTGTAGAGCAGGATATCTGAAGCATTAGAAGATACAGATTATCCCATGGCTAGAATATATTGCAATGATTGCAGTTTTATTGCATATATTTGTCCTGTCCAATACATATCTTCTCTTACTAGCAAAACCTACTCATCATAATCTCATTATAATTGGAAAGCCTTGTGGGAAGGTAGAGTAGGAGCTATTTCCCTGGCTGTAATGGAAAAAGCAAACAAACACAAGTACCATGTAGATTAATTATTTGGTTATATGCTCTATTGTACTGAGGTAGGGAAGTGAGAACAACTGTAGCAAACTTGTATCACAAAACATATCTTCTTGTCTAAACAGCTCTTTATTGATTAATATATTTAGCTTACTCTAATCCTCAGAATGACAAGTAACGTTTGCTCTAATTAAACCTAATCTACTTTTGGGTGCTTGTCATGTATTCTGAATAATGTTTGTTGATGTTATGTGTCTTGTTGGTAAACAAATCCTCAGCATTAGCTCAGGTGGCCATTATCTGATGTCATAGTAAAGACAAAAAGGGAATTGGGGGCAAATAGCGCACAAAAATTTTGCAGGAATTATGCAGCCTTAGAGGCCAAAATGATATTAAACATGTATTAAACATTATACACATTTGAATTTTAAATCTCCTCTACCAATTTGGGTGCTTCAGTGGATGCATTTTAGACTGTTGCATTAGCATTTTGGGAGGAAACAGGAGCACACATGTGACTCATTTCCCTCCACGCCCTCTCCATATGTCTCATTTCCCTCCCAAGCCCCTCCATGTATCTCATCACTCCCCCACTCCTACCCCCCCAAGCCCTTCCATGTGTCTCATTCCTTCCCCCCAAGCCCCTCTATGTGCCTCATCCCCCCCCAAGCTCCTCCAGTTCTCTCAGTCCTTCTCCTCCCAGCCCCTCCATTTGTCTGTCTTATTCCCTCTACCTCCACCCATCCCCTCCATGTGTCTTATTCCCGTCCCACACCTCCATTTGTCTCATTCCTTCTCCCTTCAGCCATCCCCTCCTTGGGTCTTATTTTCCCCCCTGCCCCTCCATATGTCTCTGTCATGATCTTGAGCAGGTCAGGTAAGATACTTTGGCCAGTGTTAACATCAGAGCCTTTATTGGTGAGTTTGGACATAATAGAACACAGCAGGATATCTTATAAAAATAAATAATAGGGAGAAAGAAAATGTGAATAAACTACCCTGTTTGTTCGGTATTTTGAATTTTCCCCGTTCATTAGTTGAAACTACCGAACATCGACCAACCCCTCCCCTGCCTCCCCCCCACCCCCGGCTCATTAACTTCAAAGGAAACAGTGAATTAAGTGCTCTCTCTGTGTGGCCACTATTTGCATAACTGAATGCTACGCGCTTGAGAAAATGGCAGCCATCTTGTCGCACGAACAGAGGAAGTGGGACTTTGTCGTCAGTTTTGTGAAAATCTGTGTTTTTTGTATTTGGAGATAATTGAGTTGAGTACAATACTTGACTCAATTATCTCCTAAGTGAAGGGGAAGGATTATTGTATTCTATGTGGGAGTGTCCTGGACCTGAGAGCCAATGTAACTACAGTATGTAATTTGTCCCTGTGTCCTCTCAGGTCCAGTGGGTAATGTCCCTGGAATATGTTATTGTAAACCCTGTGCCTGGGGACTTGCATAAAAAGCCGTCCAGTTGGCCTGAATAAAACCATTCCTGTTGTACCTTTCATCTAGTTCAGGCTGTTGTTTGGGTATATGACTGACTGCTGGGGAAGACTTCTTGTATTCTGCATTCTAGCTGGAGAATATTTGTCTTGATACCTGAACTGCAAACTATAATCACTCAGCTCTTGGCAGTTTGGGAGGAACCAAATACGAATAGGTATCTGATATACCAGCATTCATAACAGAAAAGAAGAAAAGAAGACTTTATTGAATCAGCCCCCTCTTGGAAGGAGTACTGATAAAGTATGGAGGCAAAGTCCAGATTGGTGTTCTGCATGTTGGTGTAAATCTGATTGGCAGGATTAAGCAGAGTAGAAGTGTAGGTTAGGCTGGTTTGGAGCAAGTCGGTATAAATCTGGTTGGCAGGATAAAGCAGGATAGCAGTATAGGTTAGACTGGTTTGGAACAAATTGGTATCAGGAAAGTTTACAGGAGCCAAGGAACTGAAGTCTTTCAGGATGAGCATCAACTTCATTGTAAAGGCCATGTGGTAAGTTGGGTGTAGCCTTTTGTAGCTTCTTGATTAGTCCAGGCAGGTGAGGATGACGAAGGTTAAATCCAAAGTTAGTGGTTAGGGAGGCCAATAGTGGTGCAGAGCTGGAACTAGTCATTAAAGAAACCGGAATAAACGAACATAAACTTGGTTGTCAGGATAGGATCCTTACAGTCTCATTCCCTCTCCCCCCTGCCCCTCTATATGTCTCATTCCCTCTCCCCTCAGCCTCTCTATATGTCTCATTCCCTTCCCTCCAGCCCCTCCATTTGTCTCATTTTCTCTCCATCCCCCCTCTTGTACCTTTTGACTCTGTGAGTAGTGTGGCTGAGCGATTCTCTGTCTGACAGGAAGTGCTGTCTCACTAAGCATTTCCTATCAGACTGCAATCCGCTCGGCCACGCTACTCACAGTCTGGCAGGAGGGGAGCAGCACAGCACAGCTCCCCCCTCCTGCCAGTCAACCACCAATCTCTGGCCCGAGCTGGTGCAGCTGTGCACCGGCCCTGAATTTGTGGTGGGCCACGGCCCCAGGGGTCGCAGCTGCGGCCGGGCCCCCTGTAGTGATGGGCCTAGTTATAGCTGCAATCCCTGCGACCGTGGTAGGTACGCCACTGGGTGATATTCACAGCACTAGCTTCATCACCAGAATGTGCCCAAAGCACCAGATTGCATCTACAGCACCAGACTGCACCCACAGTACCAGATTGCCCCCTCTGAGCCCTGGAGGGGATATCTTAAACAGAGACCATCTCATTATCCATTAGAGAGTATCTGTTAGAAAAAAATACATATTTTTTTTGTTTCTTATCCCATCCTTTGAATGTCCTACCCCTTTTTGTGTATCTTTACCCCCCCTTTAGTGTATTCTATCCTCCATTTTTCCTTTTGTGTCTTACACCCCCTTGTGGTTTCTTACTTCCCTACAGCCTATTATATTCCAGCCCCTTACATGTCTCTTACTTCCCCAGCCCCTTTGTGCCATTTTTCCCTTCCCAGGCTCCTCTGTGCGTCATTGTCCCCTTCCCCATCGTGTTTCTCAATGACCCATTCCCCAGCCCTCTCTGTCATTGTCCCCTTCTCCAGCTTCTCTGTGTGTGTCATTCTCTCCTTTCCCTCAATGTGTGTCATTCCTCCCAGCCTCTCCACCTGTCTCATTCCTCCCAGCCTCTCCACCTGTCTCATTCCTCCCAGCCTCTCCACCTGTCTCATTCCTACCAGCCTCTCCACCTGTCTCATTCACCCCCAGCTTCTCTATGTATCTAATTCCACCCCAGCCCCATCAAGCATCTCTTTCCCCCCCACCAGCACCTCTATGTGTGTGTTCCCCTCCCACCTCCAAGTAGCGTGGCTGAGCAGACTGTAGTAGTGTATCTTCTATTTTCTCTACCCGGCCAATTTGACAGGAAACTGCTTGAGCACTGTAGAGGACACAGACATGAAAGTGAAGAGTCCTGATAGCTGCCAAGACTCTCACTCCCATGTGGCTCAGCTGCTTACTGTAGAGTGTCGCTGTGCACACTATTTAATAAAAAAAAAATATTTTTTAAAAAGCCTGCACTTAAAGTACTCACTAATGGTAATCCTGCGTGCATGGGTACCTGTTGGGGGGAGGGGGGGAAAGCATGAAGGTGTACATAGAGCTTTTAGCACCTGGGGTGGATCCTGTATTTTTAAAATGTTTTTAAGAATATGTATTGCGCACATTTGTAAACTGTAAGTTAGAAATAATCTGGCCCGCATTCACAATATAGTAAGATAACACAGTTCTCTGATACACTGCCCAAATTGGCTCTTCTCATCTTAATTACTGTGGCTGGTTGGCTCTTTGGCTGCTGCGACTGGCTGCTTGGCAGGCTGGCTGGCATTCTGCTGTTGTTGGCTGAGGCTGGCAGCTGTGGCTGGCTGGCAGACCTTTTTCTTCCCCCGGCAGGCATCTGTTTCTCCCCCAACCACTTTGTGTGTCTCTTCCCTCAACCCTTCTGTGTGTCTTTGTCCCCTTTACATAGTTACATAGGCTTTGTGACTCATTGTGACACAACCCCTTTGTGTGTCTCTTTGCCCACCCCCCAGTGTATGCCTCTTTGTCCCCCAACCCTTCTGTGTGCCTCTTTTCTTTATCCTCCTCCAGCCCCTCTGTGTGTCTCTTTGTGTCCCCAGCTCCTTTGTGTGTCTCTTTGTCCCCCCATGCCCCTCTTCGTGCCCCCAACCCATTCCTGTGTGTCTCATTGCCCCCCCTCCATGTTGTCTTCGTCCCCCCTCAGCCCCTCTGTGTCTTTGTACACACCAGCCTCTCTATGTGTCTCTTTGTGTACCCCAGCCCCACTGGGTATCTTTGTGTGCCCTTCTTTGCCCCCTCCTGTGCCCTTCTTTAGCTCCCCTTCTGTGCCCTTTTTAGCCACCCTCCCCTCCTGTGCCTTCTTTAGCCCCCACACCAACTGTGCATTTCTGTAGTCCCCTCCTCTATGCCCTTCTTTTGTCCCCTCCCCTCCTGTGCCCCCTTTAACCACCTCACTATGTGTGCCATTATTTTGCACCTCCCATTTTGTGCCCTTCGTTGGCCGCCTCTCCTTCAGTGCCCTTTTTGCCCTTTCCCCACATAGGCCCTCTTTAGCCCTCTCCCCTTCTCTGCCCTCTTTAGCTCCCACACTCCTTCTGTTCCTTTTTTTGCCAGATTCCCCATCTGTTCCCCTCCCCTGTGCTGTGCTTCTCAGCCTTACCTGCTCAGTGGGCGGACTGCAGTAGAGGAGCCTGTGTTTTCTGTACATGGTCTGACCGGAAGCAGTTCTGTGCTCTCAGTGAGCACTTCCTGTCAGATCGGGTAGGCGAAAAGAGTGTCCTCTACCGCGGTCTGCTTGCTCTGCCACTCTGCATACTGTGACAGGAGGGGAGTGCTGTGCTGTGCAGTGCGCTCCTCTTCTGCCGTTCACCAGGTCTGCTTGGCTACCCGGGCTCCCTCCTAATAAGTGGCACCCGGGGTGGGCCGCACACACCCTCCCCCGCAGTACGCCACTGCCTTGTACCCCATACCCATGCATTGCATGCTAGAGGCCGCCTTCCTAGGCTGGGAGTATCTGCACGTCAGGCCCTCTTCCTAGGCTGGGCAAGCTCCCCACACCTTGCCCCCCCCCCTCCTGCCGACACCCATGACCACTACTGCTTCATATCATGGTTCTGGGGTAAAGAGTCTGACCCTACAGGCTCAGCAGTGCAAACCCAGGTTTTGCTGAGGAAGTGCCTTCTTTACCTTCAAATATCCCCTTTCTATAACTGTAGTAAGTTCTGTGGAATATGGTGGCGCTATACAACTGCTAATAATAATAATTAGTTGTCCTTACAATGCCAAAAGATTTGTACTTCCTATTTCAGAACAGGAGACTCTTTTAGGCATAAAAAAACCATACCTTCACATAAGGCACGAGGACTTGATGGTCTGTAATTCGTACTATAAAGCATATGCCAATCTTCTAGCACCACATCTGATGGCCATTTTTAATATATTCAGATACATGGGTAATATTTCCTCAGAGATGTTAACCGCTCATAAAACTACCCAAACTGGGCAAGCAACCTACACTCTGTGCTAACTATTGTCTGTTTTCTCTACTCGGTGCAGATATCAAGCTATATGCTAAAATACTGGCCCCCAAGTTGTACCTGCTCCTCCCCACCCTAATCTCTAGAGAACAAGCAAGGTTCGTGCCTCACAGGCAAATGTCAAATTATACCAGTCGAGTAATGTACCTCATAGAAATTAACCAAAGAAATAGCACTCCCAATATGTTAGTCGCCCTTGATGCAGAAGAGGTTTGGCTGTATATGTCATGCACACTCTTTAAATTCGACATCCTAGCTTCATTTCTCCAAGCAATACTCTTCCCCCTCTGTCCATTTTCTAAACTGTTTTTTTTAATGTTTTTTATCCACACCTCTGATTATTAAGGAACTAGACAGGGGTGCCCTTTATCCCTACACATATTTATATCTGTGGGCCCTCAGAAATAACCATTATTATAATTATTTGCAGTTGATATACTTTCAGCCTTTATAAACCCAGATGATTCAATCCCCGCACTGAAGGTTATGCTACTGCAATATGGCCATATAATATAAAAATAATATTAGTAAGACACGACTCTACCCCTGTGTCTCCCCTCTAGGTCTACTTTTACTCTTCAATGGAAGCTTACTTTTGACTGGACAAGGAAACGCCTTAACTACTCAGGAGTCAACCTGGTTAGTAGTAAAGCATGAATTGTTTAGGCAAATTACTCTAAATTACTTAGAAATTTTAAAACCAGTTTTGCTGCATGGAAAAAAACTGAACTGTCATGGATGGGGCAAACCAGGTATAACCTCATATACTATACTTGTTCAGTACCCTGCCAATTCCATTGTCAAACACAGCTATGAAGTACAGTACTGAAATTGTATATTTGAGAAAAGCGGATATGTCACCTTCTCATGTGTACCCTTCCAAAATGGGGAGGACGGGCATGTCTGTATCTGTTACTACTATTACGGATCTATTCTATCTGAAACAGTAGCCTTTTTAAATTCAAGGGTACAACCGCTATGGACACAACTCAAAAATGCTTATGTGGCCCTGTATGTGCTCGACCAAATTTTATAGCTATCACACAATAAATGTCCTCCCTTGTCGTAAGCTCTTGTACTAACCCATCATACTTTAAAGATCTGGTAACACATACTACTGTCAAACATCCGAAGACTAGTACACGTTCTGATAACCACATTGCAGCTACTCGTCACAGACCTCCCAATTCAAGGATAGGAATCAAGTGGGCTAGCGGCATTACCATAGATCGTAAGCCATTATCAATGTGATATCACACGATCCTTACGCATACCATCTCAGGCAAACTAATGTACACACTACAATGGGCAAAGTCACCTTGCTTTGGTGAATTGCAGCCCAAAATTGTAGACATAGTTGGTCAAAAGCTTTCAGTAGAGTATCAGCCTGTGAAGATTGTGTCTCCTTGCAGGAAACTGAGAGGAGAGCTACAGGACAGTGGCCATTTTGGAGATTAGGCCTTATTGAGCCCATATAGCCGTGCTGCAAATGTCTCTTATGAGAGGCAAGGTAAGTATTCCAGCAGGTACCAAGATAACCCCAACCAGTCCAGATGAGAGGAACAGGGCCCAAGAGAGAGCTGAGAACTGAGCTTGGGTGGAAGATTGGTCGCCTCTCCAACTCTAAGTGATCCCATAGGCACTGTGCAACACGATCACTGAAACTGCCCGGCAGTATCAGCAGAACTGCTGGCAAGAAAAAATGGGATATTCTTCAGGTAAGTTAAACGAGTTGTACGATTAAAATCAGCCTGTGTCATGAGCTTAAAATCAGGTGACTTCTTTGGAGCTCCCCCAACATGTGACTCACTCGGTTGGCAGCCAGCCAGGCCACGCCCCCTCACAGATATTATTAAGATGTTTAAAAAAAAATCTGGAAAACCTGAGACAACTACTACCAAATGAAAATATGAGACCTGATTGCAGCCCCCGTGGGCTTATAAAAAAATAAAAAATAAAAGCCATGATACTGAAACTTTACATTTTTAATAGTTGCATTTGTTATTTCTAGTTTGCTGCACAAAAGGTCATGCTTTACTGAAATTTTTAAGTGAAGTTCAAGTTTTATTATTTACCATCCACTGAATTAAAAGCCAAATTCTTAAATGTAGGCTAAAATAATAATAAGCTCTTATTATAGTTGAGTTGGAAAATTGTTTAAAATCAGCTGGTTTTAACTGCATTTGCAATTTTTCAGTGAAAAATCGTAATCTTAGAAAAGAAATAGTTATAAAAGAACATAAAGCAGAATCTAAAAATAACAAACCAGACAATACAGATATACATAAATAAAACAAAACTCTTTTCGAGTAAAAATGTAGTCTCTTGCAATGCTCAATTAACTGGATTTAGTGATTCAATGCTGCCACCTAGGGGAAACCATACAAATTTCTCTGTTTGAAAAAAAAAAAAAAAATCCAGATATAACATACCTTTCTTTTATTACAGTGTTACTCCACACATCAGTGATTTTAAATGGTCATGGTGTCTTGACTCTGAATGAAACACTGCACATAGGGAGTTTAACCTCCTTGCTGCAAGAGATGTAACTCCACCTCCGGCAGCATCATTGGGGTGTCATTAACAAACCTGGAAGATTTTGAATATAAAACTAGCTAATGTCTATTATGCATAATTTTCATGTACAGTATGTCATTCATTGGCTGCGGGTGATCAGCTGACGATCTCAGACATTA
Organism: Pelobates fuscus; assembly: GCF_036172605.1. Taxonomy (NCBI): domain Eukaryota; kingdom Metazoa; phylum Chordata; class Amphibia; order Anura; family Pelobatidae; genus Pelobates; species Pelobates fuscus. The sequence continues at coordinate 169,107,106 of NC_086321.1, read as the reverse complement.
ATGGCAACAGGATTGGCTTCCTGCTTCTGTAGCTCCACTAAAAGGAGCCCAGAGCCCAGCATGACCCCAGGTTGTTAGGCGATAAAATAACATAGACCATCAGCCATCTTTGATGTAAGCCTTCATCTCAGTGGCCGAACTAATGTAGAGAGAGCCCTGGTGCAAGAATGTTTTTTTCCCCCCAGCCACTCCCACAGGGCAAGAGTGGCCAGAAGTTAGTACAACTCTGATGATGCTATGCCAGCTGGGGATCTACCATTTGCCCATCATTGCAGGGTTGTATTTGAGAGTAGTGTTTGGGTGTTTGTGGATGTAAGCATATATTTGTATAGAGTATATGTGTGATTTGAATGCAGGGGTGTGTTTATAAGTAGTTTTGACTTTTAAATGCAAGTGTGCCTTTGTGTCTAGTGTTGTTTAAAGGGGAATATATAATTTTAGTGTTTAAATACAGGGGTGTGTTTTTATGTAATGTTTGCGATTGATTTCAGGGGTGGGTTTGGATATAATGTTGGCTTGTAAATGCGGATGTACATTTGTGTGTAGTGTTGGTGTTTGAGTGAAGGGGGTGTTTGTATATCATTTTGGAGTTTGAATGCAGGGGTGTGTTTGTATTTAATATTTGTGTTAGATTGCAGAAGTGTGTTTGTATGTTGTGTTGGTGTTTGATTGCTTGGCTGTTTGCACCTACACGCACAGATATACATACAAATTAACACACTAACACATACACACACATAAATACACACAACGACACATACACACACACATATACACTTTGACACATGCACACACTGACACACTGTGACATACACACACACACCCTGCTATATACATACGTACATACTTACATAGATATACATACACATTAACACACAGATGCACACATGTAAACACACTGAAACATACAAACACATAGATACACTGACACATCCTGACGCGCAAATACACGCACTGACATATACACAGACAGGTGGACGCCCTGACACACAGTTGCACATACACAGATGCACACACAGACACACATACTGACACATGCACACAACCTGACACACATATATACACACTGACATATTTACACATTGACACACAGATGCACAGGCACACACACTGATACATACACACAGTGTATACGTGGATAACATAAAATGAAGACGTTTAAAACGGTCACAAACGCACCCTACTTCAAGAGTGTGTGACGTAGTTGTGGTGGTGAAAGGGTTAAAGTTAACTATTTGTCTGCACTAGACCGGAAATAATTATAAAATCCACCTCAACACCACCTACACTGAAGCATATTAATATAAATATTACTATTTTAACGCTGCCGCCACCAAGACAATTTATAAATGGGGTGCCTTGGTCCCCCACGTAACTTAATAATAAAAACCCACCAAATGTAACTTAGCACAATATCTATGTAATTGCAAAACACTACTTAGTCTCTTCAGGTAACGTGATTCTTTACCAGACAAAGGCAGAACTTAATAAAGGACTATTTATTATGAGCATTAAAATAGTCACAGTGCATACAAAAGATAGATGATAAACACATTATTTACACCAACAACAGATAAAAACAAAAGGGATAAAATAACAGTTCTAATCACTTACTTGCTTTTCAAAGTAAAACTTCTGCCCCATGGGGGTCTCTGGTAAGAAAGATGGTAAAAAACTTCTGCCCCATGGGGGTCTCTGGTTAGAATTAGATTCTGGCCCCTCAAGCAAGTACAATGCACACTTCAGTATCATTAGAGATATACCCTGTGGATTACCACGCCTCGTCCAGAGTTAAGGCATATCTATAGAGACAATAAGTGACCACCTCTTTGTGTCCCAGACCCACATCAACCCAAATAGAAATGTTTCCTTCTATCTCCTCTTTTATACTTGCCACAGAAATAATTGCCTCTATGAATTTGTTACCATTTCTACATTCCATAGATAAGTCACTTCTTACTTGTGACCCAATATAGCGGACATCACAACCCCTTCCCCTATGGTTAAGTTATGCCAGTCATGTTTTGGCTTGTTTAGAAGATGGCGCTTGTCACATTCCAAATATAACAAAAATGAGGCTTAATTATTATTCTGTGGGTAAATATTAATGTTTCTTTCTTTTGGATAGGATACTGGAACACAAGGCTAGCTTTTTCTCTTTTCTTGAAAGCTAATGATCATTAACATATCAAAAAAATCACAATTAAAAGGTAGAGGCCATATGGCTGAAGTCAGCTAGTTTACATTGGAGCTAGACTTCCAGGCCACTTATGTGTGACATCTCACACCTTACAGAGCCTTTGATTAATCAAGGGATCAACCATATGCAAACCATTTGCCTCCCTTCACATTCCTATGCAATTCACACTACCCCTTCTGTCATCTGATCTTGCAACAAGTGGTTAATTCATATCTGCACTACATAAATTACATTAAATGGCCATATTCTATAGTGCAACAATGAATTATGCACGCTTTGGATGGACAGGTCACTAATAATGGTGGATGATGTACTGCCTCCCCTAGTTCCCACCCAGATCATTATTATCCCTGTGTGCAGCCTAGTAAAAAGTGCATCCCACTCAAAATGTGAATATAGTCTTTGGCTGCAGGGGAGATTCAGGGCTAATGAGTATAATGGCTCAGCTAAGATATCTGGAACTTTACTACCCAAGACTGTTAATCTCACACCCATCTGATGATCTCACACCTTTCTCCACACTTTACAGAATTTCTGGTGTCCAGTATCTGGATTCATTAATGCGTTCCACATATGTATTGTATCTCTTGGTAAACGTTCTTAGAAGTGTAAAAAACTGCAGTCAGCTATGAATGATCTAAGTACAGTAGATTCACTTATAGCAGCGGAACTAGAAATGGTTTCATGTTAATGCCATTAAGAACCTCTCTCTCCTTTTGGAGAAATAAAACGATGGGGTTGCCACAAGCACAATAATAAAAAAGATTGAATTTTGACATGTCTGCACATTATTATTTTTTAAATCCCAGTCTCTATTATCTCATTCCATCTAAAGTTTTTACTATATTATGTGTCAGTAGACCACACTATTCGGTCTATCTGGTCTGAAAGCAGGGGGGCTTGTTTAAGGGGCTTGGTTATGTAAGACAGACATTACAAACACATTCACACTCCTCCTAGTACACCCATGATTGTGACATCTAAAAGTAGTCCCATATTATTTGATATATTAAAAACCTATTCAGAAAAATTGTGTTGGTTGTTACTCAACTCATGTAGATGTCCAATAGCTGTGCAACCTAAATGGTTTTCTCTTCATCAAACACAGACAGCACTCATCAGTAAGTTTAGACACTGCACCATTTCTCCTAACAAGACAGAAGGGCCAGCAAAACAGGTAAGTAGGTTTTCTATTAGTATACTTACTCATTACTTAGTTAACAGCTAGTCTCCATGAAGACAAAGTTAAACACATCAAAAACACACAATCTAAACCACTGCATACGCAAACAGCTACAATCCATAGATGTTCACAAAATTCCCCGATAACGATACTAGAATTATTCTGGACACCCCAGCTAAAGTAGATTGATATATGTGGGCCAAGGTTTCAGCTAACTGTAATAGACAATGGATGTTCTGTCCTACAATGTGGACTGATAAAGCCGCTAGCACAAGCTTTGCAGCAAGTTTGTATATTTTATATTCCCAAGTTTTGGAAGACTGCTGGACTGTTGAATTCATCCCCACAGCCGCAGTAGCACAAATGAGCAAGCTAAAAGTATCCTATTTTTTGCATGCCTCCCATCAGTTTACTATTACGTATACATGTCCCAGGGATTAAAAATGCTGCAGCTGATCTCTCCCACTTTAAATTTCAGGTGTTTCGCAGTCTGCATTCCAAAGTTAAAGAGTCACCCCGGAATGACAGGATCTGATCATGAACTAGACCAAATTAGCAGGAATAAAGGTTTGTTTTTCAAGTGTCGCTGTCACCCCATTGTAATTATTAGCCCTAGATTTACCCAGCAGCCAAAGACAGTGCACAGTTTGAATGAGAAGAACCTTTTAGCTGCTTGCACACATGGTTAATAATGCTATATACAGTATGGTGGACAACGACAATGTCTTTCCCCATTAGCAGTGATCTGTCCACCTCCCGTTCTTTAATTTGAAGTCCCCACCCAATGCCCACATTGAATTTCAGGGGTTTCACAGTCTGCAGTCACAGTGGAAGAGTCACACCAGGCTGGCAGGATCTGATCTTGAACTAGGCCAAATTAGACAGTATCGCAGGTACTTTTTAAGTGTCACCCAACACCAAAAAAGTGTATGACAAGGTTTTTAGTCTTTTCAATAAATATTTGATGGAGATTAGTGTTACACATGTTTTCTCTGTAGACACTCTGGCGGAACAGACCTCGCCACCTTCTGACTATGGCCCTGGGATATATGGCATTTGAAAACACTATTTGTGCCCTGTGACAAAACTGGAGATTGTGCACAAATATGACTATTGTCCATATTTTTTATGATCCCCTTCGTTTGTTGCACTGTTCCCCATGTTATTTTACATCTGTTGGTTCGGCTGGATAGACTACCAGACAAACTGTGGAGTTACTGGGTGGCCACCATATCATGTATCAGAGGCACATGGTGAGAACAATGGATGAAGCACATGGTGAGAACAATGGATGGCGGCCATTTTAACTCACAGACACTGTTTGGACTTTTCTACATGGTGCCATCTTGCCGGTATTTGGTGCACAAAGACATCGTTCAGTAGTTTTATACTACAGAACAGGGGACACATTTAACAGTAATTATTTTTCACATAGCCTGTATATGTTCTGCGGAATCTGCATTAAACCGTATCTTCCAAACTACTGAATGGATCTGGGTGAATTTTGGATATGTGGTTCACCCAGATCCCCTGGTTCCAGGATATATTTTATGGGGTTATTGCATGTTTTGGGGTCCCCGTGGTATGTTTTATAATACTGTATTTTCCTGCCTGTGATAATTAAGTTAGTCTATTGTGTTGAGATAATTGTATCACAGGCAGAGGGGAGGATTTCTGATGTAATGAATGGGAGTGTTAGCTGTGTTGTAATGTGTTGATTGGTTGTTCTTCAAAACCCTGTGGGCAGTACTAGGTTTGTAGAATGTGAACAAAAGAGGCTGTATCTGCCAGTACAGTCAGTTCTACTTCATCCTCAATTTGGAGTGCTGCCTCTTATTGGGGGAATCTGCTACAAGGGATTGCTATGCTCTGCATACTCTCTTGCTATATTCACAGCTAAGCTCAGCTAAACAGTGTAAGAACTTGTTCCTGTCTTGCTCTCTGAATGAGTCTACGGTGGTTAAGGTGTCGGCTGGGGTGCTTGGAGCCCTCAGGAAGCGCTAGGAGCATCCTTCAACGGAGGTACCCAGTCGGGGTGCCAGGTGATCCGTTACAGACACTATACTGTTTTTACGCATATTTTTGCCTCTTTGCCTACTTCTTTCTTATTGCACTTTTTTTTAGTTATGCCTTATGGATGTACAGCACATTATGTTCTCACTTTTCCCCTATTACTTGGCTTGCATGCCCTCATATCCAGTGAAATCAGTTCTCAGAGGCATGCAGAAGCAAACAACCTACAAATTGACTACCTACGGTATATACAAACCATTGATTGGTGCATTATCAGACACACTAGACAAGTCCAGAATCAGAGTCGCTTCAGCAGCATCGAAGACAATATATTTACACACATTATAATGCCCATGAGATGGCTGGACGATTGGTTCTGCCACATTACTACCGATTTTGTCATAGGTAGTTAGGTCATGCACAACATTGGTGGCCAAACACAAATATTCATGTTGTAAGGTTTAAAGTTGTGTGAGAATTATTCGACCTTTAAAACAACCACAGTCCAGTGATTGCAGGCATTTACGGCCAAAACCCATCCTCCTCATCATTTATTTTTCCATTCTCTACGTATGCCCTCTTTATTTACAGGCCTAACCTGCCAGTCGGTTCTAGCACACTTCAACTGACTTTCTCAGGTAGTTAGATCACTCACAGCCTTGGTCCCAGAACACAACATTCCATTCACAGCTTACAAGTTTTGTTAGATAGATCACTTCTCATTTTACTGAGGAAGAAGGTCTAATGCCATTGTAGGCTTATCATCGCCTGTCAGAACGCTTCTATACTCAGCCAGTCTCCTCTAAGCTTGGACTTACATATTATTCGATCATGACTCTGTGGACCGTGGACCCTCAAAATGGAAAAAAACACTTATTTGAATCCATGTGACATATAACAAGCCACTAAGAAATACACATTAAAATATTTCATTATGCCTAAAACTCTCTGAAACAGCAATATATAATAAGATAAATGGAGTCCCCAAACTGCCCTAAATGCAGAGGGAAGTTGTTAGATTTATTCATTTCATCTGGTCTTGCCCCCAGATGAGCCACTTCTGGAAGAATGTTACAAAATACTTAAACATTTTTATAAATATTCAGTGTTCTTTAACAACAAAAGCATCAGTATTGGGCATATTTCCAACTTCTTTTAAAACACAAAGGGAAATTATCCACATATTACTGGGCTGGCACATACATCCAGACTGCCATCCCAATCTATGTTCTATCTTGGCTGAGCCAGCACTATTGGTGTCCTAGTGGGTAACCAGGACCCAGGTAGCCCCCAAATCTGGGGTTTGTCTTCCTTTCAGTGCGCTCCACGCAGAGTAGCACCATCAAGCAGCATGTTGTCACTCCTCTATGCCACACGACTGCCCACTATTCATAAGCTCCCTCTCTTTGGTTGGACTACAATAAAGCTGGTTTGTGTACATGTTCCAGCTACAGAGACCAACTAGGGATCATAGGTCAGTACTGTAAATTGAATGACTGAAAATAACTAATTTTGCCAATTCCTTCAATGTCTCATACAAATTGCCTGTAGGGGATTATTTGTTCCACTTAACTAATCCAGAGGAGGGAATTATTAGTATAGTAGGCATTAATATGAATTTGTGTTCCACCTTTCTTTCAGTAATACTATATTATTAAAACTTGGGGTCGAAGGAACACTTTGGAGCTAGAAAATGGTTTATTCAGTGAACTTTTAAACAAGAAAGCAAAGTAGAATTACATAAATTCAATATTCTTCATTCTAAGCTATTTAAGCCCAAATGTTAAAATTTGCTGGTTGATTGACCACTCATTTCTCTTTACTGGATATGCCCTGACTAAAGAGCTAATAAATAAAGTTGGGAATAAAAATATATATGTGGATACATTAATAAAAACATGTTTTCTCTAAAGGTGACAAAAGGCGAGAAAGCAATGGAGATTGCAAAGTTAATTTAGATACAGTGGGACCTCGGTTTACAAACACCTCGGTTAACATAATTTTCGGTTTACAAAGGAAAATACATTGAAAATAATGCCTCGGTTTACAAAAAAATTTCGCAACACAAAGCAAGTTTCTCCAGGATGCGTTGCACCTGGAAGGTTTATAGCACCGCTCCCTGCATGCTGGAGCCTGTGGGTAGCTGTGGGAAGGTAGGGAGCTGAGCGTCGTCGTTTGCATGCCTTTTATTGTGTGTTTTGCATTGTGGGCTGGTTCCATGCCAGCTCATTTTGACTTTTTTCTGACCTCCAGAACGGATTAATTGGTTTTCAATGCATTCCTATGGGAAACCGCGTTTTGGTTTACAAATGTTTCGCAATAAGAAACATTCCGGAGAACGCATTCAATTCGTAAACCGAGGTCCCACTGTATTTAGAAAAAGTGTGTTGATTGCAAAGATATTTTTATAACAGTCCTTTCTATATGTGTAATGATAATCTTCTCCCCTCCACCTCAGATACAGTGATCCTTATGAGTGAAGTCATAATAGGTGATGTCATAAATGTAAATTCTGCTATAACTGCCTGAACATTCCATTTTCTCTCAGTTATCCTGGAGGCTCTTACAGAGCTTCAGAATGTGTTTGTGGATATCATCATCTCGAAGGAATATAAATACATGCTTCAGTTGGATATGTCTGAAGATTTAGAGTTTGATCATCCTTGATCTGATCTGAAGCAAAGGATATTTTAGCATGGGAGCATTATACTATGGCTACCTGTATCACATATTGGAGTTTCAAACGGGATGAACATCATTTGTCAAGAATCAGTTGCAGGAACACAGAAGATAGTAATCTCAGTTTAGTTTTATTAATTCTCTAGGAGATGAGTGCCAGATAGAAAAACAATAAAATAATGTAAGGTTCACCTGAACTAGAATACACACTAAAATGAATGTTACAGGTACTTTAAATCAATATACGATTAGGTGGTGATCACGGTGAAGGGGTGAAGAGAGTTAGAGTAATTTGTTTGACAAGTCTGTAGTCAAAATCTGTATGAGCAAGCAAACAAAGTGGTGAAGAGTAATTGTTTTCCTTTCAACAGTCCGGGGTCAATGAGCCAGAAAGTTTATATGGGAAGGAAACAAGATAAAAGAGTAGTCAAGTTGCCAAGGCCTACTCTAGTAATTAATTAATCAATCTGAGTATGAAGAGGAATCCAGAAGCCAAATACGCGTCACAATCCAGCTGATTAGTCTTAAAAGTAAAATCCTTAATCCTGTTTTGAGTCAGCTAAAGGTAAGTTTTAGTTCACAGTGCCAATAAGGAAGACGAGTACTTGAGGTCTGCATCCTTTAGACAAAGTCAAAGAACTTCCAAAGTCAGGCGTTAAGGAGGAGGGGTTCAGCTTCTCCATGGATGCACTGTTACTAGAAGAGTGAAGAGACAGGATCTACTGATCAGTCTGAATAATCAAGCCCCAATCATATTTGGTTTTCTGTTTAAATAGGAGCATTACTTAACACATTAAAGAAACAGCATGTCCAGAATCATGTATGCCACACATTTGGGGTTGGGGTTGGTTATTCAAGATATATGAAAATATCAAATTGGGGGCATTTACACCCTGATGTTGTATCCAAGAGTTGTCCCAAGGATCTTGGGAGTGATAACTAGTAACATACTGAGTTGGTTTGGGATTCCATTTTAAATGAACCAACATATGTTACAGATAATTCCCTGCAGGTAGTTGTTAGTTTATGTGTGTCTATGAAGATCTGCTTCATTAGTGGTAATTAAAAATTTTTGCATAGAGATACGTTGTCTTGAATATGTTGAAGATAATTTCGATCTGTAATATATGGAGAAAAGGAAGTATCTAGTGAGAAGGCAGAAATATTGATAGCCATAATTTGAGAAAAACTGGCATTTGTTTTGTAGAAGAGTGTGTTAAGTTATTATAGGCAAATTCTGCCATAGGAACCAATCATGCAAATAGCAGCAATAATATGTTAGATATTTTTCTAATATTTAATTAACATGTTCTGTTTGCTCATTTGTTTGGGGGTAAAATGCAGTTGACATGATCTTTATCAGGGACATGGAACCTATAGCACTCTAGATGTTGTGGACTACTTCTCCCTTTATCATTTACCAGCATTGTGGCTGTAAGAGCATTATGTGACATGTAGCCCAGAACATCTGGAGTGCCGAAGGTTACCTATCCCTGGTCAATCTGATGGACTATGTGTCAGGATGTGTCAGGGTGGCGGTCCGATGCCTGGGACCCAGACACTGTCCGGGCGGCGGTGCAGGACCGGGACCCAGTATGCCTAATGATCAAAGTAGGAGTCACAGCGTGGAGGTGGATTAGCAGGGTCTGGTGCAGGGTAACCGCACGCCCCCTGGTGTTGAGCACCAGCGTTTGTGCAGCAACATACCAAGACCTTGATTCAGCTTAAGCGGATACCAGGAACTAGGTGCATGGAAATCAGCAGACCTCCCAGGAGCTTAATAGGGAGGCTCTGCAGCAAGATTGTATCCAGTACTAGAAACAAGGCAAGACTAGAGATAGGCACCAAACATGAAAACAAGACAGAACTAGTAGAACCCAGAACCATAGAAGGATAGTAAGCTAAACCCAGAACATATACAAAAGACATGAGGAAAACATGAACATAACATGGGCATGACAGGACAGGACTGTACATGGACTGAGTATACAAACTGAATCAAGACAAGATAACATAGGCAAAACAAGAGGAGAAATAACTAAGTACTACATATGGAAATCATGAGGATTTAGTCACACTATATGATCATACATTGCATAAGCCTGCCAACAACGCCAATGTATCCCATATCTGGCAGGTCCTACACTGCCTAATGTATGCTAAAACAACCAAAAGACATATATAGCACTTACCTGCAAGAAAGGGCAGAAGCCTCGAGGAGCTGCCTGCAGCAACACTGAAACAGAGTGAATGGAGGAAAACAAACATTTAAATAAAACCTGGAGACTGGGAATCCCAGGGATGGATTACAGGAATGAACCCAGAAATCCCAGCATAAAGAAAACCAGACATAGAATAGAAAACCAAAAACCAAGAAAAACTAAACAAGAATTGTAACAAGAGTACTGGATACCAGAAGCCAAGTCCAGACATCAGAACAAAGCAGAGCAGATCATGACACTATGCATAAGAAAGGCAAGAATTTCGATATGAATTACATCCGTCTGTCAGTAATATCTTTTGGCAACTAGTGATGTCGCGAACATAACATTTTCGGTTTGCAAACGCCGAACGCGAACTTCCGCAAATGTTCGCGAACGGGCGAACCGGGCGAACCGCCATAGACTTCAATAGGCAGGCGAATTTAAAACCCACAGGGACTCTTTCTGGCCACAATAGTGATGGAAAAGTTGTTTCAAGGGGAGTAACACCTGAACTGCAGCATGCCGGAGGGGGATACATGGCAAAACTCCCATGGAAAATTACACAGTTGATGCAGAGTCTGGTTTTAATCCATAAAGGGCATAAATCACCTAACATTCCTAAATTGTTTGGAATAACGTGCTTTAAAACATCAGGTATGATGTTGTATCGATCAGGTAGTGTAAGGGTTATGCCCGCTTCACAGTGACAGACCAAACTCCCTGTTTAACGCACCTCAAACAACTGCAAACAGTCCATTTGCACAACCGCAAACTCCCCATTTGCACAAGGTTGGATACCAAGCTAGCCATGTCCCGTTCCTTGTCCTCACTGATGTCATTGAAGGTCTCTCTTCCTCCAGCCAGCTACGTACAACACCAAGGGTCCCCGAAAGGTGACAGCAAGCCCCCTGGGACGTCTGCTGTGTTTGGTCTTCCACCTCCTCAAAGTCACCTTCCTCCTCTGACTCCTCTTCTTCAGACTCCTCTCTCTGCGTTGCCTCTCTCTGCGTTATTATAAGGTGTGTTAAGTAGTACTATTCCTATCAGTTTAATCCCTGTTACGTCCCCTATCAGGGGACGTGTATATAAGGCATCGATTTTAGGAACCGGGAGATTGAAAAAGATGCTTGGTCGGTCCTCCTACTTCAAATTTGGGGCACTGCGCGTGCAATCTATTGTGCCACCAGATAGGAGTGGTGTGTTAAGTAGTACTATTCTTATCAGTTTAATCCCTGTTACGTCCCCTGTCAGGGGACGTGTATATAAGGCATCGATTTTAGGAACCGGGAGATGGAAAAAGATGCTTGGTCGGTCCTCCTACTTCAAATTTGGGGCACTGCGCGTGCAATCTAATGTGCCACCAGATAGGAGTGGTGTGTTAAGTAGTACTATTCTTATCAGTTTAATCCCTGTTACGTCCCCTATCAGGGGACGTGTATATAAGGCATCGATTTTAGGAACCGGGAGATGTAAAGAGATGCTTGGTCGGTCCTTCTACTTCAAATTTCGGGCACTGCGCGTGCAATGTAATGTGCCACCAGATAGGAGTGGTGTGTTAAGTAGTACTATTCTTATCAGTTTAATCCCTGTTATGTCCCCTATCAGGGGACGTGTATATAAGGCATCGATTATTCTTATCAGTTTAATCCCAATGTCACGACTACTAGTGTGGTCCAGCATGCAGAAACTATGTACATATACTAACTAACATATACATATACATAGGCAAGAAAAGGAAAATAAAAGGACAGAGCGTAAACCGGACCTTAGAATGGCCGGACTAATACGCTAGAGACAGAGAATGGTCAAAGGGAAAGCCGAGGTCAAGGAAGCCAGAAAAAACACAATACCATTTACACAAGCCAAGTCAGGGAAACCAGAATTCAGAATAACCAGGGAAAAGCCAAGATCAGGATACCAGGAAATCAGATTCGCAATGATAAAGCACTCTCAGGAAACCAGGAACAGGAAACCACGACAGGGCAAGGTACTGGGGTGAGCTAGGGATTTAAATATCACGCGGCGGGCCGGCAGCCGCGACACCCTGTTACGTCCCCCTCATCAGGCCTTTTTTAGTCGAATGTATAACCCACTGTCAGTCCTTTCGGGATCCATCCCTCATTCATCTTAATAAAGGTGAGGTAATCAAGACTTTTTTGACCTAGGCGACTTCTCTTCTCAGTGACAATACCTCCTGCTGCACTGAAGGTCCTTTCTGACAGGGCACTTGAAGCGGGGCAGGCCAGAAGTTCTATCGCAAATTGGGATAGCTCAGGCCACAGGTCAAGCCTGCACACCCAGTAGTCAAGGGGTTCATCGCTCCTCAGAGTGTCGATATCTGCAGTTAAGGCTACCTGTCGGTCGAGTCATTCTCTGAGGGTGGACCCCGAAGGGCTGTGGCGATGCGTAGGACTTAAAAAGCTCTGCATGTCCTCCATCAACAACACGTCTGTAAAGCGTCCTGTCCTTGCCGGCGTGGTCGTGGGAGGAGGAGGATTACTTTCACCTCTTCCCCTGTTAGATTCCCGTTGTGCTGTGACATCACCCTTATACGCTGTGTAAAGCATACTTTTTAATTGATTTTGGAACTGCTGCATCCTTTCCGACTTGCCGTAATTCGGTAACATTTCAGGCACTTTCTGCTTATACCGGGGGTCTAGTAGCGTGGACACCCAGTACAGGTTGTTCTCCTTCAGCCTTTTTATACGAGGGTCCCTCAACAGGCACGACAGCATGAAAGACCCCATTTGCACAAGGTTGGATGACGAGCTACTCATGTCCTGTTCCTCGTCCTCAGTGATCTCTCTGAAGGTATGTTCTTCCCCCCAGCCACGTACAACACCACGGGTACCAGATAGGTGACAACGAGCACCCTGGGATGCCTGTTGTGGTTGGTCTTCCTCCTCCTCCTACTCCTCAAAGCCACATTCCTCCTCTGACTCCTCTTCCTCACAATCCTCTTCCAGCGTTGCCGCAGGTCCAGCAAGCGATGCTGATAAGGCTGTTTCTGGTGGTGATGGTGACCACAACTCTTCCTCTTCACGCTCATCTACAGCCTGATCCAGCACTCTTCGCAGGGCACGCTCCAGGAAGAAAACAAATGGTATGATGTCGCTGATGGTGCCTTCGGTGCGACTGACTAGGTTTGTCACCTCCTCAAAAGAACACATGAGCCTACAGGCATTGTGCATGAGCGTCCAGTAACGTGGCAAGAAAATTCCCAGCTCCGCAGAGGCTGTCCTAGCACCCCGGTCATACAAATACTCGTTAACGGCTTTTTCTTGTTGGAGCAGGCGGTCGAACATTAGGAGTGTTGAATTCCAACGTGTCGGGCTGTCGCAAATCAAGCGCCTCACTGGCATGTTGTTTCGCCGCTGGATATCGGAAAAGTGCGCCATGGCCGTGTAGGAACACCTGAAATGGCCACACACCTTCCTGGCCTGCTTAAGGACGTCCTGTAAGCCTGGGTACTTATGCACAAAGCATTGTACGATCAGATTACACACATGTGCCTTTCACGGCACATGTGTCAACTTGCCCAAATGCAATGCCGCCAACAAATTTCTTCCGTTGTCACAAACCACTTTGCCGATCTCCAGTTGGTGCGGAGTCAGCCACTGATCCACCTGTGCGTTCAGGGCGGACAGGAGTGCTGGTCCGGTGTGACTCTCTGCTTTCAGGCAAGTCAACCCCAAGATGTCGTGACACTGCCGTATTCGGGATGTGGAACAGTACCTGGGGAGCTGGGGGGGTGCCGTTGATGTGGAGAAAGACGCAGCAGCAGAAGAGGACTCAACCGAGGAGGTTATGGAAGAGGATGGAGTAGGAGGAGTAGAGGAGGTGGCAGCAGGCCTGCCTGCAAGTCGTAGTGGTGTCACCAACTCCTCTGCAGAGCCACGCATTCCATGCTTGGCAGCCGTCAGCAGGTTTACCCAATGCGCAGTGTAGGTGATATACCTGCCCTGACCATGCTTTGCAGACCAGGTATCAGTGGTCACATGGACCCTTGCCCCAACACTGTGTGCCAGACATGCCATTACTTCCTTTTGCACAATCGAGTACAGGTTGGGGATTGCCTTTTGTGCAAAGAAATTTCGGCCGGGTACATTCCACTGCGGTGTCCCAATAGCTACAAATTTTTTGAACGCCTCAGACTCCACCAGCTTGTATGGTAAAAGCTGGCGGGCTAAGAGTTCAGTCAAGCCAGCTGTCAGATGCCGGGCAAGGGGGTGACTTTGTGACATTGGCTTCTTACGCTCAAACATGTCCTTGACAGACACCTGACTGTGGGCAGATGAGCAGGAACTGCTCAAGGCGAGGGAGGGTGCCCGAAGCTAAGCTGGAGGTGGATGGTGCGTCAAGGTTCCGAGCGGAAGCTGTAGAAGATTGGGTGTCCTGTGTTAGCCAGTCAACTATGTCCTCAGAACTTTTCAAGTTCAGGGTACGTGGCCTCTGAACACTGGGCATTATTCTAGGGCCAAAGGGAATTACAGCACCACGACCACGACGGCCCCTGCGGGGTGGCCTGCCTCTGCCTGTCATTTTTTATTCGATTAGTGGTTCTAATGCATGCAAGCTACTGTGACAACAGATTTGAGTTGCACTGTGCAGTGGCTGAAGTTGTCAGAGTAGACGCTGTAGGCCTGACACACACACGCTTGCAAACAACTAACTGCTATTCAATCTATTACAGTCAAAATTGCATTTTTTTAAAATGTACACTACTGTTACACCAGGTATGAGTTGCACTGGTGTGACACTGTGCCCTGGCAGGCCCTGAAACGCACACTCGTGAAAGAAACTGACTGCTATTATATTACAGTCCAAAAAGTTTTTTTTGTTAAATGCAAGCTATGGTGACACCAGATATGAGTGGTGGCACTGGGCAAGTGGGCACAGTATATGCTGTGAGCCTGACACACACACTGGCAGACAACTAACTGCTATTCAATCTATTACAGTCAAAATTGTATTTTTTTTTTAAATGTACACTACTGTTACACCAGATATGAGTTGCACTGGTGTGACACTGTGCCCTGGCAGGCCCTGAAACGCACACTCGTGAAGGAAACTGACTGCTATTATATTACAGTCCAAAAAGTTTTTTTTTGTTAAATGCAAGCTATGGTGACACCAGATATGAGTGGTGGCACTGGGCAAGTGGGCACAGTATATGCTGTGAGCCTGACACACACACTGGCAGACAACTAACTGCTATTCAATCTATTACAGTCAAAATTGTATTTTTTTTTTAAATGTACACTACTGTTACACCAGATATGAGTTGCACTGGTGTGACACTGTGCCCTGGCAGGCCCTGAAACGCACACTCGTGAAGGAAACTGACTGCTATTATATTACAGTCCAAAAAGTTTTTTTTTGTTAAATGCAAGCTATTGTGACACCAGATATGAGTGGTGGCACTGGGCAAGTGGGCACAGTATACGCTGTGGTTTTTGCATACAGTATTAGGAGGAGGATCCTGAAAACTTTTGAACAGGACCTCCTTATTTACCATTACAATTGAGTATACCTTTAGGCAGAATATCAGATGTATTCAACATCAGCCAGTGACTTATGTCGATCTAGATCGTAGCAACGGATTAAGTGTGAGTCTTTGTTTCCTTTATTGACATTTTCTTCATATGGACTATTGTAACAAGTTGTTATACACTTTGTGTCATTTTAGAGGTAACTGTTCACTCAGTACCCCTATTTATTAGGTATATCCATATACTAGACAGATCATTGTACATAGTATCCACTTTACTTAATTACTTTTTCAGCTCGGGAGAGAAGTGTTCCGTCCTTCCTCCCCAACGGCAGTGTCAGGTTCAGGGAATGGAGACAACCGGTCTCATTGCCCAGTGGCAGTGTGAGTTCCTGGGAGCGGAGACAACCAGTCTCGTACCCAAGCGGCAGAGTGAGTTTGTGGGAGTGGAGTGGCCTGGAAGTGTTTATGGTGTCCGGGAGAAATGCTTATGGCAGCTCGGTGATAACTAGAAGGCGGGATTGGCGGATGTACCCAGTCGGGGTGCTAGGAAGGCCGCCACAGACAGCAACTGAGTTGTATGTTTTGGATAGTAGGTTCTGGGTTTTAATCAAAATAACAATTGCCATTTGCTAACAAACAGCAAAAAACAAATGTGAGGAAGGCTGAACTTGATGGATACATGTCTCTTTTCAGCCTATGTAACTATACCGTATGTCCTAACCTGGGCTCAGCACGCACTGTGCTTTGCAGGAATGGAGACAATAGGTTCTTGTGGGTTAGTTAAAGCAGACACAGAGGATTGTACTGATTGCAACTATGCTTGAAAATCAATTTGTTTTATGTGAAGTTCTTGAGAAATCTGTGCAAGGTTATCAAGTCTTGAATTATATTCTCCAGAGACTGTGTTGTTGAGTGAGATGCAGAGTGGATATTTTGTATGGCTCAATTACTCTGTCAGGAATCAGTAGCAGGAACACAGAAGATAGTGTAATTCTCAGTTTAGTTTTATTAATTCTCCTATAGATTAAAGTTTACTTGGATTTGGAGCACTTCTAAATTCTTTGTTTCCTTTCTTTTTTAAATCAAATTAAATTATTCCTATCTAATGCTAAAAAATTCTATTCTAAGCTGTTGAAATTATTTTTTTCAAATCCATTTTCTAAAAAGAATCCATTTTAATGTATTTAACTGATTATTAATTGCAATTAATTTAATTAACAATTAAGTAGGAAATGGCCACACACCTTCCTGGCCTGCTTAAGGACGTCCTGTAAGCCTGGGTACTTATGCACAAAGCATTGTACGATCAGATTACACACATGTGCCTTTCACGGCACATGTGTCAACTTGCCCAAATGCAATGCCGCCAACAAATTTCTTCCGTTGTCACAAACCACTTTGCCGATCTCCAGTTGGTGCGGAGTCAGCCACTGATCCACCTGTGCGTTCAGGGCGGACAGGAGTGCTGGTCCGGTGTGACTCTCTGCTTTCAGGCAAGTCAACCCCAAGATGTCGTGACACTGCCGTATTCGGGATGTGGAACAGTACCTGGGGAGCTGGGGGGGTGCCGTTGATGTGGAGAAAGACGCAGCAGCAGAAGAGGACTCAGCCGAGGAGGTTATGGAAGAGGATGGAGTAGGAGGAGTAGAGGAGGTGGCAGCAGGCCTGCCTGCAAGTCGTAGTGGTGTCACCAACTCCTCTGCAGAGCCACGCATTCCATGCTTGGCAGCCGTCAGCAGGTTTACCCAATGCGCAGTGTAGGTGATATACCTGCCCTGACCATGCTTTGCAGACCAGGTATCAGTGGTCACATGGACCCTTGCCCCAACACTGTGTGCCAGACATGCCATTACTTCCTTTTGCACAATCGAGTACAGGTTGGGGATTGCCTTTTGTGCAAAGAAATTTCGGCCGGGTACATTCCACTGCGGTGTCCCAATAGCTACAAATTTTTTGAACGCCTCAGACTCCACCAGCTTGTATGGTAAAAGCTGGCGGGCTAAGAGTTCAGTCAAGCCAGCTGTCAGATGCCGGGCAAGGGGGTGACTTTGTGACATTGGCTTCTTACGCTCAAACATGTCCTTGACAGACACCTGACTGTGGGCAGATGAGCAGGAACTGCTCAAGGCGAGGGAGGGTGCCCGAAGCTAAGCTGGAGGTGGATGGTGCGTCAAGGTTCCGAGCGGAAGCTGTAGAAGATTGGGTGTCCTGTGTTAGCCAGTCAACTATGTCCTCAGAACTTTTCAAGTTCAGGGTACGTGGCCTCTGAACACTGGGCATTATTCTAGGGCCAAAGGGAATTACAGCACCACGACCACGACGGCCCCTGCGGGGTGGCCTGCCTCTGCCTGTCATTTTTTATTCGATTAGTGGTTCTAATGCATGCAAGCTACTGTGACAACAGATTTGAGTTGCACTGTGCAGTGGCTGAAGTTGTCAGAGTAGACGCTGTAGGCCTGACACACACACGCTTGCAAACAACTAACTGCTATTCAATCTATTACAGTCAAAATTGCATTTTTTTAAAATGTACACTACTGTTACACCAGGTATGAGTTGCACTGGTGTGACACTGTGCCCTGGCAGGCCCTGAAACGCACACTCGTGAAAGAAACTGACTGCTATTATATTACAGTCCAAAAAGTTTTTTTTTGTTAAATGCAAGCTATGGTGACACCAGATATGAGTGGTGGCACTGGGCAAGTGGGCACAGTATATGCTGTGAGCCTGACACACACACTGGCAGACAACTAACTGCTATTCAATCTATTACAGTCAAAATTGTATTTTTTTTTTAAATGTACACTACTGTTACACCAGATATGAGTTGCACTGGTGTGACACTGTGCCCTGGCAGGCCCTGAAACGCACACTCGTGAAGGAAACTGACTGCTATTATATTACAGTCCAAAAAGTTTTTTTTTGTTAAATGCAAGCTATTGTGACACCAGATATGAGTGGTGGCACTGGGCAAGTGGGCACAGTATACGCTGTGGTTTTTGCATACAGTATTAGGAGGAGGATCCTGAAAACTTTTGAACAGGACCTCCTTATTTACCATTACAATTGAGTATACCTTTAGGCAGAATATCAGATGTATTCAACATCAGCCAGTGACTTATGTCGATCTAGATCGTAGCAACGGATTAAGTGTGAGTCTTTGTTTCCTTTATTGACATTTTCTTCATATGGACTATTGTAACAAGTTGTTATACACTTTGTGTCATTTTAGAGGTAACTGTTCACTCAGTACCCCTATTTATTAGGTATATCCATATACTAGACAGATCATTGTACATAGTATCCACTTTACTTAATTACTTTTTCAGCTCGGGAGAGAAGTGTTCCGTCCTTCCTCCCCAACGGCAGTGTCAGGTCCAGGGAATGGAGACAACCGGTCTCATTGCCCAGTGGCAGTGTGAGTTCCTGGGAGCGGAGACAACCAGTCTCATACCCAAGCGGCAGAGTGAGTTTGTGGGAGTGGAGTGGCCTGGAAGTGTTTATGGTGTCCGGGAGAAATGCTTATGGCAGCTCGGTGATAACTAGAAGGCGGGATTGGCGGATGTACCCAGTCGGGGTGCTAGGAAGGCCGCCACAGACAGCAACTGAGTTGTATGTTTTGGATAGTAGGTTCTGGGTTTTAATCAAAATAACAATTGCCATTTGCTAACAAACAGCAAAAAACAAATGTGAGGAAGGCTGAACTTGATGGATACATGTCTCTTTTCAGCCTATGTAACTATACCGTATGTCCTAACCTGGGCTCAGCACGCACTGTGCTTTGCAGGAATGGAGACAATAGGTTCTTGTGGGTTAGTTAAAGCAGACACAGAGGATTGTACTGATTGCAACTATGCTTGAAAATCAATTTGTTTTATGTGAAGTTCTTGAGAAATCTGTGCAAGGTTATCAAGTCTTGAATTATATTCTCCAGAGACTGTGTTGTTGAGTGAGATGCAGAGTGGATATTTTGTATGGCTCAATTACTCTGTCAGGAATCAGTAGCAGGAACACAGAAGATAGTGTAATTCTCAGTTTAGTTTTATTAATTCTCCTATAGATTAAAGTTTACTTGGATTTGGAGCACTTCTAAATTCTTTGTTTCCTTTCTTTTTTAAATCAAATTAAATTATTCCTATCTAATGCTAAAAAATTCTATTCTAAGCTGTTGAAATTATTTTTTTCAAATCCATTTTCTAAAAAGAATCCATTTTAATGTATTTAACTGATTATTAATTGCAATTAATTTAATTAACAATTAAGTAGGAAATGGCCACACACCTTCCTGGCCTGCTTAAGGACGTCCTGTAAGCCTGGGTACTTATGCACAAAGCATTGTACGATCAGATTACACACATGTGCCTTTCACGGCACATGTGTCAACTTGCCCAAATGCAATGCCGCCAACAAATTTCTTCCGTTGTCACAAACCACTTTGCCGATCTCCAGTTGGTGCGGAGTCAGCCACTGATCCACCTGTGCGTTCAGGGCGGACAGGAGTGCTGGTCCGGTGTGACTCTCTGCTTTTAAACTGGCTCTTCAGAACTCCTTTTTTACTATGACAGCTTTCTATATCGATATAACTATTTGCATACACTATTTTAAAAATCTTTCTTGTTTTTATTTTATCTTCTATTTAAATCTAGAAATGTATTTATTTTCTATTTAACCCCTTAACCCCTTAAGGACCAAACTTCTGGATTAAAAGGGAATCATGACATGTCACACATGTCATGTGTCCTTAAGGGGTTAAGGACTGAGCCAAATGTACACGCTGTGAACAAAACAATACGTAAACAAAACCTGACATTTGCGCTATATGTCTGTCCAACCGTAATTCACCTCTTTCATATTAAATGCACCCACCCTTATTATATATCATTTTATTCAGGGGAAACAGGGCTTTCATTTAATATCAAATATTTAGCTATGAAACATAATTTAATATGAAAACAATGGGAGAAAATACGAAATTTTGTAATTGTTTTAGTTCTACATTACATTTTAACTGTCAATTTCATAATACTGTTTGATTTTACTGCAATAAAATACACATATTTGTATTCAGCAAAGTCTCACGTGTAAAACAGTATCCCCTATGTACAGGTTTTATGGTGTTTTGGGAAGTTACAGGGTCAAATATAGCACATTACATTTGAAATTGAAATTCGCCAGATTGGTTATGTTGCCTTTGGGACTGTATAGTAGCCCAGGAATAAAATGTACACCCATAATGGCATACCATTTGCAATAGTAGACAACCCAAGGTATTGCAAATTGGGTATGTCCAGTCTTTTTAGTAGCCATTTGGTCACAAACACTGGCCAACGTTAGCGTTAGTATTTGTTTGTGTGAAAAATGCAAAAAACGCCAATTTTGGCCAGTGTTTGTGACTAAGTGGCTACTAAAAAAGACTGGACATACCCCGTTTGCAATACCTTGGGTTGTCTACTATTGCAAATGGTATGCCATCATAGGGGTAATTTTCATTCTTGGGCTACCATAGGGTCTCAAAGGCAACGTAACCAATCTTGCGAATTTTAATGTGAAAAAAATGAAACACAAGCCTTATATTTGACGCTGTAACTTTTGAAAAAACCATAAAACCTGTACATGAGGGGTACTGTTGTACTCGGGAGACCTAGCTGAACACAAGTATTTGTGTTTAAAAACAGTAAAAAGTATTGCAGCAATAATATCGTCCGTGTAAGTGCTGTTTGTGCATAAAAAATGCAAAAAACTTCACTTTTACTGGCGATATCATCGTTGTTATACATTTTACTGTTTTGAAACACTAATATTTGCATTCAGCGAAGTCTCCCGAGTAGAACAGTACCCCACATGTACAGGTTTTATGGTGTCTTGGAAAGTTATAGGGTTAAATATAGTGCTAGCAAATTAAATTCCCTTTACTTTCGGCATGGGTTGTCAGGCAGGTCCCGCTAATTGTAATTAATTAAGATACCTAATTATGTAAAAATATTACATAAATATATGTGTAGAATTAATATATGTATATAGATACGTATGTGTATATATATATATATGTATATATATATGTATATATATATATATATATATATAATTTTTTAAAAATATTTTTATTTATATATAGGTATATATATAGTGATATATACGTATATATTTATGTATATAGATATATATATATTATTTCGTTCTACGTGTATTTTGATATAAATATATATATATATTAATATCACAATACAGTTATAACGAAATAACACACATCTAAATATTTTTTAATTATTTATTTTTCATTATTTTTTTTTATTTTTTTTTTAACATATTTACATATTTTTTATATTATATATAAATATATATATAACAATAATTATATATATTTAATCAGTATCAGTCTACGTGTAATTTGATATTAATATATATATATAATTATATATATATATTAATAATAAAATACACCTAGATAGTGTATGTGTGTGTATGTATATGTGTATATATTATTTTTCTTGTATATGTGTATATATATGTATATGTGTATATATTACCGTATATACTCGAGTATAAGCCGACCCGAATATAAGCCGAGGCCCCTAATTTTATCCAAAAAAACTGGGAAAACGTATTGACTCGAGTATAAGACTAGGGTGGGAAATGCAGCAGCTACTGGTAAATTTCTAAATAAAATTAGATCCTAAAAAAAATATATTAATTGAATATTTATTTACAGTGTGTGTATAATGAATGCAGTGTATGCGTATGTGTGTGTGTATGAGTGCAGCGTGTGTGTATGAGTGCAGTGTGTGTGCATGAATGCAGTGTGTGTGTGTATGAATGCAGTGTGTGAATGCAGTGTGTGCAGGGCCGGTGCAAGGATATTTGCCGCCGTAGGCAAAACATGTTTTGCCGCCCCCTCCCCCCCCCATATGTCCTGACTTCCCCTCCTCCTCCCTCAGTGGTCCTTACCTCCCCACCCCCGTGTTCCTTCACCCCCCCCCAGTGGTCCTGACTCACCCCTCCCCTAGTGGTCCTTACCCTCCCCTCCCCTAGTGGTCCTTACTTCCCTCTCCCCTCCCATAGTGGTCCTTATCCCACCCCCTCCCATAGTGGTCCTTATACCCCCCCTCCCTCCCATAGTGGTCCTTATACCCCCCTCCCTCCAATAGTGGTCCTTATCCCCCCCCTCCCTCCCATAGTGGTCCTTATCCCCCCCCTCCCTCCCATAGTGGTCCTTATACCCCCCTCCCTCCCATAGTGGTCCTTATCCCCCCCCTCCCTCCCATAGTGGTCCTTATCCCCCCCCCTCCCTCCCATAGTGGTCCTTATACCCCCCTCCCTCCCATAGTGGTCCTTATCCCCCCCCTCCCTCCCATAGTGGTCCTTATCCCCCCCTCCCTCCCATAGTGGTCCTTATCCCCCCCCTCCCTCCCATAGTGGTCCTTATCCCCCCCCCTCCCTCCCATAGTGGTCCTTATCCCCCCCCTCCCTCCCATAGTGGTCCTTATACCCCCCTCCCTCCCATAGTGGTCCTTATACCCCCCCCCCCTCCCATAGTGGTCCTTATACCCCTTTTTTTGTTATTATTAAATTTTTTTTATTCTTATTATTTTTTTATTATTATTTATTTTTTTATTTATATATTATTTTTTTTCGTCCCCCCTCCCTGCTTGATATATGGCAGGGAGGGGGGCTCTCCTTCCCTGGTGGTCCAGTGACAGTTCAGTGGGGGGGAGAGGGGGGCTGGCAGAGCTGTAACTTACCTGTTCTGCAGCTCCTGTCAGCTCTCTCCTCCTCTGCGCCGGTCCGTTCTGCTCTTCTGTCAGCTTACACTGTAAGTCTCGCGAGAGCCGCGGCTCTCGCGAGACTTACACTGGGAGCTGACCGAGGTGCTGACCGGACGGCGCAGAGGAGGAGAGAGCTGACAGGAGCTGCAGGAAAGGTAAGTTACAGCTCTGCCAGCCCCCCTCTCCCCCCAGTCTGTATTATGGCAATGCAAATTGCCATAATACAGACTATGACTCGAGTATAAGCCGAGTTGGGGTTTTTCAGCCCAAAAAATGGGCTGAAAAACTCGGCTTATACTCGAGTATATACGGTATTATTTTTTTACACTTATTAACTTTTAATTTAATTTATTTCCAGACAGCAGGGGGACGACTACCTGTCATTGCAGGCAGTTCCCCTGCTGGCAATGCCTCAGCCAGCTAACCCGGCCATGTGATTGTGCAAGGACCTCACTCTCACATGGCCGGGGGGGCCCCCAGAAGGACGGACATGCCGCGGGGGGCTCCCTGGGAGTCCCCCAACCGCGATCGCCGGCGTTGGATCGCCGGCGACCGGGTAAGTTAAAAAAAACGGAGGGCGTACTATTACGCCCCGTAGCGTTTAGAGCCGCTTAAAATAGGGTAATAGTACGCCCTCTGGTCTTAAAGGGTTAAATCTGTGTTTAGTTCTACTCCCCAATCATTACAATTTAAAAATCCTAAAAATCATTTAAAATATCAATACTTCCCTTTCAAATATAGGAAATGTCAGCTATATACCGCTTAAATGTGACCAAATACTGTGCCATGGTTAGTAAACACAAATTCTTCTTCCTAAATATCCTTAAATAAATTGCCATAGCTTGGTACAAACTTGGTCCCCATAGCATTACCACATTTCTGAAAGTAGAATGTATTGTTATACCGATTTAAAATTGTACCCTACTATCAACTCGATCCCTTCTACAATAAAATCTACCTGTTGTTCCAAATAGGTATTAGATCTCATGAGGAAACTCATGAGGAAACTCCTTATAGATTTACATCCCTTCTCATGTGGAATACTACTATACAAGGCTTTAACATGGCTGGTGACTTAAATACAATGCCTCTTCCCATTCATTCTCTTTTATATGGAAAGGGCATTCCTGAACTAAAAGTTGGAAGTGAAAATTGATATATTCTGATATTCAACAAGAAATCGAATAAATCTCAATATATTTGTTCTGCCTGGTGGGTTGTTAACATCCCTTTGTATTTTAGGCAGGAAGTAAAAAACTGAACATTGGATGCCCTATCATACTCTTGCACTGTTACTATCCCTATTGATTTTCCCCTATCTAGGACATTTTCTATTTTTTTCCTCAATTATTTTCTTTGGATCTCCTTTCTATGTATTTTTATCATTCATAATTCTCATAGATTCTTTGTCATAGTATTCCTTAGGAATAGGAACCCCTATCCTATCTGCTTATGTTAGCAGTAGAGTGAGTTCTCATCTCTCTATACACACCTTTATGAGATAGTCTGTTTATATAGACACACTTTTTTGTGTGCACTCTAGGGTACACATCTGTTACGGATCGCCCGGCACCCCGACTGGGTACCTCCGTTAAAGGATGCTCCTAGCGCTTCCTGAGGCCTCTAAGCACTCTGGCAGACACCACAATCACCGAACCGATTCAGCGTATGAATCTTCTCAAGCCTCTGAATGCTGTAGACCATTGAATAGGAACCATACGAATAGGCTTACACTCCTAGCAGTCAACTGGAACAGCATGCAATCAATCCTTCCCCCAATAATGAGACGACACTTCACTTTGAGGGTTAAGCAGGAACTCTCGACTGGCACATCCAGCCTGGCTTTTATTACAAGTGTTGAGAATACAGGACCGCCCACAGGGAGGGACAAAACAACCAATAGCATAATGGTTACAACCCCCAGGTTCCCTCCCCTCAGATAACCAGGTAACATAATTATTACAGCCAAGGAAAATACAGTTTTTATACATGTGCTATAACTTTAAAATCATACATCTAATATTCATAACAATTACATATTTGGAATCAGCACACTTTAAACATAAACCCTTCCAAAAATCAGCCAAATCCCTCCAGTGGATCAAAAATTAGCTGGAGGTCCCTTTATGACCGACCGCAAGCACATTTTCCTGCCCAAAACAGTTCCATAGATTTGGGCTGTGCGGTCGGTCAATTTCATGCCGAAAAACGACCATTTCGAACGGGACTTAGTCTCTGGAGCTGAAAAACGAAATGATGGAGAAGGTAAGGGTCAGCGGTGTTCGGTAAAATGTGTAGCCGATTTCAGTTCCACAGAATCTTTAGCATACACCGCTGATCGCATCTGAATGAACAAAGATGGCCGCCACCACGTGTTCGTTTGCACGAACTGAGGCCACCCAGCGGTCGGCAATTACCCTGCAGTAACCTCACAGCCTGGGAGGTAAATTGCCTGCACACTTTAACTTCTGGGTGGTCTGCCTGTGTGGTACTTGGTTCAGTAAGCCCTATTTACTGAACCAAGTGGGAGAAAGCCAGGGGCAAGTTATTTTACAGGTCTGGGGACATAATCTTAAAGGAGCATTGTTCACCAAAGTTACAAGATGTCCCCAGACGGTTCTTAAAGGGCCATACACACCGAATAAAAGTCCATACGTTTTCAGGGGCCATAGTCTTAAAGGGTATTGTTACCCAAAGTCTCAATATGTCCCCAGACAGTTCTTAAAGGGCCAGCAGCAGTACAATAAAATACCATTCACTGTGCTTAAAGGGCCAGCAGTCGCACAATAAAATAGAATATGCCCCAAATAACCCAGGGGCCATAGTCAGCAGGTAGGAGGCTAGCAAACAGGCTTCTCCAGGGCCCAGTGGCGAGGTTGGTTTCGCCACATTAGATAGTCTGTTTATATAGACACACTTTTTTGTGTGCACTCTAGGGTACACATCTACTTATACTTCTGTTTTACTGGTACACCTTCCTTTAGAGTTTAGAGAGTGTTTAGGTAGTCTCATGATTTAGATAAAATGTTTGATAATTGCTGCAGACGCAGTGCTCTTACGTAACTTAAAGTCAAATGGTGTTTACAGATTTAGGGACCTATGACTCATTTTGTTCTCTGATTCCCAACTCCCATTCAAACATGTTTTGAAGAAATTATCACTCACCCTTTAGAGCCTTTCAATTGGAAACATCAACAGGTCTATTAAACAAATATTTGTTAATATACCCTAAATCGTATTTGTTGAAATTAGCCTGTACACTATATTTTTTCGAATAAGTTAGTCTGGGTGTGCTACGTTACGCACTTCATTTTGCAGAGGGTTTTTTTTACCATAGTGTGAGTTTACTTAGTGTGAATCTGTTTTGTATGTTTGTTCGTGTGTAGTTTTATCAGCATATGTTGTTGTCTTAATAAAGATTCCAGTATTTGTTTTTTACATTCTTTATTTTTTGCAGTGCATACCATAACAGACAGGGTTGCATAAACATTTCACAAGAATATATATATGACAATGGGATGCCTTAGATGCAGCAAGGAATGTTAGGAAGATGGCACTTTTTATAGGTAATGAGGGAAGACAGCAGAAGCACAAGTCTATCAAGTTAAGCAGAAATAAAAATCTAAATGCTGTGAAAAAGAGTTGTAGATAGCATTCAAGAGGTAAATATAACTGGGTGGATAGAGTGAACCATTGCAGGTGCTCAATTAGGGCACAATAACAAAATTTGTATAAAAAAAAAGGAAAAAAAAAAAGATCATTACCTACAGCTAGGTATGCAGAGCTAAATAATGATGCTGGCCATCTGCCTGTGAGAATAGGCATACGAGGAGCAAATTAAATAAAGTTCCACTAGAAAGCAACTGCTCTGGAATTTGATTACGGATGAGATTCAGGCATGTATAGAATTAGCCAAACACAAATATAACTACAAAACAGAAAATAAACCAAATGAGTCTGCAAAGCTGTGATGAATCTGCAGTTCAAATATAGGACCGTTCAGCCGATGCCCATGAATGGAAGGCTAGTGAGACAAACTTCCCTTCCCACGTGAGTTTGCCACGAGATCCTGGAGGAGCCTGCTTGCCAGATTCCTGCCCACAGACTATGGGCTCAACAGAGAAACCTGTAAAAGACTTACGAACTTTAACTGTTAGCACTGTTCATGGAACTGTTTTGGGCATAGGACCATGTGCACGGTCGGTCATATTATGACTTCCAGGAAAATCTCAAATCCCTGAACCGATCTGGGTGATTTATGGATATGTTGGTCACCCAGATCGGGGCTATCAGGGGATGTTTTGTGGGGTTTTGATGTGTTTTAAAAGGTATTTTGGGTTTTTTGTAATATTGTATGTTTTTCTGTGCCTGGAGATAAGTGAGTTGGTTCAGTTCCTGACTCAATTATATCTCAGGCACAGAGGAGGAGTTTGGGACTGATAACTAGTCCCCTCTCAGGTCCAGGAGAGGGATTATCTTGTTTGTGTGGGAGTGTCAGGGTCGTGCTTAACTGTGTCTAGAATTGTATAAAAGGAGGCCATCTGGCCAGATTAAAACATTCCAGCCAGTACTATGGGTTGTCTGGTTACTGGGAGGGGAAAGGGCTAATCACTAATTACTTAAGGACTAGAGCTCCCAGGACTGAGTGTTGTCCAGTACCTGGGGGTGGATAGAGCAAGTTTCCCATTCGGTTCCAGGACTCCAGTCAAGCCACGGCGACTGTGGGCAGAAGTGCTGCAGTTTGTCCCTTGTTCCAGCTAGGAAGCGGTCCTTGGCCAACCCAGAAATGCAGGAGACCATCTAAACACGAAGGAGGGGGAGGGCTGTGGGACTAGCAGTATTCAACCTCATATGCAAGGATCCAGGATTATCTTGATGCACGCCACAGGCCTTGCTGAGTGGGAACCCTCCGATAGCGCAGAATGTGCTTGCGGATTTGGCCCCCTCCAGAGCGCTGTGCACAAGCATAGCATCAGGTCTTTGTGGCAGGATTTCTGGGAGGTTGTGGCAGTTGTGGCTCCCACATTCTGTTCTTTACCGTGGCTATTATAGGGAGTCAAGCGTAAAATACTTCATATTGAGTTGGCCCTGGAGGCTCAAGAGATGGTTATCCCTGTCAGTGTATTTAGCCTGCATTGTGAACAACCAGTCTCTGTGTATGAGGATAAAAGTTCCATAGCTCTCATTTGGGGAATTAACAGGTGTTTTCTAAGCTTCTTGTAGGAGCAATCTTCTTTTATGAGGTGTGTTGAGGTCCTTATAGTTGAATGATAATACTGAGATAGCAGACATAGCTATAATTGATATAATGCTGTATGCCACCCATGTATGTCCTGTATGCAGAAAAGGCTCCATGGGGGAAGAAAGTGAAGAGAAATAAGAAAGCGGAGAGAAGAGATGCTGAGTGAGGTATAGATATACAGAGAGCCAAACAGTGGCAACATATGTATCTAAATGGAAAGAACAAGAAATAACATTGCCATTCATCATAAGAGCAAACATAGGAGCAGGGGTAATCAAAATAAAATGAATGTATGTTGTTACTCATGGGGGAAACGTGTGATGTATCGGAATAAGAAAAGAAAACCAAGCTTTTTTTTATATACTTTCAGTAAAAGTGGGAATAAGGACCTTAACAAATAAAATTCATTAACAGGTGGTACAGGTTCTAATGTAAAAAGTCACCCACCCCCATCGCAGTTGTGCTATGAAGGTTAACATTTATCTCCCATATCCTGTGCCCCACCACATGAGCAAAGCCAGGCCTTTATGTTGCCATTTCTCCACCTTCTTTGGTGTGAGGAATGGAGATTTGAGTCACAGATCCTCTTAAAGAAAATAACACTCCAAATCCTAAGTCATGATAAGGTGTTAGTGGCTATGTTATGTTGAAGTGGAAGAATATTTTGCCCACTGTGGAGTTCTGTATGAGGGCATGGGAGACTGTCAGGTACCCAGGCTTAATGGCCCTTACTGTGAAACAGGTTCCCAAGATTACCATCCAACTTCAAAGGCCGAGCCACTATTCCTCACTTTGGGGAACTTCTTTCCTCCATTGCACCAGTATCTTCAGAGGCAAATGTCTGGCTGGTGATGGCTCCATTACCCCTTTGGAACCGGCCCCTGGCCTGGACGGTATACAAGCCCTCCTCTGGTGAGTTAATGACGGATAGGGCTCCATTACAAAACAAAAGATAGTGTGTGCAATGTATACAATGGATCTCCATTTAATTTCATGTTTAGCTAATTGTTTAATTGGGTAATTCTGGTGCCTTTTTATTTTGTGTACTCCATTAGTGCATATGAGAAGTTGTGGTGGGTATCCCCATCTGTATGACACTCTGTTGCTGTGGAGTTTCCTAGTCACCTGCGCAAATTCTCATTTCTTGGCCATGGCTGCTGCAGAGAGGTCTGAAAACATTGCCAGGACAGAAAAGGGATCAGGGGACTTTTGTAGCTTCTTAGATGCTGCCATTAGAGCTTCCTTTGATTTATTGTAGTGAAGCCTCAATATTAGATCGCATATTGAGTCCTTAAGCTGTCCCTTGGGATTCAGAAATCTATGGGTTCATCTATTCGCCATGCTGACGCCTAGAGATCAGGTACCATTACTTTAAAAAGGAATGATAAGTGTTTCCTTTTCTGACCTTGGACTGCTTGTTACCAGTTACCGCTGCATTACATTATCTTGAATGTTCCACGTTCAGTCCCCATATGACCATAGCCGCAGGCTGGAACACTTATCTACCTGAGAGTACCCCCCCGGTTGGCAAGACCACCCTTCTCTAATGCCTACACAGACACCTCACACACCTAGGGGTTCACCAGGCAACAGGTCTCTCTTTGTTGGAGCATGACCCCCTATACCCGGCGGTTATTCTCAGCCATGTTTATAAGCCCTAGCTAGCCTCAGTTCTCTCTGTACATAGTTGCCAGTTCCTCACTCATTAATGTACCTGATGATAAGCCTCCAGCGCCGCGCACCACTTCTATATATCGCCTAAACCAGCACTCATCGTTAACGGGCGAAATCCCTCCTACTCTACTAAGCCCACCGATGGGGCAGCAGGCATACCCACTCAAGCTGACCACGGGAAAATGACACTGGATATAACCAGTATGTCTAATGCTTTCCATGCCCACATGTAGTTAGGGAACAACAGGTCAGCATATTGCTACACAGTCAATAAATAAATAGCCCACACTAAACTCGATCTATGAACCAGCATCTTAATATATTGTTTGTACTGGGGTGCCAAGCGCTGCTTACGCAGTGCTGCTTGACTAAGGACTCACCACTCTCACGTCATAATTACGATAGCAGGAATCCACACGGTTGAACTAAATATTTTAATACTCTTAAAATGAGCCTGTATGTAAAATAATTCTCTAAAACAAAAAACAAAAGATACCCGTTAATCCCTTGCCACCACTTCTCCTACATATGTCCGTTGACGTACCTCACTGTCACCAACGACTCTCACTTGCTTGCTCTATCCAGTGTAGGGCCTATTAGCCTATTCACTCTCAGCAATTATTATTATGCTTCCTATGTTTCTAGTGTTCAGGTGTAAAGGCGTCCCCTCACAACAAAGAATAAACACTCAATCACAGACTAGCTACGGGTCACGAGCACGACTCTACTAATAGACATGTATTAATATGTGACAGCCGCACTCTTGCATCCTTTAATGTGCTGTAACCCATGTCTAACGAAGTCTTAGCACCCGCACACTACACTAATATAAAGGTTTAGTTGTTCCTATGTATTTTACAAATGAAGCAGCGCACTAGACCAGTAATGGATGCCACTAGCTGACACTCTCGGGTGCCAATCATCTAACCATATCTTTCAACGTATCGATGACTGCTCGTATCTCTCTCACCCTGCCTTGTACTAGCTATTTTAGCTAACCCTTATTCGGTGGATACAACAGCTTAGATACACGAGCAACCTATAAAAAATTTGTGGGAAAACGCCAAGCAAGTCCTGGAACTGACCAAGCAGATTTCGGCCCTGGAAACCACGCATAAACGAGACCAAAGAGACGACATATATCTGCGATTGACAGACGCAAGGAGAAAACTCAGGGACATACTTTCCCAGAAGCTGCTCAACGTACTCCAGAGGTCCAACCGCTATTTTTATGAGTACTCAAACAAAAGTGGTAGACTACTTGCCCAGACCCTAAAACAAAGACGGAGGCAAAACCACATACACAAAATCAATACCCAAGGGCGGAAAGTAACGCGACTCCCAGCGGAGATCCTGCAGGCGTTTAGGGATTACTACACCGGCCTCTACAACCTGGCAGATCCGACTAATGCGTGTGATCCGGCACGACGCAGACGTGAACTAACGGATTACCTCGCCGCGCATGTCACCCGCAAACTCACACCCGAAAAGGCCGCAGGCATGGAACACCCAGTGTCGCTCGAGGAGCTCCACGCTGCACTCAAGCTAACCAAACCCAACAGAGCCCCAGGACCAGATGGCCTCCCCGCAAGCTACCTCCGCACCTTCAAAGATATCCTACTGCCACACTTACTAACGGGCCTAAACTCGATACTGGAGGGTCGGCAGCTCCCGGTAGACTCACTTAGAGCTGTAGTGACAGTCTTGCCGAAAGAAGGGAAGGACCCGGCCTGCTGTGCGAGCTACCGCCCCATCTCCCTTTTAAATGCAGACCTAAAGCTTTATGCTAAAGTCATGGCACTGCGCCTCGCCCGGGCATTACCCGAGCTGGTCCACCCAGACCAGGTGGGTTTTGTGCCAGGCAGGGAAGCCCGAGACAACACTATCCGGGCCCTTAACATCATTCACTCGGCCAGGGGCCAGGGAGGAGGTCTGGTCCTCCTCTCCACAGACGCGGAAAAGGCCTTTGACCGAGTGGACTGGGCCTATCTCGAGGCAACGCTGCAACACATGGGATTCGGACCCAATATCAGAACCTGGATAGCTGCATTATATACGACCCCAACAGCCAGAATCCGAGTTAACGGTGCCCTCTCTGCCTCGTTTCCCATACGAAATGGCACACGGCAGGGATGCCCCCTGTCCCCCCTTCTGTTCGCCCTCTCCCTGGAACCATTCCTGGAGGCGGTCAGAGCGGATGGGGGTATAACGGGGCATAAGATGGGGGGAGTGGAACACCGGGTCGCAGCATATGCTGACGACATGCTTTTCTTTCTGCAGCAACCCCTGATCTCCATCCCGAACCTCCTGAGCCTCTTCCGTGAGTTCGGGAGGGTCTCGAACCTGAGACTCAACACGGAGAAATCGGAGGCAATCAATATCTCAGTCCCCACCGGCGAAGAAACGCACTTACGCTCCCAATTCGGATTCAAATGGTGTGACACTAAGCTGAAATACCTTGGTATCTGGCTAACCAAAGAACTTGCACACCTATATCAGGCAAACTTTGCTCCCATCCTGGCCTCCCTACAGGCCGATATGCAACGTTGGACGGACCTCTACATCTCGTGGTTCGGTCGCATAAACGCGATTAAAATGAACATCCTACCTCGCTTACTCTATCTTTTCCAGACGATCCCAATCTCCCTGCCACGGGAATTCTTCCGCTCTATCTCTGCAGCGATACGGGGATTCGTGTGGAGAAGAGGGGCACCAAGGATAAGTAAACACCAACTGGAACAGCCTAAACAGCGTGGGGGGGGTAGGGCTCCCCTCGATACAGGGGTACTACCGAGCTGCCCACCTGCTGAGGGTCACCGACTGGCACGCTCACACGACGGAAAAGCTCTGGGTGGGAGCCGAGGTGACCCAGGTAGGGGGGAAAATCCCCTCGCAACTGTGGAGGACGGGAACCCCGTTCAGTGCCCTCAAGACGGGTAACCCCCTGATCGATGCAACCCTGAAGACTTGGTGCGCCCTGAGATACCCACAACAGCTGACCACCCACACCAGCCCGCTAACACCCCTTACTTACAATCCAGACATTGGGGGAGGTCTAACACCGGCGGACCTGAAAAACTTCACTCAGTCGAACTGGGTCTACATGCGCCAATGGTGCGGCAGTGACACCCTCAAAGCCCTGACAGACCTGCTCCCGGACACTACCCCGACGATCCTTGATCGGTTCCGATACCTACAGGTCAAATCATACCACTCCACAACAGCAGCCAAGCGACAATTCCATCGGGATCTCACACCCTTTGAGAAATACTGCACGGCCGGTCGTCACCTAGAACGGGGAATCTCTACGCTATACGCAATGCTTATGGAAGGAGACAACAGACCACCGCCGAAATTCATCGCCAGATGGGAGAGAGAGACCGGGGAAACCCTGACCGCCCAAGAATGGGATCAAATATTTCAGCTCACTCATAAAAGCTCAATTAGCTCAAAGTACCAGGAGATGAGCTACAAACTGCTGACAACCTGGTACAGGACCCCGGATGTGCTGCACCGCATGAACCCGAACATCGAGGAGACCTGCTGGCGATGTGGAGAAGAGAGAGGCACTATGCTTCATATTTGGTGGTCATGCTCAGCCATCACCCCCTTTTGGGAGATGGTTAACACCAACATCCGGGAAATATCGGACCCGGAGCTCCCGCTCCAACCACTCCCCATGTTGCTACACCACACGACCATGTCACTTAAAACGTACAAGAAATCCCTGACAAAACACCTGCTGACAGCGGCAAAGTCCCTGATACCCACTCTATGGAAAAAGGCCGCCGCCCCCACCTTCCAACAATGGGTGGATAGGGTGGGAGAAATACGCAACATGGAAGCAATGACGGCCTCCCTCCAAGGCCGCACAGAGAAATGCAACCTGACGTGGACCCCCTGGCTTCTGTTCATAACTGCAGACAGGACAACCCCCTGAGACCTCAGCACATACCTTAGCCCTCATCAGCCCCGCACCCCCACACTCCCCCACCCATCTCTTTTTCAACTATTCCCTCCCCCCCTCGCTTCACCCCCAACTCTCCTCCCCCCCTCCCCTTCCCCACTCGGAACCGAGACAGACACGACTGAACCATACCCAGAACTGGACTGGAACACGCATAGCGTGATGGATTATACACAGACAAAGAAACAACCGGCAGACGGAACCCCACGCGGACGGGATGAGACACCGCCAGCCCCCAAGTCGCTGTACGATTCTCCATAGCTCATGACCAGACTCACAGCAGGCGCCGCGATAGACCTGTGTACACGGGTACCACCGAACAGTCACGCCACACGTAGGCAACATCCAGACATGATAGACACACTTAAAAACGCGACTAGACGACCCCAACGGCAGTACCTAGGACTGAGGGAACGGCACACATAGCGACCGAGCAGCAGTGAATGGACAAGACTTAGCGGCCCAGGTAGCTCACCTGTACCCGAAACGGAAGTGCACGAGGCGGGCTGGGCCGGAACAGGCCCCACCCCACGCATGACTGTAGCTTACAGCCCGCCCGCCCGACCCACCTAAGCACTCACACTTGCCACATACACCTTAGCTGACAAATGCACCAGGACCACAATCAAATAATAAATGAATAATTGCACAACTAATATGAGTTACTACGACATGCCGATACAAACACGGAATACTACATTGGTCCTCCAACCTCAGACAACCTCATGTAACCAACAAAAACCTACTGTGTAACTTCAAACGCACATGTATCTGTCAAGCATAGCTATTGCGTGTTCTGTAACCCTTTTGTAACCCCCATCCTATACCCTTTTTCTTTACTGTACCCCCCACTTGATCTAAAATAAGAAAAACCGTTAAATAAAGAATGTCAAAAAAAAAATAAAAAAAAAATTTGTAAATTAGAATGCCACTGTCTAATCTATGTTGATCTTGATATACGCTGTTGTGGCGTCTGTTGACATGTTTGTAACCTCTTGCATGATACAAATAAAGAATTAAAAAAAAAAAAAAAGGAATGTTAAGTAATCAGGAAGGCCCTCACTGCAAACCACATAAAAGACCCCTCTTATCACTATATTGTTTCTTCAATCCCTGTCTTCAGCATTGGCAATCTTTGTCACTATCCTCTGGTAATCAGTCTCCAGGGAGGTGATCCTGTCCACCACCTTGTTGTGAGCGCTGCATAGCTCTTCAGTGCGTTCCCCCAGTACCAGCAGATCTCTATGGAGGCCATTTGCAATCGACCGAAAGTAGGTCTGCAGCATTTCCTGAATGTTCCTCTCCAAGGCAGGTAAGTGGTCAGACATTTGGGGGAGAATCTCTGACTTGGAGGCTGTGTCTGATTGAGATGAGGGAACAGAGATATAGGCACCATCCTGATCTCCATGTGCCTTGTCTTTCTTTACTGTACTTGGCGTTTTTGGGTTCTCCAACCATTTAGGATACTTTGGAAGCATGGCTTCACTATCACTTGATGCACAGCCAACAGTTGTAAGTCAAATGGGGGGATAAAGGTAGCGCCAGAAATTACAAAAACAGAGGTGTGTTAAAACATATATACTTAGATAATAGAACAAACAAATAAAAAGCAAAAGAAAGTTCAAATATAAGTCCAAGTGTGAATCCAAATGTAAAAACTTGCTGGAAGGTAAAACCTCAAACAGTCACAGTAGTTCCTCTAGAATGGGGTCAGATCAGAGCATTCTTGGCAGCCATGTATGCAACAGAAAGAGAGAACTAATGGTGCAGAAAATTCCAGAATAACATAAAAGTAAATAAAACGTCTATGCTCCTACTTAAAATTGACAGAGCTTAACCTAGCTCTAGTCTGAAAGGCGTACATTGGTACAATCCCCACTTATAGGATACGTAAGATGGTGTAGGTAGGCAGATTTATCATCGGTATGCAGATCATAAAAGATATAAAAGAGACAGCAATAGTGCTCACAGTATAAAAGGTACCAGGAGTATAAAATAAAGAACTGGGACTCACATTTAATTGGGCAGACTAACTGCTCAGTGTGTAGGCATAAGTGGTATAATCCTTACCATGGATTCTTTTGTAGTCCTCACTGGAACTTAAAATCGGACGCCAGGTAGAAAATAATAAAAAAGTAACATGGCACACTCACAGTGGAAAGAGGCCAAAATACCTTTTATTAAAATACAATGTAAAACAAACAGTTAAAATATCTACAACGCGTTTCACCAAAGTGGTTTTCTCAAGTGAAGGTAGAAAAATCATACGTGGCAGGCTTAGGTTTATGCAGAAGTTCTTGATGGTAAGGTATGTCTTTTTGCTGATGACACTAAGATATGTAACAGGGTTGATGTTCCAGGAGGGATAAGCCAAATGGCAAATGATTTAGGCAAACTAGTTGTGGCAACTGACATTTAATGTGGATAAGTGCAAGATAATGCATCTTGGACGTAAAAACCCAAGGGCAGAGTACAGAATATTTGATAGAGTCCTAACCTCAACATCTGGGGAAAGGGATTTAGGGGTGATTATTTCTGATGACTTAAATGAAGGCAGACAATGTAATAGAGCAGCAGTAAATGCTAGCAGAATGCTTAGTTGTATAGGGAGAGGTATTAGCAGTAGAAAGAGGGAAGTGCTCATGCAGAGGCGGCTCTCTAATTAGGCGGTTTAGGCGGCCGCCTAAGGCCTCGCGCTGGCTGGGGCCTCGCGGCCGCCTAAACCGCCTGTGGGCAGAGTGTGTCAGGTCCTCGGTCAGTGACCGAGGACCTGACACCAGGAGGGGGCCCGGCGGCTTGCCCGGTATGCCGCCGGGTGCGAGGCCCCTCCTGGCTGCCAGGCCGGCCACCGCAGACACTGGTCTGCAGCTCCGCAGTGCGCAGAGCTGCAGACCATGTGACTCGCGAGAATTGGCCAATCAGAGCGTTGCTGCGGGTTACCACGGCAACGCTCTGAAATCTCGCGAGATTACACGGTCTGCAGGAGCTCAGGCTCTGCGGAGCTGCAGACCGGAAGTAATGGCCACCGGACCACCAGGGAGCCCACTGGACCACCAGGGAAAGGTAGGCTCTCCCTCCCCATCACCCCCCACCACCATCACCACCCCCAGCCGTACCCCCCACAGCCTCACCACCCCATCACCCTCAGACTCACTCACCATCACCCCCACCACCCTCAGCCTCACCACCATCACCTCCACCACCCTCAGCCTCACCACCACCCCCCACCACCCTCAGCCTCACCCCCCCTACCCTCACCATCACCCCCCCACCCTCACCATCACCCCCCCCCACCCTCAGCCTCACCCCCCCACCCTCAGCCTCACCCCCCACCCTCACCCCCACCACCCTCAGCCTCACTCACCATCACCCCCCACCACCCTCAGCCTCACCCCCCACCCTTACCATCACCCCCACCACCCTCAGCCTCACCCCCCACCACCCTCAGCCTCACCCCCCCACCCTCACCATCACCACCCTCAGCCTCACCCCCCTCACCATCACCACCCTCAGCCTCACTCACCATCACCCCCCACCAGCCTCACCATCACCCCCACCACCCTCAGCCTCACTCACCATCACCCCCCACCCTCAGCCTCACCCCCCACCACCCTCACCATCACCCCCACCACCCTCAGCCTCACCCACCACCCTCAGCCTCACCCCCCACCACCCTCAGCCTCACCCCCCACCACCCTCAGCCTCACCCCCCACCACCCTCAGCCTCACCCCCCCACCCTCACCATCACCCCCCACCACCCTCAGCCTCCACCACCCTCAGCCTCACCCCCCTCACCATCACCACCCTCAGCCTCACTCACCATCACCCCCCACCAGCCTCACCATCACCCCCACCACCCTCAGCCTCACTCACCATCACCCCCCACCCTCAGCCTCACCCCCCACCACCCTCAGCCTCAACCCCCACCACCCTCAGCCTCACCCCCACCACCCTCAGCCTCACCCCCACCACCCTCACCCTCACCCCCACCACCCTCAGCCTCACCCACCACCCTCAGCCTCACCCACCACCCTCAGCCTCACCATCACCACCCTCAGCCTCACTCACCATCACCCCCCACCAGCCTCACCATCACCCCCACCACCCTCAGCCTCACTCACCATCACCCCCCACCCTCAGCCTCACCCCCCACCACCCTCAGCCTCAACCCCCACCACCCTCAGCCTCACCCCCCACCACCCTCAGCCTCACCCCCACCACCCTCACCCTCACCCCTCACCATCACCCCCACCACCCTCAGCCTCACCCACCACCCTCAGCCTCAGCCTCACCCCCCACCACCCTCAGCCTCACCCCCCACCACCCTCAGCCTCACCCCCCCACCCTCACCATCACCCCCCACCACCCTCAGCCTCACCCCCCCTCACCATCACCACCCTCAGCCTCACTCACCATCACCCCCCACCAGCCTCACCATCACCCCCACCACCCTCAGCCTCACCCCCCACCACCCTCAGCCTCACCCCCCACCACCCTCAGCCTCAACCCCCACCACCCTCACCCCCCACAGCCTCATCACCCCTCACCACCCTCAGCATCACCACCCCCACCACCCTCACCATCACCCCCACCACCCTCAGCCTCACCACCCCACCCTCACCATCACCCCCCACCACCCTCAGCCTCACCCCTCCTACCCTCACCATCACCCCCCACCACCCTGAGCCTCACCACCCCCACCACCCTCAGCATCACTCCCCCCGCCACCCTCAGCATCACCCCCCCGCCACCCTCAGCATCACCCCCCCGCCACCCTCAGCATCACCCCCCCGCCACCCTCAGCATCACCCCCCCGCCACCCTCAGCATCAGCCCCCCGCCACCCTCAGCATCACCCCCCCACCACCCTCAGCATCACCACCCTCAGCATCACCCCCCACCACCCTCAGCATAACCCTCCGTCACCACCCTCAGCCTCACCCCACTCACCATCACCCCCTCCTTCTCACATCACCCCCTCTCACATTACCACCTCTCACTCTCACATTACCCACTCTCACATTACCCCCTCTCACATTACCCCCTCTCACATTACCCCCTCTCACTCTCACTTTACCCCCTCTCACTCTCACTTTACCCCCCTCACTCTCACTTTACCCCCCTCACTCTCACTTTACCCCCTCACTCTCACTTTACCCCCCTCACTCTCACATTACCCCCCCTCACTCTCACATTACCCCCTCTCACATTACCATCACCCCCCTCCCTCTCACATTACCATCACCCCCCGCTCCCTCTCACCATCGCACCCCCGCTCCCTCTCACCATCGCACCCCCGCTCCCTCTCACCATCGCACCCCCGCTCCCTCTCACCATCGCACCCCCTCTCACCATCGCACCCCCGCTCCCTCTCACCCCCTCTCACCATCGCACCCCTTCTCCCTCTCACCATCACCCCCCCCCCCCCCTATACACACAACACACGTCAAGCAGCTACCCCATACACATAGGGTCTCAGACAAAAACGCAAACATGCTCACAGAGACATACATTCAGACACACAAGGATACTCTCTGTCAGACACACTCTCAGGCACATACACAGGTAGACAGCGCATCAATGTGTATATGTGACACTTTTTTGTTAGTGGGGCCTCATGTTTGCGTTTCGCCTAAGGCCTCATAAAGTCTAGAGCCGCCTCTGTGCTTATGCCATTGTACAGACTGGTGAGAACTCACTTGGAGTATTTTACGCAGTACTGGAGACTGTATCTCCAGAAGGATGTTGATACTTTAGAGAGAGTTCAGAGAAGGCCTACTAAACTGGTTAATGGATTGCAGGATAAAACTTACCAGGAAAGGTTAAAGGAACTTAACATGTATAGCTTGGAGGAAAGACGAGACAGGTGGGATATGATATAAACATTTAAATACATAAAGGGAATCAACACAGTAAATGAGGAGACTATATTTAAAAGAAGAAAAACTACCACAACAAGAGGATATAATCTTAAATTAGAGCGGCAAAGGTTTAAAAATAATATCAGGAAGCATTACTTTACTGAGAGGGTAGTGGATGCATGGAATAGCTTTTCAGCTGAAGTGGTAGAGGTTAACACAGTAAAGGAGTTTAAGCATGTGTGGGGTACGCATAAGGCTATCCTAACTAAGGTAAAGCCAGGGACTAATTAAAGTATTTAGAAAATTGGGCAGACTAGATGGGACGAATGATTCTTATCTGCCGACACATTCTATGTTTCTATGTTTCTATTTAGGGAGTGAAGGTGTGGTCTAAATTATGTCATAATTTATATTATGACATTTAAAAAAAAAGATGAAAAAAAAGTCTAGAATGGTAGTAAACCATTGTAGGGACTATTGAATAAAATTTGGAAGCTAAATGAAGCCTCTAAAGGTGAGAAAATAACAAAAATAGCAGGTCACGGATCATTTCGGGCCATGTCACGTGACCGCACGCAATGGGACATGGGTAATGTAGTGCGGCTGGAGTCTGGTCGCATCCACAAACTACAAGAGAGAGAGAAGTTCCTCCTAAAAGGGGAAGGGAGCTAGTAATGAATATCCTTTTTTTAGACTCCACATGGTAGCATTTTGGAGTTTTACTAAGAAAACCCTACAACAGTCAACAGTTGTTCAGTGTTGGTACTGCCAACAAACATGTGTTTATTTAGTCACTTTTTTCCTGGTTGGGCACAGCAGGGCTGCCATCAGAAATTATGGGGGCCCCTGATGCAGCCCAAAGTCTGAGCCCCCGGGGCCCACCCCTGAGCCCGGCTGTGTCTGTCCACATGACCCGCCTCCGAGTGCCCCCACAGGGACCATCCTAAGTCCACCCACAAGGATGAAGTGTGTTTGCACTGAATTTGGTGTGCGTATAATGGATGCAAAGTGCTTGAGTAAAGTGGGTGTGGTGTGTATATTGTGGATGTGGTGTTTATAGTGGATGCAGATTGTATGTTTGTGTTTATTAGATGCAGAGTGTGTTTGTGTAGTGGATGTAGTGTGTATAGTGAATTCAGAGTGCATGTTTGTCTAGTGGATGTAGTGTGTGTGTGTATAGTGAATGCAGAGTGCATGTTTGTCTAGTGGATGTAGTGTGTGTATAGTGAATGCAGAGTGTGTTTGTGTAGTGGATGTAGTGTGTGTATAGTGAATGCAGAGTGCGTGTTTGTGTAGTGGATGTAGAGGGTGTATAGTGAATGCAGAATGTGTGTTTGTGTAGTGGATGTGTGTGTAGTGAATACAGTGTGTTTGTGTAGCAGATGTAGTGTTTCTGTGTATAGTGAATGCAGAGTGTGCATAATGAATGCAGAGAGTGTGTGTGTAGTGCATGTAGTGTGTGTGTATATAGTGACTGCAGAGTGTGTAGTGAATGTAGTGTGTGTATAGTGGA
Source organism: Pelobates fuscus (assembly GCF_036172605.1). Lineage (NCBI taxonomy): Eukaryota > Metazoa > Chordata > Amphibia > Anura > Pelobatidae > Pelobates > Pelobates fuscus. The sequence goes on along the minus strand of NC_086321.1, from coordinate 169,065,313 downwards.
TGAACAGTGTATGTTTGTGTTGTGGATGTAGTGTTTGTATTAAATGCAATGTGTATAGTTGCTGCAGTGTAAAGTGACTGCAAAGTGTGTGTTTGTGTGGTGGATGCAGTGAGTATAATAAATGTGGTGTGTGTGTTTGTGTAGTGAATGCAGTTTGTGTGTTTGTGTAGTCGATGCTGTGTGTTTGTGTGGTGAATGCAGCTTGTGTGTTTGTGTAGATGATGATGTGTGTGTTTGTGTAGTGAATGCAGTTTGTGTGTTTGTGTAGATGATGCTGTGTGTGTTTGTGTAGTGAATGCTTTGTGTATAGTGAATGTGGTGTGTGTGTTTGTGAAGTGAATGCAGTTTGTGTGGTGGATTGTGTGTGTGTAGTGAATGCAATTTGTGTGTTTGTATAGATGATGCTGTGTTGGTTTGTGTAGTGAATGCAGTTTATGTAGTGAATGATTTGTGTATTTGTGAAGTGAATGCAGTTTGTGTGTTTGTGTAGATGATGCTGTATGTGTTTGTGTAGTGAATGCTTTGTGTATAATGAATGTGGTGTGTGTGTGTGTGCAGTGAATGCAATTTGTGTGTTTGTGTAGATGATGCTGTGTGTGTTTGTGTAGTGAATGCATTTTGTGTGTTAGTGTAGATGATGCTGTGTGTGTTTGTGTAGTGAATGCATTTTGTGTGTTAGTGTAGATGATGCTGTGTGTGTTTGTGTAGTGAATGCATTTTGTGTGTTTGTGTAGATGATGCTGTCTGTGTTTGTGTAGATGATGTTGTGTGTGTTTGTGTAGATGATGCTGTGTGTGTTTGTGTAGTGAATGCATTTTGTGTGTTTGTGTAGATGATGCTGTGTGTGTTTGTGTAGTGAATGCATTTTGTGTGTTTGTGTAGATGATGCTGTGTGTGTTTGTGTAGTGAATGCAGTTTGTGTAGTGAATGATTTGTGTATAGTGAATGTGGTGTGTGTTTGTGAAGTGAATGCAGTTTGTGTGTTTGTGTAGATGATGCTGTATGTGTTTGTGTCGTGAATGCTTTGTGTATAATGAATGTGGTGTGTGTGTTTGTGAAGAGAATGCAGTTTGTGTGGTGGATTGTGTGTGTGTGTGCAGTGAATGCAATTTGTGTGTTTGTGTAGATGATGCTGTGTGTGTTTGTGTAGTGAATGCATTTTGTGTGTTTGTGTAGATGATGCTGTGTGTGTTTGTGTAGATGATGCTGTGTGTGTTTGTTTAGTGAATGCAGTTTGTGAATGCAGTTTGTGTGTTTGTGGTGAATGTGTCTTTATGTTTGATAAATGCAGTAAGGGTATTTTGTTTTCCTTTCAATTTTGATTTAAAAAAATAAAGTATTTTCCCCCTCCCTGCCTCTTACCTGTAGCCAGGGAGGGGGGGCACTGGATTCCCTGGTGGTCCAGTCGGTGGCTCAGCAGTTGGTCCAGCCTTCAACTCTACAGAAGTGCCCTGCAGTCTTCATCTCTCCCTTTCAGGCTCTACTTCCTTAATGAGCCCGGCATGCATTGCGTGCTGCGGAGCATTGCCGTGGCAACGCATTACAGCCGCGGCAACGCTTTACAGCCGCTCGCGAGAATGCCGGAGTGGGAGGTGAGTGTGAAGACAGAAGGGCCTGCAGAGGCATATATACATAGCGGTACTCGCTATATATATATGCAGATTGAAGGGCTGGGGGCCCGGATATGCAGAGCATTAGCAGTGCAGTCCGGGCCCCCCAGGACTGCCGGGCCCGTGACAACCGTCATGGTTGTCACCCCCTGATGGCGGCCCTGGGGCACAGAGCTAAGGAGATATATCTGTCTGCCTGCATCAATGTTCATGACATCCCTCCAAACCATTTATGTTTTTATAGGCACTATATCAAAGATCTGATTTTTGTATGGGGCAGTCCTGAGTTGGATATTTTTGATTTCCTTAATGATAATAGTCTCAACACTAGATAGCACTGAGATTCTCGCACATGCCCAGTGAAACACCTGGACATGCGAACGGGAATTTCATCTATTCATTCATTCATCAGACAGACGAATGAATGAATAGAAAAATCAGACGAACAAACTAACACTGAATATCAGTGTTCGTTTGTTCATTCAGTTTATTACAAGGAGGGAGCTACCGGCATGCAGCACCCTCCTTGTAATATGTAACTATAGAAGCGGCAGGGAGCTGAGGGTTCCTAAACCCCCAAGGTCCTCCCTCCTCACTCTATGGGGGTCAATACAGTCATCAGTTCTACCCCGTGCCATAGGAGCGCTTCAATATTTGCGTCCTGTCGGCGGTGATTTACTGTGTTACGTGTGCCTATAAGAAGCACCTGTCAATCGGGGCGTCAAGGAGTACATTATGTCCTTTCTATGTAACAGTCATGGTGGTACACATCCCTGGAAACAGGGCTAACAACCAGGGTCCAGTGTCCCACATCAGGTCCCAGTCCGAGAATTACTATCGGTTGGTGTCACCGTCTGTCATAATTCGTACGTCGTCTTCTACCTGTTCTGTATATGGTTCTACCAGTGCCGAACCCGGGCGAGCCAATCCCCTGACGACCCATAACAGAAAGAAAGAGGAGGGAATTAAGGGGGGGGAGCATTGTAATCTGAGCAGCACTCCCTCGAGCGTCCGTGTCCTGTCGGTATCTGGCAATGTATAAGAACCACGGGGCCCACATTTCGGCGTGCTTGGTTCCCCTGCCTGTGATGGTGGCATGGGCTTCCTCCGCCCCCTGGATCTCTTCCACCCTGCGTATCCATTCATGTTTAGTCGGTACCGTGGTCGTCTTCCAATGGGCCGGGATGTTCGCCTTGGCGGCATTAAGCAAGTGTCGTAAGATTGAGTGGAGATGTGTAGCAAGGCCATTTCTGCATTCCAGTCCGGTATGTGTCCCAAGATAAGCTCCACCGTGGTTTTGATCAGGTCCCAGTAGGGAGCAATAACTCTGCATTCCCACCAGATATGGTATACCGTGCCTCGGTCTTCTTGGCATCTCCAGCAATCTGGGGGGTGGGATGAACAAATACGGTGTAAAAACACCGGCGTCCTGTACCATAGGGGTATGAGTTTGTAGTTCATCTCCTGGTAGTAGGAGCTCATAGAGCTCTTATGTTGCCATAGCAACGCTAAATCCCATTGTCGAGTGGTGATGGTTTTCCCCAGCAGTCCTTCCCATTGCCGTTTAAACGCCATCTGAGTAGGTGTGCCTCCGGTCAGCAGGTGTTGGTACAGCGTCGATAGTGCGTGATCAAGGGTGGTCCCCTGGTCACAGAGTCTTTCGAACCACGTAAGGTCTCTACGTAAACGTTCGTTGTGTGGTATTGAGGCGTGGTAATGTTTTAACTGTAGGTATCGGAGCTGGAAAAGAGGTGTCCGCGGCCTGTCTGCCAGCAGTGAGGAGAAATCCCGCAATTTTCCATCGGCAAGAACCGTGTATATAGGTATATAGTCGCGCAAACTTTCAATGGGCCATACTCCCACTGGGAGCCCCCCGCCTAATTCTTCATTATGCGTGATTGGCAACATAGGGCTGGGTATTGGGGATACGTGCTCCATCCCCCTCAGTGCTTGCCAGCTAATCAAGGTTTGTAGAGTCAGTCCCTCGTCGGTCGCCGAGGTGATCCGTCTCCTAGGCGTTCCCCAGATCTTCACTTCCATTGCCCGGCCCATGAGGCCTCTGTCCAGGGTCACCCATTGTTTGGTCGGTGGTGTCAGGTGCCAGTCCAGTACGCGTTGCAGTACCGCTGCCTGATGGTACCTTTTAAAATCGGGTAGTGCCAATCCGCCCTGTGTCCTAGGTCGGCATAGAACGTCATGTCGTATTCGGGATCGACCCCCGCGCCAGACGTATTTAATCACCCCCATTTTTAGGGCCGAGAAGAAAGTCGCTGGTATGGCAAGGGGTATAGTTTGCATGAGAAATAAAATCCTCGGAAGGATATTCATTTTAATCACAGCCACCCTACCATGCCACGTGATATGCGGGTAGGACCAGCTAGCCATGTCCATCAGGACTTTCTTTAGGAGAGGTGTAAAGTTATGGTCATACATATCCTTTGGTTCCGTGGTCACCCAGACGCCTAGATACTTCATCTTGCCATAGCACCAATGGAACGCGAATTGTGACTCCAGGGAATGGAATTCTTCCGCAGGGAGCGAGATGTTGAGCGTTTCACATTTCGAAATGTTAAGCTTGAAGCCGGACATCCCCCGAATCGGCTGAATTCCGAGAGGAGGCAGGGCAGAGTGACTCGAGGGTTGTGGACAAAAAAGAGGAGATCGTCTGCGTAAGCAGCTACCTTATGTTGTACCCCCTGCTATGCGTAGCCCATAATGTTCGGGTTTTGCCTGATCGCCTGCAGGAGGGGTTCCAATTGGAGCGCGAACAGCAGTGGCGAGAGCGGGCATCCTTGCCTGGTGCCGTTGCGAATCGTGAAGTCGGCGGTTGTGGCACCATTAATCCGTACTGTCGCTCTGGGGTCCGTGTATAGGGCAGAAATCCACGTTAGAAGCCTCTCTCCGCAGCCTTGCCACTTCAGCGTCTCCATCATGTACGTCCAATTGACCCGATCAAATGCCTTTTCCGCATCTGTCGATAGGAGCATTAATCGGGCTGATGACATCAATAGAGGGATTTCCCAGTTTATACTTTATCACTTTCAGTGCTACAAACAGCTCAATGGTCAGTCTGGGGCCACTCAATATGGCCGCAGATGACAGAAGGGACCCCTAGGTATTGATTGATAATGTTTTGCAGGTTAGCTGCAAACAAAAATTAAAGAATGTTCTATACCATCCTAATAGCGTTAAAGCCCACTATTTTCAAGATAGCATGGGACATCCTAATGTCTAAGAGGTTTACCATTTTTGTCCCTCTATTTCCCTATGTTTTTATTTTTTTGGAAATTTACATTAGTTTTGCTTTATATGTAAAAAACTTATACTGTGGTAAGTGTGATCTCTTTTGGCAACGTGAAGAGCTTAACCAATGTTCCTGTTTAGTTGCCAATGTAATTTACCCACAATTCATGATAAAGAAAACTTGGGGGAGGATAGGGGGGGGGGGGAGAGGTTGTAAGAGAGACAGTATTGCTTATGAGAAATCATAACAGTAAATAATTCAGGTGATCGAAAAGCTTATGTATACAGCATATTGCCATTATTTATTTTTCCACTAAGGGGAAATATAATTCCATCTAATCCAGTAACAGTTTATTATTGCCAGGAAGATGTACAGAACAACCTCTTAATGCGGAATAACACTGACTATACTTCTTATTGACCTTTGTTAGCAGTATCATTACTCAAAGGAAAAACATCTGACCAAAGTATATAATTCACACATTTATATGCAGGAGTGGAAGGACACTTCAGGTAAAGAGTAGATTTTAAAAATATGATAATATTTGAAGGTTGGGGATGACAGCTTCACACAAGTAATTGAATTCAATTGACATTCACTCTGGACAATTAAATGTTTAATCTGTATTTAAATTAATTTTCCAAATCTCCATTGATACCCCAGGTGAAGCAAGGATTGACTCTGTTGCAGCCACAATACTTCAGAAGACAGAATACCACAGATACACTGTAAAGTTTCCAATTGACCTTCATTTCATAAAACTAGAAGGGACAAGTAAAGGGGTTATGCCCTGCTTAATAAAAAAATAAAAAAAACAAGTGAAGGTTACAGTGTTACCATTCTCCAGAAATATGGAACAAATAAATTAATAAATACCATGTGAAAACTATACATTAATGGAATGCATATAAGCAAATGAACAGTAACACTAAAGAGACACTCCAAGGACTATAACAACAGCATACTACTGATACCCCTTTCCCTCCCTCCCCCACATCCAGAGTAAGTAGTCAAACTGTTTGCGAACGGTTTGACAACTTAACTGGGTTCTGCCTGTTTTATGTCTAGTGCATAATGTCAGGCTTGTTGGTGCAAGCTGCCAGAGAAAGGAGTTCACCAAGAACACTAAAAAGGGACACTATAGTCACCTCAACAACTACAGCTTAATGTAGTTGTTCTGGTGAGTATAATCATTGCCTTCATGCATTTTCATGCAAACACTGCATTTTCATAGTTACAGAAGGGGAGGAACAAAAAGAATTAAAGAAGGGGGGGCAATAAGAGTTACAGGAGGGGAGGGGGGACAATCAGAGTTGCAGGAGGGGAGGGGAAATAAGAGTTACAGAAGGGTGGACAATAAGAGTTTCAGTAGGGGAGGGGGGACAAGAAGAGTTACAGGAGGGAAGGGGGGCAATAAGAGTTACAAGAGGAAAGGGGGGGAAATAAGAGTTACAGGAGGGGAGGGAGGGACAATAAGAGTTACAGGAGGGAGAGGGGACAATAAAAGGTACAGGAGGGGAGGGGGTTAATAAAAGATTCAGGAGAGGCAATAATAGGTGGGGGACATTGAAATGCACAGGAGGGGAGGTGGGACAATGAAAGGTATAGGCGGAGGGGGACATTGAAAGGCGCAGGAATGCTGGGGGGCACAAAGAGAAACTCAGAGAGGCTGAGTGGGGATAAAGACACACGGGGGGGCAAAGAGACACACAGAGGGGTTGAGGGGGGACAAATAGACAGACAGAAGGGTTGTGGGGAGAAAGAGACGTACAAAGGGGCTGAGGGGGAGAAAGACACACAAAGGTGTTGGGGAGAAGAAAGAGACAGACAAAGGGGCTGGAGTAGGTAAAAAATACACAAGTGGGTTGTAAGAGACACATGAGGAGATAAAACACAGCAAAGCGGGTGTAAGACAGACAAAGGAGAAAAGGGAGTAAGAAATTCGAATGATAGGATATAAAACACTGAAGGGAGTAAGAAATTCAAAAGGGAGGGTTACATGACACACAGGTGAAGATGCATTTGTTTTTTTGGGGGAGAAGGGGGGGAAGGGGGGGGAGGGAGGGGAAGGGGCGGCAAAACGTATCTTGGCCTGAGTAGTCAAAAATCCTTGCACCGGCCCTGCTTTCCACTGTTCCCCATTTAGAATACTGCCTGTTAACATATACAAGACAATATACTTTATTTCATGTAATTGGTGTTACTAAGCTCTTACAGACAATTTGAGGATGAAACTTATCTAATTGAGAAACTATCAACCTACTGGGTGATGTCTCATATTTCACCATGCTGCTTATCACTGTGGTGAATGTCGCCATGTTCCTAGCATACCCAGAACACAATTTTCCCATGAACCCCTATAATCACAAGCCAAACTTATTAACTCATAAGACATTTTACAGCTGCATTACATGTGTCAGACTGTGCTAGTACATCCTGGCATCTGATGCAAAATAAAGTTAGAAAAGTGATGTAAAGTATAATATGTATACAGGCAGCATGATCAAAATCAATTCAGCAAATATAGATAAAAATGTTTACCTTTGCAGCAAAATAAATAATAGAATAAACAGTGGCGTACTAAGAGGGGGGTGGGGTTCGAGGGGGTGTTCCGTCCCGGGTGCCACTCACTAGAGCGTTGCCCGGGGTGCATTTTCGTGCCATTTGCAGGAGTCTCCACATCCCAAAGCAGCATGTCATCTGTTCTAGTGATCTGCGAGAGCATTGCCAAGCATTGCTATGGCAACCAGCGGCAATACTCTCGTGGATCGCGAGAACTGAGGACATGCTGCTGCTGGATGTGAAGACTCCTGGGCCCCTCTTCGCTGGGCAACCATACTGTGCTACCTGACCACCAGGGAATGTAGTGTCTCCCCCCTCCCTGGACGCAGGTAAGAGTCAGGGAGGGGACACACACACTCACAAACAATACACACTGCTCACTATACACTGGTTATACACACACACACACACAGCATACACACTATACACACACACAGCATACACACTACACACACTGTATACACACATACTGCATACACACACACTGCATTCACACTATACACACACACATCACACACAGCATGCACACTATACACACACACACTGCATACACACTATACACACACTGCATACACACTATACACACACACACTACATACACTATACACACACACTGCATACAGTACACAAACACATACACTACACAAACACACATTGCATACAATAAACACACACACACTTATACCTGTGTGTGTGTGTGTGTCTATCTGTATGTGTGTCTGTATGTGTATCTGTATGTGTGTCTGTGCCTATGTGTCTCTGTACATGTGTGTCAGTGTGTGTCTGTAAGTGTGTGTGTTTGAATCTATATGTGTTTATCTATCTGTATCTGTGCATAACTGTTCTATGTATCTGCATGTGTATACCTATGTTTCTGTGTATCTGTATGTGCCAGTGTGTGCATTAGTGTCTATGTATCTGCATGTGTGCCAGGGTATGTATATTTGAGTATATGTGTATATATCTAATCTCAGCATTTCACCAACACTACACACAAATACACCCCTGCATCCAAATATCAACACTACATAAAAACACACCACATATTGAAAAAACACACTACACAAAAATGCACGCCTGCATTCAAATGCCAACACTACATATAAACACACCCCTACATTCACTCACACATACTTCATACAAAAACATGCTTACATTCAAACACACAAACACTGCTCAGTGCTAAATACACAAAAAAATGCAAACACTGATCAATGCTAAATACTTTTTTTTTTAAATGGTGTTTTTTACATTTTAAAATTGGGGAGGGGCAAATATAAGATCCGCCTCAGGTGCCAAATATATAGGTACGCCCCTGAGAATAAATAAAACCAAAAGCAAGAGACTCCTGCTTCATTGAAAAATAAGACATACTTTGATGTGATGAACACGTAATAGGGTAATTTACCCGGGCCTCAGACTGCCTTGGTCAGGATTCATACATATGTCGTCAATAGTCAATATATATCAATAGATTGCTGATGTGAACTGAATTCTCTATGAGTTCACCATAAAGGGTGATTCTTTATGTTATACTCTTGATACATATGCAGATCAGATTAAAACAAAAGGAAGAAAGCTAGTAAGTTCATAGAACCTACAATAAAAGATAATATACAGTTACCCGTACACACTTATTGAATGCAAAACATGTCAGCAATGAAATGGACCGTATCATTTCCCCTGTTTATAGAGACTTGACCTGGCCCAGGTCAGCTGGTCTAGTTAATAGCAGGAGACGTCTGTGGCAAAATTCTCAGTGGCAAATTCTCAGGAAACTACTGGGATCCCTCTGCCCAGCTCATACTCCTTGTACTCCTTGTAAAGATGACCACAGCACCATCATCAGTACATAGCTGCAGGGAGCAGAGCAGTCAGAAGCTGAAGGAAGCAATAAGACAATGAGGGTCATTTTTAAGAAAATGTGGAATGTGCAAAGGATGTAGATGTCTCCCTAATTGGACCTCCTCTTTCTGTAGTTCACAGACAGTCAAATTATTTAAAATTAAGAATGTCATTAATTGTAATTCATCCAAGTTGTTATTTATTGTTTTGCATATGCGGGAAGCAATACGAGGGTAGGACCAGTAGAAAACAAGAAATTCAGTTTATGGAACATCAAAACAATTTTAGGAAGAAAAGCACTGCTCATTCAGTACCAAAACACTGTAATGGTTATATACAGGGAGTGCAGAATTATTAGGCAAGTTGTATTTTTGAGGATTAATTTTATTATTGAACAACAACCATGTTCTCAATGAACCCAAAAAACTCATTAATATCAAAGCTGAATATTTTTGGAAGTAGTTTTTAGTTTGTTTTTAGTTTTAGCTATTTTAGGGGGATATCTGTGTGTGCAGGTGACTATTACTGTGCATAATTATTAGGCAACTTAACAAAAAACAAATATATACCCATTTCAATTATTTATTTTTACCAGTGAAACCAATATAACATCTCAACATTCACAAATATACATTTCTGACATTCAAAAACAAAACAAAAACAAATCAGTGACCAATATAGCCACCTTTCTTTGCAAGGACACTCAAAAGCCTGCCATCCATGGATTCTGTCAGTGTTTTGATCTGTTCACCATCAACATTGCGTGCAGAAGCAACCACAGCCTCCCAGACACTGTTCAGAGAGGTGTACTGTTTTCCCTCCTTGTAAATCTCACATGTGATGATGGACCACAGGTTCTCAATGGGGTTCAGATCAGGTGAACAAGGAGGCCATGTCATTAGATTTTCTTCTTTTATACCCTTTCTTGCCAGCCACGCTGTGGAGTACTTGGACGCGTGTGATGGAGCATTGTTCTGCATGACAATCATGTTTTTCTTGAAGGATGCAGACTTCTTCCTGTACCACTGCTTGAAGGTGTCTTCCAGAAACTGGCAGTAGGACTGGGAGTTGAGCTTGACTCCATCCTCAACCCGAAAAGGCCCCACAAGCTCATCTTTGATGATACCAGCCCAAACCAGTACTCCACCTCCACCTTGCTGGCGTCTGAGTCGGACTGGAGCTCTCTGCCCTTTACCAATCCAGCCACGGGCCCATCCATCTGGCCCATCAAGACTCACTCTCATTTCATCAGTCCATAAAACCTTAGAAAAATCAGTCTTGAGATATTTCTTGGCCCAGTCTTGACGTTTCAGCTTGTGTGTCTTGTTCAGTGGTGGTCGTCTTTCAGCCTTTCTTACCTTGGCCATGTCTCTGAGTATTGCACACCTTGTGCTTTTGGCACTCCAGTGATGTTGCAGCTCTGAAATATGGCCAAACTGGTGGCAAGTGGCATCTTGGCAGCTGCACGCTTGACTTTTCTCAGTTCATGGGCAGTTATTTTGCGCCTTGGTTTTTCCACACGCTTCTTGCGACCCTGTTGACTATTTTGAATGAAACGCTTGATTGTTCGATGATCACGCTTCAGAAGCTTTGCAATTTTAAGAGTGCTGCATCCCTCTGCAAGATATCTCACTATTTTTGACTTTTCTGAGCCTGTCAAGTCCTTCTTTTGACCCATTTTGCCAAAGGAAAGGAAGTTGCCTAATAATTATGCACACCTGATATAGGGTGTTGATGTCATTAGACCACACCCCTTCTCATTACAGAGATGCACATCACCTAATATGCTTAATTGGTAGTAGGCTTTCGAGCCTATACAGCTTGGAGTAAGACAACATGCATAAAGAGGATGATGTGGTCAAAATACTCATTTGCCTAATAATTCTGCACTCCCTGTATACTACTCCCCAAAGGAATTTTTATTTATTAGTATTAAACAAGTCTCCTAGGACAAAATAGGGAGGGATTTATTGAATAGGCTTGGGAAGGTTACTGGATACACAAGCTGGACACGACACTTCCGTGTGTCCTGAATGTTGATTTTGACATGGTTTGTTTTCTGTAACAGAGTATTTAGGTATATTGTTATATTATTAGATTTTCACCAGTTCTTTCCTACTCCATCTCAACATCATATTATTTTTTATTTACTCTATATTGTGCAAAAGTCATTCATTTATATGTCCCCTAATATTTGGTGGTGTCTTAACTCTTCACTCTCTGTCTCAACCTGTCCATTTTCTTTATCTTATATCCCCCAATGTTTGGTGGTGGTTTTTAGTTTCTAAGCCTTACATGCTCGATAATATTAATATTTCCTGTGTTTAATTTCATGAACTGTGAGAAATGTAGGGGGAATATGACTCCCACTGCCCTTGGCTTTTCATTTGAAATTAGAGGACTCTACGATGTACACAGGCTTCACAGTTTGGAAATGATTGGAAGGCAAGTGAAGAGCACAACTAAGGTGGAATGCTCAGAGGGAGGCATAGAACAGAAACACTAGATTAAAAACAAAATGATTTGGGGCATCGTTTTAACATTAAACTATGGCAAGGGGGTTGCACACTAGGTTTTCTTTTTACCCCTAAAGTTCAGATTAATCATTGAAACTTGTTGGAAATATTTTATATTGTATATTTGCTGACTACCATCCTACCACTGACTACCATCCTACCACCAGGGAGTTTGTGGACCTGCAATGCTGCGATCTGGCTTTGGTAGTGGACCACCAGAAGTGGTGATATGCTTGTTTGTCTTATATCTTTTGGAACTGAAGAAAGAACTGCGGGGTGATGCGCCTTCATTTAGTTTATAGTTTTTGAGTGCATTATACATTTAACCTCAAGAGAGTTTTTCACTGAAATACTATCCTATATTCTAATTTGTTTCTCCTATGTGTCAGTAAAATATTTATTTCAGAAATGATCCCTTAGTCCTTCAAATACTTTCCCTGGCACAAAAGTTAAACTCACAGGTCTATAATTTCCAGGCAAAGATTTTGAACCTTTTTAAAATATATATTGCCTTACTCCAATTCTCTGGTACCATCCCTGAAAGAAAAGAATCCTGAAAGAGTAAAATCAGAGGTTTGCATATGTCCACCTTATGTGTCAATGCTGTCAGGCCCTGGGGCTATGTTTACATTAAAGGGGCACTATAGTGTCAAGAACATAAATGTGTATCCTGACAATATAGTTCTAAAACCACCATTTAGGTGGTTGGTCTCCCCTTACCTCAGGTTACAAAGATGATTTACTCACCTTTTTCCAGTGCCGCACGGGGCTCTTTGCATCTGGCCCTACCCCTGCTCTGCAACCTTCAGAATGACATCATCAGAATTCAGCAGACACACACATTGCTGGTATAGGAGGACACAAAATGCTGGCAATTGGGTGATATAATTTTTGCCAGCTGGCTTGGTATTGGAGGACACATTTTCAGCAGACGCACAGTGCTGGTATTGGAGGACACATTTTCAGCAGACGCACAGTGCTGGTATTGGAGGACACATTTTCAGCAGACGCACAGTGCTGGTATTGGAGGACACATTTTCAGCAGGCACACAGTGCTGGTATTGGAGGACACATTTTCAGCAGACGCACAGTGCTGGTATTGGGGGACACATTTTCAGCAGACGCACAGTGCTGGTATCGGAGGACACATTTTCAGCAGACGCACAGTGCTGGTATTGGAGGACACATTTTCAGCAGGCACACAGTGCTGGTATTGGAGGACACATTTTCAGCAGACGCACGGTGCTGGTATTGGGGGACACATTTTCAGAAGGCACACAGTGCTGGTATTGGAGGACACATTTTCAGCAGGCACACAGTGCTGGTATTGGAGGACACATTTTCAGCAGGCACACAGTGCTGGTATTGGAGGACACATTTTCAGCAGTCGCACAGTGCTGGTATTGGAGGACACATTTTCAGAAGGCACACAGTGCTGGTATTGGAGGACACATTTTCAGCAGGCAAACAGTGCTGGTATTGGAGGACACATTTTCAGCAGGCACACAGTGCTGGTATTGGAGGACACATTTTCAGCAGTCGCACAGTGCTGGTATTGGAGGACACATTTTCAGCAGGCACACAGTGCTGGTATCGGAGGACACATTTTCAGCAGACACACAGTGCTGGTATTGGGGGACACATTTTCAGAAGGCACACAGTGTTGGTATTGGAGGACACATTTTCAGCAGACACACAGTGCTGGTATTGGAGGACACATTTTCAGCAGACACACAGTGCTGGTATCGGAGGACACATTTCCAGCAGGCACACTGTGCTGGTATTGGAGGACACATTTTCAGCAGACACACAGTGCTGGTATTGGGAGACACATTTCCAGCAGGCACACTGTGTTGGTATTGGAGGACACATTTTCAGCAGACACACAGTGCTGGTATTGGAGGACACATTTTCAGCAGACACAGTGCTGGTATTGGAGGACACATTTCCAGCAGGCACACAGTGCTGGTATTGGAGGACACATTTTCAGCAGACACACAGTGCTGGTATTGGGGGACACATTTCCAGCAGGCACACGGTGCTGGTATCGGAGGACACATTTTCAGCAGGCACACGGTGCTGGTATCGGAGGACACATTTTCAGCAGGCACACGGTGCTGGTATTGGAGGACACATTTTCAGCAGACACACAGTGCTGGTATCGGAGGACACATTTTCAGCAGGCACACAGTGCTGGTATCGGAGGACACATTTTCAGCAGGCACACGGTGCTGGTATTGGAGGACACATTTTCAGCAGACACACAGTGCTGGTATCGGAGGACACATTTTCAGCAGACACACAGTGCTGGTATCGGAGGACACATTTTCAGCAGGCACACAGTGCTGGTATCGGAGGACACATTTTCAGCAGGCACACAGTGCTGGTATTGGAGGACACATTTTCAGCAGGCACACAGTGCTGGTATCGGAGGACACATTTCCAGCAGGCACACAGTGCTGGTATTGGAGGACACATTTCCAGCAGGCACACAGTGCTGGTATTGGAGGACACATTTTCAGCAGACACACGGTGCTGGTATCGGGGGACACATTTCCAGCAGGCACACGGTGCTGGTATCGGAGGACACATTTTCAGCAGGCACACAGTGCTGGTATTGGAGGACACATTTTCAGCAGAGACACAGTGCTGGTATAGGAGCACACATTTTCAGCAAACATAGGCTTGGCATTTTTATTTTTTTTTAGCATTTGAATGTTTATTCTTTTTCCAATGGGGAATCCAAGCACAGAAAAGAAAAAACACATCCACAAAACAAGTCACTGAATATAGAGTGATGCACCATAGACATTGTATCACAGAGACAATGATATTTCATACAATATATACAATATAGATAGCATGAGTTACATTATATCTGTGCCAACATTACTAGAATCAATAAAAATAATAGTAGAATTAGTGAGGCTAATGTTTCAGCAGGAGAATTTGTGGATCAGCAGACATCTACAGAAGCAATCACAGTTATTTAGTATACACATGCATTAGATCATAAGTACCAACAAATAAGTAAGTAATCCTAATTGCTCTTTTTTATGTTCACTCCACAGAAACTCAATAGGTTAAATTAACACAGTTTGTTCAAGCTTTAATAAACAATTTTTATTTAATGTTTTTGCTGATGGAAAACATAATAAGAACGACATGCAAGATATCAAATTTGTTACATTAAAGAAACAAATTGTCACAATTATCCACCCATTTTTTAAATGAAATAGCAGCTAGTAAAGTAGGAGTGTAGAATATAGGCAATGTCACCAAGGCAGATCCTATTCACAAAATGTACCAATCAGGCTATGAGAGTCCAATAAGGTACCAGAATGATGCTCCTAGTGAGAGAATGTAACCCCTAACTCATGGGCTAGCTGGGAGGGTGGGAGAATGAATATTTCAAATGACTTAGGTATTGGTGTATAAAACCCATATACTGTATAACTTTAGTTTGGCAACACTTCACATCAGCAATACCACAATTAAGACCATGGAAAGGTAGTAAAGTGCTAGAGACAGAAACTTAATAAAATAAAGAAAATTATGAATGAACTAAAAATAAACGTTGTCTTATGCAACAAAAGTATGTACAATTAAGTCACTGTGTCCTGTTCTCCGCCAAGTATAAAAGAGGTTACTCTGGTAACATCCCAGAGTCTTGTCATTGATGGGTTTAGGTCCACCAGACCGAGAGCCTGGAGGAAAGTAGAACCCTCTGCAGGGCCAGAGGCTTTGAACAATTTCCTGTTCTTAATAACGGCAAGGAACCTGGGGGAAGACCAGCAGTAGGAAAGTACTGCATTGTGGAGGATCCTGGTGATAGTTTGCATTGACTGAGTGAATCTGTTGAGATTTTGAAACAATGAAACTTATATGGTTATATGTGTCAAACACACAGAGTGTTTTCCCCATTAAAAGACA
This sequence comes from Pelobates fuscus, assembly GCF_036172605.1. Lineage (NCBI taxonomy): Eukaryota > Metazoa > Chordata > Amphibia > Anura > Pelobatidae > Pelobates > Pelobates fuscus. The sequence continues at coordinate 169,049,603 of NC_086321.1, read as the reverse complement.
CTATAATCACCAGAACAAGTACAGCTTAATGTAGTTGTTCTGGTGTGTATATAGTCTGTCCCTGCAGGCATTTGTTTGCATTGTTGCCTAGTGACACCTCCAGTGGCAGTCACTTAGACAGCCACTAGAGATGCTTCATGGGTCAGTACTGCACAATATGCAGCACTGACTTTCAGTATCTCTACACTCTGCATGAAAGTGTTGAACTTATAGAGATGCATTGATTCAATGCATCTTCATGAGGAGATGCAGATTGGCGCAATGTGGCGTTATGCCGAGCTCCAGCAAAGAAGCGCAACACTAGAAAAAAACTTAATTTTAAGCCTATTTAAGGGGGGGCAGGCCACCTAGCATGTGTTGTTAACACTATATGGCCAGGAATAAACATTTGTATTCCTGACTTTATAGTGTTCCTTTAATTCAATTCAGGAGATTTTGTTTATCAGCATGTCTGGCAACACAAAATAATCCCGGGGGACTGCAATGGGTGCTTGAGGGGATTGTGTGACTCTATACAGTTCATCAAAAGAAAATTGCTTAGCCTGTCATGTAGGAAAAACCGATGCCACTAGGCACCTGATAAAGTGGTGAAAATCCTCAGGGGGAAGACAGTCTGTAACCCCTCTGTTTTTTTGTTTTTTTTTTATATTCTTTATTTTTGCCTTATTCCACCATAAAGCAAGTCGAGTAACATACAATAGCAAGGCATATAACACTTCGGTTGGCACATAATACTGTACTCTTGTGCTATTGAAGAATGGTAGACAGCATTTTTATGTTATATAGGTTATAAAAGGACTGAAAGCATACTGGATGACTGTCCCGCGTTAGCGAGAGTTAAGCGAGGGGTGAAGTAGGCTAACTGTGGGGCTGACACGGGGAGAGTGTTAGGTATCACCTGTAGACCGTAGCCTAGCTGGGTCCTTTTGGGATAATGGGATATTACGTGTGCTGAAGGGTAAGGTAGGAATCAACAAGCAAGGACTGTTCCTGGCAGCATTGTGGGTTTAAAGGACTGCGTTGTACGGGTAGTTACGGTACTCAATGACCCCTGAGCACCAAGCGGGGTGGGGGGGGAGGGAGTGCGTGGTTATAAGAGCATATGTGAAACTAGGCCCTGAGGTGTTGGAAGTGGAGAGATATGCCGGAAAAAGGAGAATAAAACTCAAAAACATAAGGAAACAGTATTGAAATTAAGTTCGGGTCTATAGTGACCCCAACACGCAGAATGTAATTTAGAAAGAGACGTATACCAGACCTTAGAGTGGCCGGGTTTAACGCCAAAGAATAGTCAAAGAATAGCTGAGAGTCAGGGGAGTACGGAAATCAGACACACGAGAATAAACAAGCCGAAGTCAGGATACCAGAGAGTAGAATAGTCAGTAGGAAGAGCCAATAGTCAAAATACCAGAAATTACAATATAGGATCTCAAGAGCACTAGAGGGAACTAACAAGAAATTACAATAGGGCGCTGACCAAGTGTAAAAGGCACCCTTTTATAGTGTAGCCCAGTGCATTGGCTAAACGCTCTGTGAAACCCACTTGGAAGGTTAAAGAGAACTATGAATCCATGAGAACTGAACTAGCAACCAGTTTGAAGCAGATTTGGGATAAAATCCTCACCCACATTGATGTGATTTCATGTCCCAGCCATAAGGTACTGCAACTAGAGGGCGCCATAAAGCATCTCTCTGCTTCATATGAACTGTACCAGACTACAAGCAATAAATATAAAACTATTCTGCAAAACATTAACACTGAGGAATCATTAGAGCAACTTTAAATTCACGCCCCCAAAAGGTCAGGGAGCGTGGTAAAATTTGAATATGTGCGGCAGATTTGACCCGACGTCAGCGCGCATGTGCCGCGTCATAAGAAGGGGCGTGTTCGGAGTGGCCAGCGTCAGAAGGACTGTGCCGCCTCCCGGAAGTGCGGGGAGAGGAAGCCGTGCCGCGCGGGTCCAAGTGAGAAAGGCAAGGTAACGTCACATATAGTTATTGCTCAGCTTCAAAGCTCTCTGTCCAGGCAGCGCTGCGTCTTCAGAGACTACAGCAGGTTACTGTAGTTTCAGTTGCAGCTCGAGGTACAAAGGGTACAATGTTCTGCACATCCCAGGAGCAGCCAGCTGCAGGGGGATTGTCAGGACGCTTTGTAAGGCCCAGGTCTCGCAGGAAGGAGGCAGTATCTGTTTGTGCGGTGAGGTGGTAAACGGTGCCACCTTTGACGGCTGTGAGGGTGTGAGCCGGGCCCTATTTGTATTGGATATTTGCCTCCCGCAGGGACTGAGTGACCTGTCGAACCACTACTACAATTCTATCCTGGAACGACTGGAAGCGGATTAGGACGTCTCTGGAGGCACTTGCTGGAGCCCTTGCTGATTTGGTGGATCGGTAGACGCCTTCCACTGCTATGGTCTTGGCTTGACGTGGGAGCAGTATGTGAGCTAGTATTTATCTAAGCAGAAGTGTAGGAGAAGCCACTTGTAAAGACCGATCTCTGTCTCCACGTTCTCCCAGGACTGGCACTGAATCTATAAGCACATAGATCGAGCGGGAGTTTCCACGAGCAGGACGACGGGCAGTAATGACTTCTTATCTTGCATATATGCTTACTTGTGGTATCTTATAGATAAGTACCACCACTTGCACATGTAAGGGTTCCCTTTGGGGGAGATGTTTTTTTATATTTATTTCTAAATAAATTACAATTTTATGAAGTGTTTTTCTGTATGCATTTAAGGTACAAACAGATACTGTGTTATACAGTGTATATAAAGACACTGGAAAAGCAGAACTAACCCTAAGAGACTACTCCCCAAAGACTTTTGGACTCTGCAGCAGTCACAACGGTTATTTGAAATTGCATACCCAGTAATTTTATATGCGGTTAATGACTTATATAAGTGGCTTTATCCATTATTATAATATTGCATATAGAGGTGTCTGTATTTCATACCACGTACATTGATAACCGATTTTGGTTTTTCAAACTATAGCACTTTCACTTATTTTAATAGTATCAAAATAATATTAAGATAACACACACATATGGCATTGGAATATACATTTGCCAATCACAATACACTTAAAAATGTGTGTAAAAATAAAGAACCAAAATTATAAAAGTGTGTTGAAGTGATTATGGAGCCAGGATTGCCCTCTCAGAGTAAGTAGTCAAACCATTTGACTACTTACCTGGGCCTACCATTTGTACAGTCAGGTCCATAAATATTGGGACATCGACACAATTCTAGTCTTTTTGGCTCTATACACCAACACAATGGGTTTGAAATGAAACAAACAAGATGTACTTTAGCTGCAGACTTTCAGCTTTAATTTGAGGGTATTTACATCCAAATCAGGTGAACGGTGTAGGAATTACAACAGTTTGTGCAGTTAACCCCTTAAGGACACGTGACGTGTGTGACACGTCATGATTCCCTTTTATTCCAGAAGTTTGGTCCTTAAGGGGTTAAAGCACATCTTGTTCATTACATTTCAAATACATTGTGGCGGTGTATAGAGCCAAAAAGATTAGAATTGTGTCGATGTCCCAATATTTATGGACCTGACTGTATATGGTGCCTTAACGTGTTACATTTTTTTCCACTAGTTTATGTTAATCTATTATTGTAGATCTGATATGTTCCACCCCGACCGAACCCCCAAATTATACAAACTGTTCTGAGTAAACCTACACCCACAATAGTACTTACTGCCTTCAACTATCCAGTGAAGTTACAAAACAAAGATTGGGTGGGAGGGATATTCAATAAACATCTAATTGTTTTAAATTGAAAACCAAATATCTAAATTCAGGAGAAAATAGCTGACTTGGAAACATTCTCCAAATCCTTCATAGTCACAGTTTGGTTATTTTATCCTACACTTTGCTATTAAGCTTTCAATTTGATATTAAATGAATTAGCCCTCAAGTGCCAAACTGCACAACAAAATAAAAATGCTAAAATACTCCCAGGTATGAACATTATAATTATTTACAATTAACAATGAAACACATAAAAACTGTAAAACATGTGCTACACTCGCTCTAGCTTGTTACTGCCTGCTATATAATCCCATATAATAACACACAATATGCAAACTGTGGCCAGGTAACCAGGTAACTACAGGCTCTGTCTGTATGATCCCATGTAATAGCACACAGTATATAGGCTCTGTCTGTATGACCCATGTAATAACAGACAGTATACAGGCTCTGTCTGTATGATCCCATGTAATAACACACAGTATACAGGCTCTGTCTGTATAATCCCATGTAATAACACACAGTATACAGGCTCTGTATGATCCCATGTAATAGCACACAGTATACAGGCTCTGTCTGTATGATCCCATGTAATAACACACAGTATACAGGCTCTGTCTGTATGCTCCCATGTAATAACACACAGTATACAGGCTCTGTCTGTATAATCCTATGTAATAACACACAGTATACAGGCTCTGTATGATCCCATGTAATAGCACACAGTATACAGGCTCTGTATGATCCCATGTAATAGCACACAGTATACAGGCTCTGTCTGCATGATCCCATGTAATAACACACAGTATACAGGCTCTGTCTGTATGATCCCATGTAATAACACACAGTATACAGGCTCTGTCTGTATAATCCCATGTAATAACACACAGTATACAGGCTCTGTCTGTATAATCCTATGTAATAACACACAGTATACAGGCTCTGTATGATCCCATGTAATAGCACACAGTATACAGGCTCTGTCTGTATGATCCCATGTAATAACACACAGTATACAGGCTCTGTCTGTATGATCCCATGTAATAACACACGGTATACAGGTTCTGTCTGTATGATGCCATGTAATAGCACACAGTATACAGGCTCTGTCTGTATGATCCCATGTAATAACACACAGTATACAGGCTCTGACTGTATGATCCCATGTAATAACACACAGTATACAGGCTCTGTCTGTATAATCCCATGTAATAACACACAGTATACAGGCTCTGTATGATCCCATGTAATAGCACACAGTATACAGGCTCTGTCTGTATGCTCCCATGTAATAACACACAGTATACAGGCTCTGTCTGTATAATCCTATGTAATAACGTACAGTATACAGGCTCTGTATGATCCCATGTAATAACACACAGTATACAGGCTCTGTCTGTATGATCCCATGTAATAACACACAGTATACAGGCTCTGTCTGTATGATGCCATGTAATAGCACACAGTATACAGGCTCTGTCTGTATGATCCCATGTAATAACACACAGTATACAGGCTCTGTCTGTATAATCCCATGTAATAACACACAGTATACAGGCTCTGTATGATCCCATGTAATAACACACAGTATACAGGCTCTGTCTGTTTGATCCCATGTAATAACACACAGTACACAGGCTCTGTCTGTATGATGCCATGTAATAGCACACAGTATACAGGCTCTGTCTGTATGATCCCATGTAATAACACACAGTATACAGGCTCTGTCTGTATGATCACATGTAATAACACACAGTATACAGGCTCTGTCTGTATAATCCCATGTAATAACACACAGTATACAGGCTCTGTATGATCCCATGTAATAGCACACAGTATACAGGCTCTGTCTGTATGATCCCATGTAATAACACACAGTATACAGGCTCTGTCTGTATGATCCCATGTAATAACACACAGTATACAGGCTCTGTCTGTATGATCCCATGTAATAACACACAGTATACAGGCTCTGTCTGTATGATCACATGTAATAACACACAGTATACAGGCTCTGTCTGTATAATCCCATGTAATAACACACAGTATACAGGCTCTGTATGATCCCATGTAATAGCACACAGTATACAGGCTCTGTCTGTATGATCCCATGTAATAACACACAGTATACAGGCTCTGTCTGTATGATCCCATGTAATAACACACAGTATACAGGCTCTGTCTGTATGATCCCATGTAATAGCACACAGTATACAGGCTCTGTCTGTATAATGTCATGTAATAACACACAGTATACAGGCTCTGTCTGTATGATCCCATGTAATAACACACAGTATACAGGCTCTGTCTATATAATGCCATGTAATAACACACAGTATACAGGCTCTGTCTGTATAATACCCCGTAATAACACACAGTATACAGGCTCTGTCTGTATGATCCCATGTAATAACACACAGTATACAGGCTCTGTCTGTATGATCCCATGTAATAACACACAGTATACAGGCTCTATCTGTATGATCCCATGTAATAGCACACAGTATACAGGCTCTGTCTGTATAATGCCATGTAATAGCACACAGTATACAGGCTCTGTCTGTATGATCCTATGTAATAACACACAGTATACAGGCTCTGTCTGTATGATCCCATGTAATAACACACAGTATACAGGCTCTGTCTGTATGATCCCATGTAATAGCACACAGTATACAGGCTCTGTCTGTATAATCCTATGTAATAACACACAGTATACAGGCTCTGTCTGCATGGTCCCATGTAATAACACACAGTATACAGGCTCTGTATGATCCCATGTAATAGCACACAGTATACAGGCTCTGTCTGTATGATCCTATGTAATAACACACAGTATACAGGCTCTGTCTGTATAATGCCATGTAATAACACACAGTATACAGGCTCTGTCTATATAATGCCATGTAATAACACACAGTATACATGCTCTGTCTGTATAATGCCATGTAATAACACACAGTATACAACCTCTGTCTGTATAATGCCATGTAATAACACACAGTATACATGCTCTGTCTGTATAATGCCATGTAATAACACACAGTATATAGGCTCTGTCTATATAATGCCATGTAATAGCACACAGTATACAGGCTCTGTCTATATAATGCCATGTAATAGCACACAGTATACAAGCTCTGTCTGTATAATGCCATGTAATAACACACAGTATACATGCTCTGTCTGTTTAATGCCATGTAATAACACACAGTATACAGGCTCTGTCTATATAATGCCATGTAATAGCACACAGTATACAGGCTCTGTCTATATAATGCCATGTAATAGCACACAGTATACAAGCTCTGTCTGTATAATGCCATGTAATAACACATAGTATACATGCTCTGTCTGTATAATGCCATGTAATAACACACAGTATATAGGCTCTGTCTATATAATGCCATGTAATAGCACACAGTATACAGGCTCTGTCTATATAATGCCATGTAATAGCACACAGTATACAAGCTCTGTCTGTATAATGCCATGTAATAACACACAGTATACATGCTCTGTCTGTATAATGCCATGTAATAACACACAGTATATAGGCTCTGTCTATATAATGCCATGTAATAGCACACAGTATACATGCTCTGTATATATAATGCCATGTAATAGCACACAGTATACAGGCTCTGTCTATATAATGCCATGTAATAGCACACAGTATACAGGCTCTGTCTGTATAATGCCATGTAATAACACATAGTATACAGGCTGTGGCCAGGTAACCTGTCTGTCTGTGTTCCTGTTACCTTGGTAGGCAGACCCTAAGCAACCAGGCGCGTGAACTGACTCACGGCGGCGCGCTCTGCCAGCAGACTCACGGATGCGCACAAATACGGCAGGACGAGGTTCCGTGCACGCGCAGCGCGGGCCAGCTGCTTCCAGAGCGCGCAGTGTGCAGCGGCCAGGAGGAGGAGGACGGGGATACAGAGAGCGAGAGAGAAGGTGCAAAAATGGCAACGGGGACAGCAGGTGAGCAATGGATGGTCCACCAAACCAGGGCTCCGGCTCCTACCAGGAACATGGCAGAGGGCGCAGTAATGATATATTATGTCTATTAACATAAAGCCATTTCCTTGTTTTGTTCAGAGGCAGAGACCAGGCAGAGGCTGCTGAAGACAGTCAAGAAGGAGGTAGGTGCCTGTCCCCATCATGTATCTCTGTGTTATCCTCCCTGACATGGATACTCATGGACATGGACACATCTGCTGCTGTGCCTTGGCCAACACAAACCCCGCACAGCAGGCTTGGGAGCAAGGCTGGCAAAGCATCATGGGAGTTGTAGTTCTGCCACAGCTGGAGATCTGCGTTTTGCCCACCCTGGCTGTGTACACCCATGCCCCCCGGCTTGGCTTGCAGTAGGGGTGGCAGGGCGTGTTGCAGCCACACAGCTGGCACTTGCTGGTCACTTGTGTCGCTGTAGTGTCACACAGCTGTCCCCATGGGTGTAGTGAGCTGATTGCCTACATTACATGAATAGCCTTGAAATGCACAGGGAAAAAACCAACATGCAGCTATGATAACACAATGGCTGTTGATCACGCATAGTGTAGTCATATCAACAAATGTTTTTTTTAATGTAATTGCTGTGTACATAATGTAAGACTTGCAATATATAATTTACCGTAAGACTGAAAGAATGCTGCAGCAATAATAATAACAACACACGGAACATAATATATTGTACATTTGTCTTTAGGACTACGGTATTTCACATAATATTAGCATTGCATTAATACATTATACTGGTACAATTTTATCATTTTGTAAGCAGATTTAGTCTTAGGATGGGCGACCTTTGGTGCTCTATCAGTTTTAGGTGGCAAATGTTTTGGCTCGGCATGATAGGAAATGAAGTCTACAACAGTTGGTTTGCCGAAGGTTAACCATCAACACTTTCAAATCGCACAGGTCCCAATAGAGTTAAAAGGACATTTAGTGCCCCCTTGCTAGAGAGTTTGAAAATGCAAAATGAATTAAATATGGCTCAGGTGCAAAAGATGTTTTTAATTTCTTTTAGTGGTGCTGAAATGCACTGAGATTTTATTTTGTGGCTTCCTCATGTCATTTACCTAATGTTGCGTCAGTAAGCTACCCCAAATAATATTATTAATTTCCAGGGACGTGATAAAGTGTATTTTTAATTGCATAAGGATTCACTTTAATGGTAGCTACGGGAAATGTGCAGGTTAATGGCGATTAGGGTTACCAGATTTTTAAACTCATTTTTAGTATGTTAGTCTTATCTTAGCAGCCAATTTTAAATAGGTTGCTTTGAATCAGTTTGGTTAATAGTTTAATAGGACTGGTTCATATATTTAAAGCCATACATGAAGGTTTTAAACTTTTTTTCCCCCAATTGTTTGAACTAATACTTTCTGTTTGTGCATTGAACAAGCAGCATCAAATGTAGCAGGATGTGCATTTTCATATATAGACACATTTAATAAAGTGTGAATTGACAGTAGTCTATCTTCCAATGTTGTGATGTCCTAGTTATTATTTTTAAAATGTCTTCCTTTGTTGCAATATCACTGACGTCTTTCATAAAGGTGGACAGCCTTTATCTTTACATCTGTCTCTTTCTGCCATGCTGAGGTCGTAATACTTGCATCATACTGCAGGTAGTGTTAGAACCATGATTGGCCCCAGTTGTATCATTAATAAATTATAAAGCAAATGAGTACTCATCAGTAAGTCAGTAACAATTCTATTTATTATTTGAACACATGCGGGTTTATGCAAACATTAATTTTCACCAAAGGGTTATTATCTTCCTATGCGCCCTATAAGTTCAGTTTGTCATTTGGAATTTCTCAAGCCAATTTTGTCAACCAAAATCAGCAAACTCTAAGGTACCCTAAACCATACAAGATAATTGTACATTGGATTGACTGATGTCCCAATTTCCTTAAGTCCTTAAATTACTTGTTCAGTACGAGTGTATCTGAATTATGTAGCTACAAAAAAAATACTAGTGAATAAATCTCTACCAGCAACATTTCTAACTTGAGAAATTATGCAGATTACTTTATATTTATATAGACATCAGATATTATAAAGTTGCAGCAGAGGTCAGACGATCACTCATAAATGGTTACATTCATCTTTTTAGGCATATATTAGAAAATTGCAACAAATACAAATTCTATACCAATATGAAACACTTAAAATAAGCAAATATATTGTGTATCCTTGGTATTCAGTATGGAGCAGGAGTGACCATTTGTTTTCTCAGATCCCATTGTGACTTTACACATAGGGCCAAGTATCATCTTATTACATACATCCAAGTCTGAAAGATGTATGTAATAAATTCAAGGTTGGGCACAGACATGGACACTGAAGAGACAAGTTCCATCAAATACAAGGGTAAGATAAAAATATATATGAAGTCTCTGAAGTGGACTTATTCCGTGACAAAAATAATTTACCACAAATAGACCCCATGCCTTAAGATTGGCTGCAGGCCAGTGTTAAGTCATGTGAAGTCCTAATGAGCCATAAACAAGAGTATAGCCCAATACAAGTCGTTAACCAGGTTTCTAATATAATGGCTGCCAGGAGGCATTGAATCCAGTCTGCACAGCAGTACTGCAATTGTTGACTGGATCCAGTATACAGGAAACTATAATAAAATAAAAGGAGTATTACCACATATTAGAGTGGGCTTAATGAAGCACAGACACTCCCAAGAAGGTGGTAACATATGCCTGGTGACTAATAATAATCTAGAAAAAGCAGGGTCACAGAAAATGGGTTTGTCAAAAGACAGGATCAGGGAATGATTATCCAGGAAAAACCCACTATGCCAAGGCCAAGTCAGGAATCAGGAATACAACAATCAGAAGCACAATAAACATGGTGATCTTTCAGCAGGGTAAAGCTATAAATGCAATGACATGACACAGCTTTGAACATTTATAAGGACTTGATGGGCTATGCCAAACACCTGAAGACTAGCACAGATCTTGCTCGATTACCAGAATAGAAGTTCGTGCACGGCTGATATTGCAAGTGCCGTTCAAACATTGATCTGGACCCATGTAAACTGGTCAGCGCTAGTAATGCACGCAAATGCAATCACATGCCTGGATCCATCCCAAAACATGACATCTAATGATTAAAAAGACAATCCACTGCATACATAAAAATAAAATAATAAATGTTTAGTAGATAAACCCCAAATGAAAACCTGCATACTTTTAATTATGTATTATTTCTTTGGGGGTTATATCTAAAAACAGATCTCTTGTCTGAATCTTTTGCAAGGGCTTCCCTTCTTCCCCAGCCCAGACATTCTGTGGGTGTCCAATCACAAACTTCCCAGTAAAGCTCAATGAGAAGTCTTTACAAGGCAGGTGTTCTGGGCTGTTGCCTGTCACTTGCATTTAACTCCACTGAGCTAAACAACGAGGAAGTAACATGAGCAGGGAGACACAAGGCTAATTAATAAAAGTGCCAATATCTACTGAAATTAGCAATTCTTGTAAAATGAAAAAAAGAGAACAATTCACACGTAAAGCAGTTCAGCAAGCTGAAGTGCTTGAGGGGTCGGAAGTGTCCCTTTAACTATGTAGACTTGGACATAACAGAAAATAAGAATGGGCTGTAATCCCCCAGCCTCACCCTATAATGTGGAACCAGATGCTACTGAAACACCCTACAGTCCTCAACCATGGAAACTACGGGCAAAAAACAGAGTGAACAAGAGACAGAGAACATACACTAAAAGCCAAAGCGAATTCTTAGGGAACATGATGGACACAAAGAAAGTGAACATTTTTGTGTTATATTGTTTTGCTGTAAGTAGTTTTCTTTGTGGGAATTGGGCTGTCAAATCACTTCATTGCAGCAAAAAGTATAACAGTGTCAACGTGGCAGCAAGGCTGAAGTAGAACTGGACACGTGGGGAACACAGAAACAATTACTGACATGTCGGAATACATGCACAGCTCCTGACTCTTAATAAAGGGCAATAGTATGTTTCTGCACATGTGCAAAAGCAGCACATGCATCAGGCATACAAGAGCAATGCTTCAAGCTGAAGAAAGTAAGCACCAAGAATACCATAATAAACAGGTGGAACCACTAGTCACAGCCTGCATCAAAGTATGCGCATACAGCATAAAGGAAAGTACACTGCTCCAAAGATAAAAATGGAATGATGCCATCCATGCTAACCATTATGCACATGTTTGTTGTAATTGTTCTGTTTCATGCCTTCACAAAAGGAGTCACACAAGCTTTTTGGTGGTAGATAGGTGTGATGGAGATCCTGTACTCCGACCACGTATCTCCAACCAGTTCGTTTCCTAGTCGCTTGCTGGGACCATGCAGCGCTTCGACCCCGCTGAGGTTTGACCATGGTCTCTATGGAGATTTCCTCCAGGCGTCCCATCTGCCTATTTCTTTGTCGTCCTACTTCCAGGCAGGTATCCACCTTTGCCTGCAATGTGATAGCTCTTGTCTTGATAAAGACACTTGCGGCTCTCAGGCCTAGCTCTCTTTGATTTGTCCCTGGGCTAGAGGGATTATGCAGCCAGCCAGCCCGTCACTCTGTGACTTTGATCCCTAAAAATCCATAAAGGACACACAGCTCCAAAAGGAACTTACATGCAAAGCTTTATTTTTACCTGGGACTAGCCCATATGATCATTACATAAAGCTTACAGTGAAACACATTCGAATACATAAAACCAAATCATGTGAAGAAACATACAGACACTCATAATAACACATAACATATTAATAAAATGGCAGGGAAGACAATAACTCTAATGAAATATATCTCCTGCCTGCAGAAACCATAATATGCAAATCTACTTGAATATGCAAATTAACAAACCTTGCTATTCAGGTAGTGCATATTATTGTTGCTACCAAAAGGTGGCGCTGTACAGCCAAACCCACCTAGTTGGTAGCAAGCACCAGCAGGAAAGGAGAGCACACAAAACATCTAAAAATAAATCAACAATACACCCTGCACCTATAATGGACACAGGGTAACTTAGACATCGGAGTTGTCCAGGGTCCTACATAAAGTGTCCGTATGAAACTCCAGGTGATGGTGACTACTGTCACAAGAGGCATCTAGGTTCATTTCCAGAAATGCATCCATTCCAGGAGTCCGCTAATCCATGATCATGTGGAATAATTATGACCACCAAAACTGACTTTTACTATGACAACATGGACTGTCATCTAAACAGTTTTGTAACAACCATGCTTTTTCTGCATGAATTCTTCTAGGCACAATGTAGATAATTCCCCCTCCCATTTATTTGATAAAGTAAAAAAAAAAAAAATTGTGTTTCAAAATCTCTAATTTCAGTAGTTTCTAATAATAGCTAATATGCTATAATCCTTTTCAATTCCCTGATTCTAAATAGTGACACTGACATTTTCATTCTGACAGGGAACAGTGGCAGGCATTGAATTTGTGTGTGATCTGTGCTCTTATCTTCTGCATGTGCAGACACTGTTGTCCAGCTGGAGATTTGCAGCCTTGATGCTGTCCTTAGTGATTTCTGCTTACGTCCGGGGGTGTTTGATTTCAGCAGAAAAAAACAATGCACGTATGAATTTAGAAGGAGCAGTAAGCCCTGAAGGGGTACTCTTTGCACCTGCACAGGCTTGGTTCATTGTGTAGCAGAGGTTATGGTTAGTTACTGAATGGGTTTGCTCTTCTTCAATAATTTGCTTGTTGTGCTGCCACAACAACAGGAGCAAGCACAATACGATCAACAGAGCAAGACATAAGCATGGCATTAAAATATGAGCACATTTTAATTGTTTGTTTAAAGAAACCTCAAACTTTAGTCTAGAATACTGCACAATTGTAGAAAATGGTAAAAGTATGTTATCCTTCATATTATAGTCACAATGTATTGGAACATAAGCGTCAAGCTATACTGTGCTGTCAAGCTAAAACTCTAGCATATAACCACTGCCAGGTACATGCTTAATGGTAAATAACATCAACCGTTTATCCGATGCCACAAGCATGCTTCAACTAGGAACCTGTACTGTCACTGCTCCAGTATCCTCTCGGATTTAAAAGACCCATAAAACCACGGAGATCGGTGAACCAGCTTTACCGCCCCTCAGCTTCCCAGACCAACTGATGATCCGATGCCTGGTAGCCACTGGACCCTCCAGCTCCTGTGGAAGGGTTGGTTCTCCATTTTGCAGGTAGTACCCCTAGGGTGTGGACGGCTGATGGGTGTTGTGTCCATCGTTGCTCTCAGCCCAGAATGGTAGCATCATGCTGGGGTGCTGGCGGGGGCCTTCTCTGTCGAAGGTAAGCTGAGTAACTGTGCTTCCTGACGGGACTCCAAACGACTCCAGAAAGCTGCACAAACCCCATCAAACGCTGCTTGGAATCTGGCTACACAGTCGCCTGTGGGGAAATTAGTCATTGTGGCGGCCATTTTAACTACACCACAAGGTTTTGCAGAATTAGTTGGCACAAGTTGTAGCAATTCAGAGTCTACAGTGGTTGCACCCTTGGTGGGGACCGGGATAATCCCCACCGGTGTGTGGGGGGTGGGGGGGTGGGGGAAGCGGGGCAGGCAATTCACGCTTCGCATTCGCCAGCAGGTCTAGGCTGGTAGATCGTAGTTTTCTCCCGTCCAGGGACCACTTCAGGCTTGTATACTGCGATATAGTTTTGAGCCATATATATCTGGAAGTGAGGCTCCAAACAGGCACACCAAAGCTCCATTGCATACAGTAACAGTTTAGAAAGTGCTTAGGAATTGTTTGAAAAGTTAATCCCACTTCAAAAGTTGATTTTGCAGGCTTTTTGTGAGGAGGTCACTTTCAGAATGTCTGGCTGCCATGCTGGTCAGCCCCTGCCTTCTTAACTTTTTAAAATCGCATTTATTCATTTTATTTTTTTTTAGCGCAGAAAAGCTACTGGGCCCTGGGCAGGTGACTAGTTTTGATCCCCTTTTGATTCTTAGGTTGGGAATGGTGAATGGAGTCCGGCATGACCAAGCATGTTAATGGCTTAGGTGGTCTAATAATGTCGCCTTACTGTTAATCCAAAAATACATTTTCCATACCCTTCTTCCCCATTTGCTCCATTGCTATACATATTGCCTTGAGTTAGGTTTCCTGGAGATATAGTTTATCTACTTTCTAAAATTGAATGCGGCTTAAACTATAAACCACAGAAATAGTTGCTGCTCCCATAAACCGCGGTTTATGGGATATGCTCAGCAGTGCTGTAGAATAGTAAGGGAACTATAGATTACAGTTTTAACCCCTATGTTTTAATACACTATACAGACAATACATTATCAAAAAAATAAATAATGGAATTAAATAAATAGAAAAAATAAATAAATGAATTGCACAGCAAGTGTCAGCAGGTAGATCCCTCCATCACCAGAAAGAGGTTCCACCAAACAGGAGCCTCTCATTCTGGTCCATAGAGTGTGCTCTTATCCTACAAATCCCTATTTATGGGATAAGTAGTTTATCCTCCACGAGTAGCTCCACTCATCCACTGATCAGTGAAACTGCTCAGTAAACACATAGCAACCACCTGACAGTTGCTATCAGTTTCCACTACCTGTTTTATTTGGCAACAGTTCTCCAGGTAGGAGAGAGCACAATTTAAGTTGTTTTGTAACGTGCAAAACTGGGATCAAATTGATATAAGGCAGCTTGAAAATGAGAGTACCAAGCTGCCCGACTGACAGAAAGAAAGAAAAAAAGTTGACCCACCACTAGAAAAGGAACTAAAAGTCCTCAATAATCACATATAACACTTAACTTAATAAATAACTGATGGATGGATTAAATGTGGTGGAAGATTCCCCAGAGACATTCCCAGCAAGTTTCTTAGCAACAGCAATAACAAAAAAGGGAAACGGGGATGCAGCTAGAACAACACACAAATAATATAGGTCTTGTTGTACTTGATGGACTTTATATTTTTATTTTTTTTTTCAATTAATTCAACTACTATGTAATAATAGCATAGTACTGTTAAGCATTTACAGCTAAATGAAATGAAGTAGCCATCAAAAGATATATGCGGTTAAAGAGCTCCAAGGTGCCTCCCCCTACCTCCTGGAGGCTATACCACCAAGACCTCTCATTTTTTTGCTGGAATCAAGGTCTCAGCAAGAAAAGGTAAATACTTTGGCACAAGATCTGTAAATGATTTATTAGCAAGGTATAATGAATAAAAAAGGTCTTAAAAAAAAAAAAAAAAGGGTCTAATGCGTATTATCCCTATGTTGGACTTCTACAGAGAAGTTTAAAACGCACAAAGAAAAACACAAACCGTGTCATATAAACCCACCAGACTAAAATTGTAGATTATGCTAGCTTTAGTGTACCTATAATCTTAATTTTATTAATGACAGGAGGCAAGTATTTGCTTAAGACTTTCTTTACTTAAGCTTCACAGCAGCACTTTTTTACTTAGTAACAAGGTAACCAATCAGAAAAAAGGGATAACAAGGTATATAAGTCCCTCCCAGTGATGTCATTTCCTCTTTCTGGCTGCGAACAAATAGGAACCGGAACTGAAGGAACCAGATGAGGAATTCAGGATGCCAGACGAGAAGAGAGATGCTTGAGAGGGAAACAGGAACGTAGACTTGAGTTCTTGAAGAGTAGAGGTGAAGCTTGTGATGGAACAGCAACTAGACTTGACCTCTTAAGGGAGTTTTACGCTGAAACGAGAGAGCAGAGTCGAAACCAAGGATTAATCTGTGAATTGGACTTGGAAATTATGATAACCAGTTGTTATGAAACATATATTATAGTTCGCTAGAAAAGTTAATCCATACATCATAGAAAATAATACCTAACCCCCATGGTAGTAAGACATAGTGTGTTTGTTCTTGTCTTAGAAACTTACCTACAGGAGTGACCCTAGGGTGGGAAAAACGAAGGTAAAAGTGGTGGGAAATACTCGCCTCCTGTCATTAATAAAATTAAGATTATAGGTACACTAAAGCTAGCATAATCTACAATTTTATAACATGACAGGAGGCTTCGTATTTGCTGTTTTAACGCTCCCCAAGGAGGGCCAAGGAAGCGTGCACAGCTGGACGAAAGTAGAAGTTGCGGAACGTCTGTTCTTGGGACCAGTCTGCGGATTGAAGAATGTCTCGAAGCGAGGCTCCAGCGTTGAATGCCCCCGATGCCGCCGCCCCTCTGATGGAGTGGCTCCGAAGGAGGCTTCAATCCCGGCTAGGGAGAGCAACCACCTAACCCATCGGGCAAGAGTTGTGGTTGACACTGGATTATGTGGCTGGACGTATGAGACCAATAGTTGGCTGGAAGACGTAGGACGAAGAGAGGAGGTGATAAATAAATAACGAGAAAGAAGAGACACCACACACAGTTTCGGGTGGTTAGGGAAGTAAGGGTAAAATATAGAAGAGGAGTTCGATTTTGTCCGTCTGGACACGGAAAAGGTGACACCCTCTGGGGAAAAATTGATAGCGTCATGGTCAAATGCTCGAACATCTGATACTCGTCGGAAGGACACTAAGCAAAGTAATAGGGTGAATTTTGCCGAGAGTTGACGGAGGGATAGATCTTCGTTGTTCGGCCAAGTCTCGAGGAAACGAATCATGACTTTAACGTCCCACAGATGGGAGTATTTCGGTTTAGGGGGGCGAGCCAGTTTGATGCCCCGCAATAGTCTACAAACCAGCTGGTCCTGGCCCACTGGAACTCCATTTAGAGGAACATGGGCTGCCGAGATGGCTGAACGAGAAAGTTGATGGATCTGTAGGAACGGCCTCGATCGAATAGATGAGAGAGGAAATTCAAAATGGACTGTTTAGGGCCCGTAAGGGGATCGGTGTTCCATTCCAGGCACCAATTGCACCAAGCGTTCCAGGAGGAAAGATAGCATCTTCTAGTTCCAGGGGCCCACGAATCCCAGAGGAGTTCCTTAGATCTCTGCGATAGTTCTCCGAAGTGCCAGGTTCCCCTGAAAGAGTCCAGGCTACAAGGTGGAGGTGGCCTTGCGTTATCATTGGATGAGGGTTCCCTTGAGGGTCCTCTAGGAGATTGGACCATGGAGGCAGAAGGAGGGGATCTTGGCAGGAGAGGTCCAGAAGATCCGGAAACCATGCTTGGCCCCGCCAGAGCGGGGTGAGTAGTACAAGTGTGATCTGTTGTCTGCGAATCTGGAGGAGGATTCTGGGAATCATCGCAAATGGGGGAAAAGCATAGGCTCCCGTTGTCGGCCAACTCTGAAGGAAGGCATCTACAGCTAAACATTCTGGGTCTGGAAGCCAGCTGAAAAACTGTGGGACATGAAAATTCGTCCGGGAGGCGAATAGGTCTAGGGTAAACGGGCCCCTGAGTTTGGAGATGTGGAGGAAGATTGTTCTGTGTAGGCGCCAGTCGCTGCCGTCTCTCCAATGTCGGGAGAACCAATCCGCGGTGATGTTCGATTCCCCTGGGAGATATTCTGCCCGAAGTGTGATGTTGCGTTGGAAGCAAAACTCGTAGATGTCTTTTGTCACTTCGGAGAGGATGCGGGATCTGGCCCCGCCCAATTTGTTGATGTATTGGACAGCTGAGACATTGTCCGTCCGAAGGAGAATACAGCAGTTTGAGAGGTGATTGGTCAAATTGCGAACGAGCCTGCGATTAACTCCAGACAATTGATGTGGAGAAAGTGCTCTGAGGTGGTCCATGGTCCTCCGGTGGAGGTCGTATGACAGGTTGCACCCCAACCCTGGAGGCTCGCATCTGATTCCACTACATAGTCCGGGGTGGGGCCGAAAATTGTCTTGCCGTTCCAGGCCGACATGTGGCGGAGCCACCAAAAGAGTTCCTTCCTCACCTCTGTAGTGATCAGGACCCTCTGGTCGTATGATGGATGAGACCGGAGGAATTGAGCTTTCAAGCGTTGCATGGCCCGGTAGTGAAGGGGGCCTGGGTAGATTGCCTGAATAGAAGCCTAAAGTAGGCCTACGATCCGAGCTAAACCTCGAAGAGGTAAATCCTCTTGACGAAGCACTTTGCGTAGTTCCTTCCTGATCGCAGTTAACTTGGACTGAGGTAGGCGAAGAACACAGGTTGAAGAGTCGATCTCGAAGCCGAGAAATTAGATGACTCTGGATGGGGACAGTGACGATTTCTCTTGGTTTATGACAAACCCCAAGGATTCGATCAATCCAGATGTATAGTTCGTCTGCGAACGTAGCCTGGATGCGTCTTCGCAGAGAAGTAAGAGGTCGTCGAGGTAGATCAAATAACGGATGCCCCTTTCTCGAAGATGTGCGGTGACTGGTTTGAGCAGTTTGGTGAAGCACCACGGGGCGGAACTCAGGCCGAATGGAAGGCAGGTGAATTGGAAAATCCGGTGGTGCCAATGAAAGCGGAGAAAACGCTGACTGGATGGGTGTACTGGAGCAAACTCAAAAGCATATCATAAGTAGAATATGTATATATATAAACAGAAAAATATGAATAAAGCAGATGACAGATTAATAGATAAACCACAGAAACCCACAGAAGTAGGAGACAGTGGCACTCTGACCTGTACTGGTGTGAAGCAGCAAAGAAAGAGGAAATGACATCACTATGAGGGACTTATATACCTTGTTATCCCTTTTTTCTGATTGGTTACCTTGTTACTAAGTAAAAAAGTGCTGCTGTGAAGCTTAACCCCTTAACCCCTTAAGGACCAAACTTCTGGAATAAAAGGGAATCATGACATGTCACACATGTCATGTGTCCTTAAGGGGTTAAGGACACATGACATGTGTGACATGTCATGATTCCCTTTTATTCCAGAAGTTTGGTCCTTAAGGGGTTAAGTAAAGAAAGTCTTAAGCAAATACGAAGCCTCCTGTCATGTTTAAAAAGCCCCAAACCCTTCTCCCTATTGATAGCTCTGTGGGCATATTCCTCACTTGTGTTCCTTATTCGTTCTTGATGCTTTCAACCTGTGTGCACCTCCCTTTCTCTTTGTGTTGAATGGGTTGAAACGTCGATCTGATACATATGTAAACCCTTATATTGATTAAATACCATTTTACTTATTGAAGACCGCAGAGTGCATCTCTTTTTTTCTGCTATATATAAACGAATATATCCACCGCTTCATGGACTGGTACAAGCTATTTATTTGTACTTAAAACCAGGAATACAGCTTGATCCGTACCTGATGTGCATGAAAATCAAGGAAGTGTCAAAGGGGCTTTGATGTGTGCTATTATTGAAACAGATGTGCCATTCAGTGTTTGCAGGATGACAGATCTTTGTGTATGAATTTGCTGTCAACATAGCTAATGACTTGCCATTTATTGAAACAAAACGCACAGCATGGTTGATTGATCTAGCATTGAAGCATGGTCAGTAGATATCATGCAATTGTGACTGTATACTGTCACTCAATCTTTAATACATGTGTATAATAATAGTAGGCTGTCAAACTGAAACAATATTTATTAACACAGATAGATCAGTCATGCTGTTTATACTTTCTCAGCTAAATTTCTAACCATGCGCAACTGGTATCATATATTATTGGCTAAAACATTGTTACGTGTCATTAATCAACTACTACTTGTATCAGCATTTCTGATCATATCCAATTGACTTTTGACTACTGAAGACCCCAGAATGAGATTATGTTGTATAGGTAACTAACATAGATCTGTGTGATATCACATATTTCAGGATTAACCCACAGATTGGCAAAGGTGTATGCATACAGCAGAAGGGCTGTAACTCTTTTATTACCAACAGAGATCTTGATTTAATTCCTGATGATCACGGTTCGGAATGATTAAATACAGATTCATGAAATAATATTCTAATATCCTGGGGAGAGACTTAGTATCCCCATTGGCAGTGGGTAGATACAATAATATAAAAATAACTAGTATCCCCCCAGCCCCCAACCACTGGTGCTCAACACAGATTGAGTTTGTATGGGGAGAAGCTTTTCCCATGCTATGCAATATGAGCCATCACACTTGTAAGCCAACCATTAGAGCTCTCTGACAGGTATATTTCACATCTCACAAGCAAATCTCACTTCTCATCAGTGGGAGCTGGGGGGACACTAGGTCTCCCCTATTTATTTTATTTAATAGCTTTGCAGAACAGGGGTGGGGACACAAGGGGTGGACAGTGAACTGTCCACTCTTTATTCTTTATTTTACAGCCCCCACCCAAGGCCCGCATACACACAAATAACTGCCCAGTTGCTAGTTTATTATTACAGTAATCAGTCACTGTCTGCTCACTGTTTGCAGAGGTGCCTCTACTTATGACATGGTGGGGGCATGAAGGAGATTTAAAGGAAAACTATAGTGCCAGGAAAACAAACTCTGTTTCCTAGCACTATAGCTTCCCCCTCCTTCGGCACTGGCTCGGGTCCGCCTTCACTCCTCCCCTGCCAACGTCAGCCGACTGGGAGACCTTATGTGCATGCGTGGCAAAGGCTATGGCTATGGGTATTCCGATGACACTGGAATTACTCATTCATAGTGTGAGGACATCCAGCATCATTTAGGCTACCAAAAGTCACCTAAAGACCTGGAAGTCCCTCTAGTGGCTGTCTGGTAGTATAAGTCTTCTTTTATACCAATATGGAGTCATATTAACCCCTAAAGGCTTTTATTTTATTTATTTTTTTAATTGCTGACGAGGTTACTTGGATAGTAAAAAATGCTGATAAATAGTGCTTATGAAGCGGTCTTATGCATCCATCCTGTTTATTGGCTTTGGCTGCTGACATTCCATCTGGAATTAAATCCATTAGAATTAGAAGAAAAAAAATCAACTGAAAACCATTAATATTTATCATCTGTTTTTAGCTGTAATAATTCAATTGAGGCCATATTGAGCACATCACTGCTTTGCTCCCGCATATGTGATGTGACCAAATGGACAGAATCTCAATGGCTGAGCAAAAAAACCCAGTATCATTAGGAGTGTTTAAAATAAGGCAATACAAACTGATACTATCATAACAGGGTTTCAAATCTGAACTTCTGTGCCACTAGCCAGGTATTAAAATTTACTCTACACTACAAGCCATAGCATACACTCACCAAGAGTGCATTTCTACTCATCATGACTAAATTTTCACTCGACAATGGCTAGTGGTAGGTGGAAATTATGAGCCCTGTTATATATGTTTGCTTTTTGCTCCTTGTAATAAAACCTTTTATTTAGTTTTTATTAAATGTTCGGGATACAGAA
This sequence comes from Pelobates fuscus, assembly GCF_036172605.1. Taxonomy (NCBI): domain Eukaryota; kingdom Metazoa; phylum Chordata; class Amphibia; order Anura; family Pelobatidae; genus Pelobates; species Pelobates fuscus. The sequence continues at coordinate 169,027,609 of NC_086321.1, read as the reverse complement.
ATAGAAAGGGGGAGGAAGAATTAAAGAGCAACAATATGTTCTGATACAATAAGCTTACACTTTTCACATTAAACGGAGTCATAAATAATAAATAATTGAGACAAAGCAAAATGTTATAGGACTTTCCCTTATTGATAGTCATATCCATACTTCCCATAAAGCAAACTTAAGATTCTACTCCAATAACTTGAGATCATAACAGAAGAGCATAGAACTGATCAAAGGAACAAAAATAAAACATGCTGATATTTTGTACACTACTCAATGTAGAAACCACATCTTAACTCAATGGACCTAGACATTTCAGGTAAATAACACTACTCTTTGTGTATGTAGTAAACCTACACCCGAGTACCGCAAGGCATACAGAAAATCCCAGCCATCTCAAAGTTTATAGTTTTAGTAAAATGGGACAAATGGAGCCCTTTTTTTTTTTTTTTTTTTTTTTTGTGACTTAACATTCATTAGGTATATCAGTCGTTTTCCAAACTGGTAGTTATGTTGAATTTGAGTAATTAATTCTTCCCAGTTAGGGGGGTAGGATGCTTTCCAAAATGCAGTAGTTGAGATACAAGCTGATAAAAGAAAACGTATAGCAAGATCTGTGGCCAAAAATTAGATTTCTGTCTGGAAGGACAGACACAAAGTAACTGGTTCTGTCAATAAGGCCACTGCATAGTTGATGTTTTAGTGTGGACCTGTGAGCAGAAAGGGGCCATTCTCGCACACTTCCACCGTATATGTTAAAGTGTGCCTTCTCTCTCACCACATCTCTAGCATAGAGGAGAACTCTTAGGGTATATGATGTGGAGCCTCTCCGGTGTAAGGTACAAGCAAATCATGAGTTCGGAGACCATATGCATCTTTAACCATTGTTCATAAGTATGATTTGCAGGACAATAATTTTCCTATTTCCCCATATCCTGGTTTACCATCTGGCAGGGTACATTGTAGTAACAAAGCATAACAAAGTGACCGTGTTTTGGTTTTGTTGAAATTTTAAAGCACCAAATGATTATCATTGACACTAGTCCCTGCAAAAATGGCGGTGGCACCCAGTTTAATTGTACACGTTGGAGAATAATACTTTTTGTTATATATGGTAAGTAATAAAACTTGCAGGTTAGTGATACTTGAACTGTAAGATTTCACATTTGAGGATTTCGTTGTAAAATGGCACTATATGTTTGGTCTGTTTCTTTTGAAAACTGGCACATTTGATAAATAAACCTCTCATATAAGCTTTATATGGTAACCATACCGACTGTGCTGTAACATGGTGTTATTGGTTTGTAAATAGAAGGTTATTTCTTCTTTTAGTTTATTGTTCCGTTTAGTATCTGTTAATAAGCTTCTGTTTAGTCTTCAAGTCACTAGATCCTTAAATACATGAGATTCTTGCAGAGTGGAAGGGCTGTGGATGGACCATGTCATAGGATAAATGCTGGTGTCTACTACTTTGTGTAGTAAAAAGCTGTGGAGGAAAAACGATCAATATTTGGATTAAGTGGTCTCCAGGGGTCTAAATAATTTTGCATAAATAAGATTTTATTAATAGATTTGGCTTCTAGGTCTCTTTGAGACTTGTTCCGTTTCGAGACCTCTGCTGTTGAATCCATCATCGGGTCTAAAATAAAGTGCAACGTTCCCCCTAGGAGGACTGTATCAAATCTCATGTTTTCTACTGTGTCAAGGAGGGTGCTCAGAAAATTACCTTGGTCTGTGTGTGGGCTATATAATGATACCAATGTATGGGGTGAAATTTTTTTTTTTTTTGTCAATCTTTCTTTTATTGAAGCATTTTTGATGGGGTACAGAAGAGAAGGAGGGAAACATATAGTTTGATTACAGTAGAGGGTTTAAACATTGTCAGCTTTAAACTATTACATTTCTGGGATAGCGATGCTTCGTTTTTTAAATTTTTATCTCGTCGTTCAGGAACAACATAATATATTCATGAGCACTGCATGACGTGTTAGAATGTCAAAGGATTAGCAAAATACAATATTATTTCTAAGACATGCAGTTAGTAAATATAGCACGGTTCAGGCTAGATTCGCTCCAAAAACTACCGAACAGATCACAACAGAATATAACCACTGTAGCGTAGCAGATAATCACATAAAGTAAGCGGGTAGGACCTGCGTATGGACTAAGTGAACTGTAACACAGCTTCCATTGGTGTCTAGCGCCTCCTGTCCCTTAGTATCACCCAGGTAGACTAACGCTTAAACGGTTTGGTTTTGGACATGTAAACAATATTAATGTACCCCTATTCACCGGTCCCTGTCTGTACAGTGTAATGCTCATATGTGGAACAAGTTACATGGTCTCCAATGTACATATATGCATCCTGGTTATAAATCAATTGCATGTGAGCGTGTGCCCTCCAGTGTGTGTAAGGTCAGGTGGCAGGTATGTGTCGGTGTTGCTTAACTGTCTAGGCTCTAAGATGCTTTTGCTGGCAGCATATAAAGTGTATCTGAACCTGCCACTGTACACCTACATAGCAAGGTATAAGACAAGGTTGGAAATCATATTGTCCAAAAGCATGTCCAACCGTCCGGTCGGTTCTACAAATCCGCTGTTAGAGCATGTTAGCGCCCAAAGTATGCAGGGCTAGCAGTGCGACAGTGTCCCGTACCAGCGCTTACATGCAGCCTCCATCCGGTTCTCTATCACCCGATGCCGGCTCTGTATAGGCGATGATTGTCCGACTCTAGGTAGTTGTGGTTCGCTGCAATACCTGTGTCAGAGAGGGTGTCCCCCCGGCCCCAGGCTGGAGTGCAGGCCTGCATCTTCATTCCACAAACTCGGTTGCCCCTGGGGTCCGGGTTTACTCCACTTGTGGGAGAGACGGAAGAGCGGGTCGTTGTCTGTCGCTTGAATCTCTGTTTCCTCCGCCGATGTGGATGATGCTTACGGGCTCTATGCCCTACGGCCTGCTGCCCGGGTGGGTAAGGTTGCGCATGGATGGGTAGGTGAGATGGGTTTATACCTGGGGTTAGTCCCCTCCTTCCCCGGCATTCACGGTTCCGTTTGCCGTTCATCTGTGATTGAGGCGTTTTGGGTCGGGTTGCCTGTTGTCTCCCCCTAGGTGAGTTCCAGGGATGGGACCGGATCGCCTCTGGGCACCTCAGGAGTGCGGTCGGTGGCTGCGACATCTTCACCATGCGGGATAGTGTGCCGTCCGCCATTTTAGTTGGTCTCGTTGAGGGCCTGCTGCTTAGTGCGCCCGTGCCATGCTTGTGTGGTCTGCTCGGCAGCGTGTCCTTGGAGCAGATTGTGGACCGGGATAACCCCCACCGGTTCAGGGGGGGGACGGAATAGAGATGGGTGCTTGAAAGGGTCGATATCTGGCATTACCATCCAGGAGAGCGGCCGTCTCTCCCTGGCTCCGGCACAGATAGGCCCCATACACGGATTTCGGGTTTCCGGGCGATTTACGACTCGTTTGTGGCTTCATTCGACGCCCCATGGTAACCCTGATTCGATGGGTGCACTCAGGCTCCAGAACGTGTCCGTTAGCGGGGTTTAAACCCCCGTTTTCGTCGTTTTTTGTGGGAGCTGATTTACAGCACGTCTGGTCGGCTCGGTGGTTAGGCTCCGCCCCCGGGGTGAAATTTTTTTTAGTACATTGAATTGTAATATATCTGGTCTCCTTACCTCCCCTTTTCACCATCAAGAAAATGCTACCGATAAGGACGGAGACCACTTTTTTTTTTTTTTCTTGCTGTGGCAGTATATAATTCACGTAAAAAACAACTTAGATTCAATGTGTGTAATTTCCCCATTTGTGCTTTAGATTTCTTTGCCTTTTCTATTGCTCATCTTTGTTTATTCAGTGAATTTAAGCCTTTAATGGTTAATGAAAACAGCTAAAGTGTCATCAGAACCGATAATAAGTGCTTGTCGATCTGTCATGTTGTCTCATTATATACCCCTAATACGTTCTAAACAAACTTATGGAACCTTTCTTTACCTCTAAAGTAAGTGTAGTGTACCCTATGCCACATATTGAGTTACAAATAAAAGGAGGTGGTAAAAAAACAAAACAAAAAAAAAAACAATAAGAAACATAATAGTTGAATAGTTGAAAGTCTCCAACCGTTTGCAGTTTATGGAAACAGTTATGTTTATGGATCTCGGGGTACAAACCTCAAACCCATTTATGGCCTAGGATGTAGCATCATGGGGTGAGTTTACACCCCCCAAATTGTAAAGAGTCGGGCGATATAATATAGAATCTCTGACTCCTTCTCAGTGATTTAACTATCTAAAGCAGGGGTTCCCAATTACTTTTTCCTGTGGAACCCTTTGACATAGTGTATCAACATCGTGGAAAAAGTTGTGTGTATCTGTGTTTATTTGTGCCAGATAGTGGCACACAGATACACACACCTTGACACACAGTGTGTATCTGTGTGTGTATATGGATGTATCTGTGTGTCAAGGTGTGTGTATCTGTGTTTGTATGTTCCGGTGTGTGTCAAGGTGTATATATCTGTGTTTGTATGCGCTAGTGTGTGTATCTCTGTGTCAGTGTGTATATGTATCTGACACACAGGACACACAGATATACACAGACACTCTGGCACACAGATACACACTGACAGACAGATACACACATCTTGACTCACAGATACACACACACACACACACACGCGCACACACACTCAGATACACACAGTGACATACACACAGGCACATACACAAACCTTGACACAGATACACACACTGACACACACACTCTTTGACAGACACACATACACTCTCATTGACAAACAAACACACTATTTTACAGACACACATACAAACACATATACACTCTCATTGACAAAAACAGATACATTCTCACTGACAATCACATACACTCACTGTCAAGCACCAATTCACTCTCACTGACAAACACACAAACACATACAAACTCCCTAAAACACACACATACAATTATTTTTTTCAACATTTTACTCCACCCAGCCCCCCTACCTTTAGGAGTGCTGGCATGGAGTCCCTGGGGTTCAGTGGGACTGCTGGCGGCTGGCATGAAGTCCCTGGGGCCAGTGGGGCTGCTGGGTGGCTGTAGAGCAGTCCCTGGGGGTCCAGTGGGGGCTGCTGGGTGGCTGGAGAGCAGTCCCTGGGGTTCGGGCGGCGAGGGAGCAGTGATCATCCCGGCACAGCTACCTCGCGCCTCTTATTGATGCCGGATATTTTTTAATTTTTTGGCGGAACCCCAGTTAGTGTTCCACGGAACACTAGGTTTCAGCGGAACACCAATTGGGAAACGCTGATCTAAAGGTTTTAAAATTAAAAAAAGTGCTATATATAACATGAGAAGAGCTATAAAAGATACATATATAAAGTAATCATATTACTGACATCCTCAACTTAGGGTGAGTGGATGAGTTAACTGGAATGTTGACATGTCTTGTTATTTAACACATAGTTACATAGTTACATAGCTGAAAAGAGACTTGTGTCCATCAAGTTCAGCCTTCCTCACATATGTTGTTGCTGTTGATCCAAAAGAAGGCAAAAAACCTAGTCTGAAGCGCTTCCAATTTTGCCACAAACTAGGAAAAAATTCCTTCTTGACCCTAAAATAGCAGTCAGATGTCTCCTTGGATAAAGCAGCTATTACCCCACTAATTAGAAATTATATCCCTGTATGTTATGTTTTTGTAAGTATTGATCCAATTGCAGTTTAAACATCTGTAGTGACTCTGACAAAACCACCTCTTCAGGCAGAGAATTCCATATCCTTATTGCTCTTACTGTATAAAAACCTTTTCTTTGCCTTAAATGAAATCTCCTTTCTTCCAGCCTAAATGTGTGACCTCGTATCCTATGTATAGCCCTGTTTCTGAATAGATTTCCAGATAAAGGTTTGTACTGGCCCCTAATATATTTGTATAAAGTTATCATATCCCCTCTCAGGCACCGTTTTTCCAAACTAAACAGATTTTTTAACCTTTCTTCATAACTAAAATGCTCCATTCCTTTTATCAATTTTGTAGCTTGTCTCTGCACTTTTTCTAGTGCCATGATATCTTTCTTTAGAACAGGCGCCCAAAATTGCACAGCATATTCAAGGTGTGGTCTTACCAGGTATTTGTTCCAATGATCTCTTTACTGGCTTCTTGCAACATCTTGATGTTCCATTAACACAGTACATTATGCCCTTCCTCCAATGTGAACACTATCTGTGTAGCGCCATTCCTCTGAAGTACCAGTTTGGTAGGAAAGTCCAATCTCTTGGAGACTTGCTATCATTGCCTGCATTAATTTTTTTAATGGATAAGTAGTGTATGCTACTGATGGAGTCCCTTGGCACAGATTGTTGTAAGTGCTGCGGCCTGGCCAGCCTATTCACATGATCTAACATTAGATCTTGTTCAACGGCTTCTGGCAATATTGCCTGGAAGAGTGCTCTGACAAACTGCGCCAGCACAGAGAGAGTAAAAAGTAATATAAAAAATCATATTAAAAACAGTTTAAATCTGCTATGGAATGGTTACAATTTATAATTGCAGCAACAGTATACCAATACACATGTAAAACGAACCATAGACAGAAGAAAAACAGTAGAATATATAAAATATAGCTCGGTCACATGACCGGCATAAACAACCAAGGGGGTATTGGGAAATGTAGTCGGACGCCGGCGAGCACTGCGCAGCTGCCGGCGTCCTAGTTGGGAAGCGGCTGGGAAGGGGGCGCGGTCTGAATCACGTCAGCACGCACTCATACATGCGGCTGACGTGAGGGGGAAGGACGACGGCTCGCACAAGGCTGCGGCCGTCGACATGGGAGGGACATTAAGTATATGACGCGGCGGGTAGCAGCCGTCGTCATGGAAACCGGAATCATAGTGCCGGTCTGCTCGCACAAAGCTGCGGCCGGCTGGAAGAATGAGGAGAAATAAAATAAATAAAAATAGAAATATATATAATTGAATAAAAAATAAAAACACATGATAAGAAGTACATCATGTCTGATCACCTAAAACAGTGTGACCAGGCATGATGAGAATAAAAAGAGGGGAAATACAAAACAGAGTGGAAGATGGCTTAAAATGACAGCAGCCAAAATCAAATAAAATACCCAGAGAGAATACAATATTAATAAAAGGGAATTGTAGCAGCAGTGTGAATAATTATAAAAAATTAAACAAATCAAAATCAACATTCAGACCATGGGGAGCAAGGGTTTGGAGTGTGTAAACCCACTCCATTTCTTTTTTACCTAGAATATTTTTGATATTACCACCCCTCCATGGAACAGCACATTTTTGTATCCCAATACATTTTAACATTTTTGGGTCTTTGTTATGTATAATAAAGTGTTTGGATACTGAATGATTCTGGTATCCATTTTTGATGACCTTTTTTATATTGTTGCTTTTATTATTAAAATTGAAAATAATTGGTAATGGCATAGTCATATCTGTGGATTTAGGTTTGTATTTTAAAAGTTCATTTATGTCTTTTTTTTTTTATATCCCTGATAGTATTCTCAAGTTCTATTTTAGGATAGTTTTTCTCAACAAATTTTTCTATTAGTAGATTTGCTTGCATATTAAAATCTGTGATTTCCGAACAATTTCTTCTGAGTCTGAGTATTTGGCTTTTCGGAGCGCTGTCTAACCAGGGTTGGTAGTGGCAGCTACTTTTATCTATAGCAGTGTTTGCACAGACTTTTTTAAAAAACGTCTTTGTGTATAGTTTTCCATTTGTTATGAAAATATTAAGGTCTAAAAAATTAATTTGTTCTCTACTGTATTCATGAGTAAGAATTATGCCTCTATTGGTTATATTCAAATTAGTAATAAAAGAGTTAAGATCGTCTTCAGTGCCATCCCAGATAAAAAAAAGATTGTCAATATATCTAAAATAGGAGACTAGGTTTGCTCTCCAAGCGTGATTACTAAAAATGGCTTCGGACTCCCAATCTGCCATAAATAAATTTGCGTAGCTGGGAGCAAACCTAGTCCCCATAGTAGTTCCTCTTTTTTGAAGATAAAACGAGTTTAAAAAACAAAAATAGTTATTTTTTAAAATAATATTAATACCTTCTAAAATAAATTCAATTTGTTTATCAGCAATTCTCCCTTCTCTAATTAGTATATTCCTTACAGCCTGACAGCCTATATCATGAGGTATAATTGTGTACAGTGACTGAACGTCGCATGTCACTAATATAAGATTAGGTTTCCATGTAAAATTGTTTAAAAAGTTTAAAAGAGCCATGGAATCTTGGAGGTATGATCTCATGAGTCTGACTGCAGGCTGTAAAAGAATATCTATATACTGTGAGAGATTGCATAGGAGAGAACCTATGCCAGAGACAATAGGTCTTACTGGGGGAGAGGCTTCATTTTTGTGAATTTTCGGGAGAAAGTATATAACTGGAGTACACAATCACTGTACACAATTTTGTTGTTCTGCTCCCCCCTTGTGAGTACCCATTTTATTCCTTTATTTTATTAATTAGCTTTTTATCCAGTGTGCACTATTGGTTGCTTCTCTCTACCCGAGTGTTTATCGTATCAAGGACGGAGAAAACTTACCACAGACGAAGGACACCCACTGTATATCCCATAAGCGGGGATTATACCGCTGAACGCCCTTCACACCAGAGCAGGTTTAGCTCTCTCAAATGTGAGTTTGCATTCAAGAGTTTTACATATTTTATTTTAACTTACTACACTATCTGGCTTCCTGTATATACCCTTTGTCTCTTACATATGAGTGGATTTACAAGGAAGAATCAAATAAGGACATTCGTTCTAGACCGAATATTGCCGTACTAGACGACTGCACGAGACACTCTTAGATAAGACTTTCTCCTTTTTATCCATTTATTTTATTTGGACTATTTATTTTACTGTTACTAGGCGCAGCTTTTATTGTTCTCTTTTTATTGTACCACCTTTAAGGGTTTTTGAGGGATTCCCTTATTAAGTTGCTGCCTACCGTGTTATCTAGCGCTCACTCATTGTTCTGTTTTTTGCGCCAGCACAGAGTTTGTGACTTCTTCAGGAATACCTCTTATCTGCACGTTGTTCGTGTAGTCTCAGTCTACATGGTCTGCTAGTAGGTCCTCTATAGTGATCAGGCACAACTTCATAGCCATGAAGGAGTCTGACAGAGAATTATGTATGTCGATAAGCTTCTCAGTTTTATCTTCGAAATGTGCTGCTACTATTGTTTGAATTTCCGTTTTTATTTTGTCTGTGTTTTCTTTAAGTTGTGTGTAACTTATCCAGCACTGATTTAGCTTTGTTTGCCAATTTACCCGTCATCTTGTCATTAGGCTCTTCTCTGAT